>NW_019154107.1:30063576-30144827 GCF_002288905.1 Enhydra lutris kenyoni | reverse complement strand
TCTGTTGAGATTTTCCACTTCTTGAGTCAATTTACATAGTTTGTGTATTTTGAGGAATTTCTTATTTCATTTAGGTTATCAAATATTCTGGCATACAATTATATATAGTATTCTTTTATGATTCTTTTAAATTTCTGTAGTTTTGGTAGTAATGTCCCCACTTTCAGTTTTTATTTTAGTGATTTCTGTTTTTTTCATTGACATAATGGCTAAAGATTTGTTACTTTTGTTGATCTTTTTAAAGAACCAACTTTTGGTTTTGTAGATTCTATCGTTCTTCTGTTATCTGTTTTATTTTTCTCTACTCTCGTCTTTATTAGTTCCTTCATTCTGTTAGTTTTGTGCTTAGTTTGCTCTTTTTTTTTCTAGTTCCTCAAGGTGTAAGGCTGGGGTATTGATTTAAAATAGTTCTTTTTAAAATTTATTTTATTATTTTTAAAGGTATTATTTTAAAATAATCTCTACATCCAATGTAGGGCTCGAACTCACAACCCCAAAATCAAGAATCACATGCTCTACTGACTAAGCTAGCCAGGTGCCCCTCTTCTTTTTAAAATATAGGCATTTATACCTATACATTTCCCACTGAGCACTGCCTTTGCTGTATTCCAAAAGTTTTGGTATATTGTGTGTGTTCACTGAAGTACCTGTTCCTTAGCTTGTGTTCAGCTAGTATTTTGGCACATTTTCTCAAATGCCCAAAGCTTAAAACACACAAACACCTCTTTCAGTCTGTGCATATTGTCTCTTAGCCAAGCTTGCACAGAGCCTAGAGATCAGCCTGAGGTGAAAACTTAGGGTTCTCTCAAGTATTTTCTTAGCATGTCTTGCCCTAGGCATGCATGTGGTCTTCTAAATTCTCCTGTATGTGTGGTGCTTTTGAATGTCCTAATTTCCCAAAGAAACTCTTCCCAGCTTAAGTTCCCAGGCTTTAGACCAGACTATTGTATATTTTGAAAGTAATGTTTTGCCCCAGGCATCTGTGGGTTGTTAGTTCAGCTTGCAGTGTTTTCAAGCAATGCCTGATGCTTTTCTAGCCTGAGTTCCAAGTTAGGTGAAACAGAAATGAGAATCGTGTGTCAGTCCTTCAGGTTGCCCCAGACAGGTTAGAATAGACATAGCAAATAATGTATAAATAAGGTCTCCTCTTCCTCTGGAACCAGGGACCAGCATCCCACACTGGGAATATGGGCTAAAACTGTTTATTTCTGCTCTGGGAAGGAGATATGAGAAAAGCAAGTTAAAGTGCCACAAGGATTTCCTGCCATTTTGAAGCTGCATTTTTCTTGATGAAGCATTCAGTTGGTTGTTATAAATCATTGACTGTTTTCCACAGTTCTGGCAAAGTTGGTTCTGACTTTTTCCCCCTGCTTTTTGATGCTTTTGTGGGAGCACAGAGCTCCTACAAGCCTTGTAGGTGATTCTGATGCAAACTCAAATTTGACAATTTATTGTCAAATTGTGACTTAATTTCGTGGGGGCAAAACTGGAGGCTTGTGACACTCTCTGTCATCTCTATGTCAGAATTCTTTGAGAAATCCAGAATGGAAGTCCAGTGGTGAGTTGTACTCAAGTCTCCCTTTCCTACTGCTCCTAAACAAGGCAGACAGTCATGGCTGTTCAACATTAGCTCTACAGCCTTTATACTAGTGAGTTTTATCTAGGTGAATCAAAGTCTGAGTAAAACCGGACCAGCTATGACTGGACACATGAGATCGAGGACTTGATCTTGGCTTAATTCCACTCTACAGAAGCAGGGTTACTATTGTTCTTAATAGCCATACAAAAAATCATATACCGCAAATCCAGAGACTGAAAGAAATTCAAGTGAATCTCAAATAATTGATGCTGTGGGGGCAGTGAAGGCTTTCTAAATTTCAGTGAAGGAGAAGCTTGAATAATTGTTCTGTTTGTAAATGATCATAGTGAGGGCAAACTAGGGAATTTGTTTTGAAACTACATTTGCATACTATTTTGAATTAGACTGTATATTTTTCTGGGGGTTTTAGGAGTGACTAGTGGAGGTTATAAGGAGTCTAAAGTTCTACCTTTGTCTTGTTGCCAAGCCATGTGTCTCTCCCCTGGATGGCCCTAAGTTCTCCTGACAAGTAATGACTAATCATCTGCAGAAATGGACTTGAAAGAGTAGAGGAAAAGACCAGTCAGGTGATATAGCAGAAATCTCCAGCTTGACTGTCCAGGGTCAGGGTCCTTCTACGTAAGATTAGAGATAAAAATGCTAAACTGGTCACCAGACTTAAAGGCATGCACACCGGGTCCCCTGCACTCACGTGTTCCCCTAAGAGTCCACATACCACACCCCACACACATGCTATGATCCGAGACACAGCATGATTCTACTCTAAAACAACAACAGCAAAGCATTTATTTCCACAAAAGGGACAAGGTCACAAGAAAAAGCCTATAATAATTAACTAAGTCAATGGAAAACTCATTTTTTAAATACCCCCCATGGAGGTTTAGGACAAAACAACAGCTTAGTGAATGTTTGGTTACAGTTTATAGCTATTTCTTTGCCCTTGATACACTGCTGTGGTTTTTCAGCTTCCTTTGCCAATCTTGCTCAGCACTAGTGATTCAAAGATTAAAGTCCAAGTATGTGAGTAAAATAGCTCTATTTGCAGCTTTGATATGTGGGTTCTTCTGAGCCCAGCAGCTCCCTGTGTTGATTTTTGTTTGTTTTACCCTAGCAAAAGGAGTAGGGAATCCATCAGCTAGAATCTAGTCAGGAAAGCAGAGCTTGCATTAAGTGTCTAATAGATGAAATGTGATAGGGGTAGCAAATTAGGAGAGCTGAGAGACCAAACAGAAGAAAGTGAGGCAACCTAAAGATTAGAAATAGTAGAAACCTGCCTACAATCCCTAGGACTGCAAGAATACAGGAAAGAAGTAGTATTCCTATGGCCCAAGTGCCTCATTTATTGTAGAGGTTTCCAGGTAGAAGCTTTAACAATTTGAGGGAAGGCCCCTTAGCAGAAACCAGAGTGTAGAAGAACCAGCTGCAGCCAGAGGAAAAATAAAAAAGATGAAATCAGAGAGGGAGACAAACCATAAGAGATTCTTAACCTTGGGAAACAAACTGAGGGTTGCTGGAGGGGAGGTGGATGGGGTAATTGGGTGATGGGCATTAAGGAGGGCACTTGATCTAACTAGCACTGGGTGTTCTATGTAAGTGATGAATCACTAAATTCTTCCATTGAAACTAATAATACACTACATGTTAACTAAATTGAATTTAAATTAAATTTTTTTAAAAAGAATGTCTACTCATCCTTTAATATCCAATCCAAATGCTACTTCTGTGAAAACTTCTCCAGTCCCCACTCCCTCTAGAAAACTTTATTTGCTTACTCTCCCAGTTTCCCTTAAATACTTCATACATACCTCTGTTTCAGCACTTACTATCCTGTCTGATTCTTTTGTGTTTACTTGTCTGTCTCCCTTCTAGATTGTGAGGCTTTTGAGGGCAGAGCCACATCTTATTTTATCTCGGGATTCTCAGCACCTAGCCGCCTGGCACAGTGTACACGCTTGATAAAAGCTTCCTGAGTGTATGAATAAGTGAATGAATAAAAGTACCAGCATAGATCTCCTTGGTTAGAGTGGAAACAAGAGTCTTTTCCTTTTTTCATTTAGAAGGGTTTATAGCTCATGCCTTTAAGGACTTAAAAGGGAGAGATTTATCCAGTATTTGCTCCCAATAAGGAGAGAGAGAGAGAAAGGTGGGGAGAGGGGAGAAAATGAATGAATGAATGAATGTGAATAAGAAGAGGGTGGTGAGGAGTAACAGGCAATTACACGTCTTTACAAGGAAATACTGTTTAGGGCCCAGAGATATTGAGAGAGGTCTTGGAGTTCCACTTGAGACAATGACCATTAGATTCCCTAGAGACTTAAGGAAGCTAAGTCCAATGGTATGCTGCTAAGTATCTAATAACTTGCTCTCTGGGTGGTGGGAGATCTTAATTTGTGACATTTGCCAATTTTCTTCTTGTAAATACTCCTATCATGGCCAATTTCAAGCTATCAGTGTGGTATCATTGAATGCAGAGTTGAGAAAAAAATGCTCTATAGCACACCATTATATAGTATTTTCATTACATAGATACAACAGATATAATTAACATCAAAATCACAAATAATAGCAAAATATAATAAAATAATAAGTGATGAGTATCTATTACCTTTATTTAAATGTAGGTTTATATATTTAATTTTTAATGACAGTTGTGTTTAACAAATTCCTTGAAAACTTCTTGAAAATTTAACTATCAGCTCTCATGGGCAGCTACCAGTCAGTAGCACACCACTGTAGGTAACCCTGAGCTGCTTGAGGACTCAGAGAAACCTGAATAGCCAGAGACAGTCCAAAGTGAGATGAGGATTGTTGGCCAACTGTCGTAGTGTGAACAAGAGAATCTAGTCTTTTAGGTCTAAAAGGATGAGTGCTGGACACTAGGACAGTAAATAAACACTGTGGTTTCCTGGGGTACCCAGAGAAGAAACTATACTTGGTAGTTTTATTTTATTTAAGATTTTATTTATTTATCAGAGAGGGAAACCAAGAGTTAGCACACACAAGCAGGGGGAGTGGCAGGCAGAAGCAGAGGGAGAAGCAGGGTCTCCAATGAGCAAGGAGCCTGATGTGAGACTGGATCCCAGACCCTTGGGATCATGACCTGAGCTGAAGGCAGATGTTTGACTGAGCCACCCAGGTGCCCCTACACTTTGTAGTTTTAAATACTGGATAGCTTCAAAACAGAATATCTCCAATTAATTGCATAAATCTCCTTCTTGCTGAAAATTATTTTATTTTTTATTTAAATTCTAGTTAGTTGACATACAGTGTTATATTAGTTTCAGGTGTACACTATAGTGATTCAACACTTCCATACAACACCTGGTGCTTATCACAAGTGCACTGCTTAATCCCTATCACCCATTTCATTCTTCACCCCTACCCACAACCCTTCTGGTAGCTATCAGATTATTCTCTATAATTAAAAGGCTTTCTTGCTTTGTCTCTCTCTGTCTCATTTTTTTCCTTTGCTTATTTGTTTTATTTCTTAAATTCCACATGAGTGAAATCATATGGTATTTGTCTTTCTCAGACTGACTTATTTCACTTAGCATTATACTCTATAGCTCCAACCACATTGCAAATGGCAAGGTTTGACTCTTTTTTAGGCTGAATAATAAAGGAGATGTGAGCAGATGTGATATATATATATATATATATATATATATATATATATAGGAGTATTATTCAGCCACAAAAATTGTAATTGACATTGAGCCTATGAGCAAAACACCTCATTCCATTGAGACCATCCACTGAATATCTCTGGACTGAGGTAATACTTATAGAACCATGCTGAGAAGTTTGGGCTCTCAGAAATTTGGTCTATCAACAGTTTGGCCTTCTTTGTAAAGTTTCCGTCCATAAAGACTCTCCTTCTACTCAAATATGGAAAATGTATTTGGAGTGCCTAGACACTGATTCAGATTTTATGCATGCAAGAAAAGAGTGGCATCAATTATAGTCTGCCAAGAAAGTTTACCCTTTGCAAACTCAAGTTGTCTCTGCAGTGAATTGGACATATTTGTGGTTCCCCATTTTAACATAATATTCTTGGTCTTCCTTAATCTTGGGTTCCACCTTCACAGGTCATTTTCAGTACTGAGAACAAAAGAGGCAATACAGGGACACCTGGGTGGCTCAGTCGGTTGGGTGTCTACCTTCAGCTCAGGTCATAATCTCAGGGTCCTGGGATTGAGTTCCACATTGGACTCCTTGCTCAGCAGGGAGACTGTTTCTCCCTCTGCCTGCTCTGCCTGCTCTGCCACCTCTGTCTGCTCTGCCTGCCACTCTCCTTGATTGTGCTTTCTCTCTCTGACATAAATAAATACAATCTTTAAAAAAAAAAAGAGGCAATACAGCTCAACCTGGTGTTGTAATTATATGTGCATCTACAACATGCTTAACATACTACATAAATCATTTCATGTAATCCTCCAAAAAACCTGACAAATGGACACAGTTATTTTCCCATTTTACAAATGAGGAAATTGTGAATCAATAAAAAGCAAAGTTCCTTGTCCAAGATCACGATAGTAGACCTGGAGTTTAAAGCCAGGTATGTGTGATGCCCATGTCTCATAGGCTTTCTGCTACACCATGCTGCTTTAAAAACTGTCTCTCCACCTGGAGAGGCTAGTCTGGGAGAGAGGGTGGTCTATATACACTATCAAAGGATAAGTAGAAAGGCATGTCTCAGGTTCTTAAGATTTCAAAGCACAATTAACTACCCCACCCCCACCACCTTATACCAAACATATGACCAATCTTAAAAGAACTTCAAATAAATATTTCCTTCTAAGAGCTAATGATTTAGGGCTGTTTTTAAACAAAATTATTAGATAAAATTAGACATATATGCTCCCTTTCTCTTGTTCTGTTTTTTTTTTTTTGAGAGATTTTATTTATTTATTTGAGGGAGAGAAAGAGAGAGAGAGAGAGTGCACAAGCAGGGGGAGCAGGAGAGGGAGAAGCAGGCTCCCCGCCAAGACAGGGAGCTCAATGCAGGGCTCGATCCCAAGACCCTGGATCCCAGGACACTGAGATCATGACCTGAGCCAAAGACAGCCTTTTAACCAACTGAGCCACCCTGATGCTCCCCTTTCTCTTGTTCTTAATTCCTTTTCCTTATGATACTTTGGAACGGAAAGCTTTTCCTGACAGTTTGGCCTATACCTCTTATTCAAGATAAAAGTCTTTTCAGCCTTCATTTCACCAGTCAGGTCAACTTGTCTTCCTATTTCATCTGTCCCTCTCTCAGCCTGAAAAAACACATTAAGTGGAGGCAAGGGGGCAGGAGAAAGACTAGTGGTGATCTCTGTCCCCTAACATTTCTTCTTTCTTCCATTCCTTGAGCAAGATCAAATGCCCTACTTGCTAGGCTTAGCCCAGTTATACAGTTTTATAGCTATTTTGCCTGAGCAGTTTTTTCTGGTTTGTCATTTTTCCCTTCTTCCTTATTAGAATTCATTCTACATTCCACCCTTCCACAGGAGTGCCTCTAGAAGAATTGCTTACATACATTGCTAAGGTTAGTACTAAGATTCTTAGCTAGTTCCTCCTAGAAACCCCTTAACAATGGACAAACATACAAAGTGATCCAGAAAATGGAAAGAGACCATATGTCTTCCATCTTAACTAATTTGAATAAAATTTGAACTGATAATTAAATTAGTTATATTACAAGGCCTTTCCTATTCTCTTTTTTTTTTTTAATTTTTAATTAACCTATAAAGTATTATTAGCCCCAGGGGTACAGGTCTGTGAATCAGCAGGTTTACACACTTCACAGCACTCACCATAGCACATACCCTCCCCAATGTCCATAACCCAACCACCCTCTCCCTACCCCCTCCCCCCGGGCAACCCTCAGTTTGTTTTGTGAGATTAAGAGTCTCTTACGGTTTGTCTCCCTCCTGATCCCATCTTGTTTCATTTATTCTTTTCCTACCCTCCAAACTCCACATGTTGCCTCTAAACTTCCTCATATCAGGGAGATCATATGACAGTTGTCTTTCTCTGATTGACTTATTTCGCTAAGCATAATACCCTCTAGTTCCATCCACGTCATCACAAATGGCAAGATTTCATTTCTTTTGAGCTGCATAGTATTCCATTGTATATATATACACCACTTCTTCTTTATCCATTCATCTGTTGATGGACATCTACGTTCTGTCCATAGTTTGGCTATTGTGGACATTGCTGCTATAAACATTCGGGTGCACGTGCCCCGACGGATCACTACATTTGTATCTTTAGGGTAAATACCCAGTATTGTGATTGCTGGGTCATAGGGTAGCTCTATTTTCAACTTTTTGAGGAACCTCCATGCTGTTTTCCAGAGTGGTTGCACCAGCTTGCATTCCCACCAACAGTGTAGGAGGGTTCCCCTTTCTCCGCATCCTCGCCAGCATCTGTCATTTCCTGACTTGTTAATTTTAGCCATTCTGACTGGTGTGAGGTGATATCTCATTGTGGTTTTGATTTGTATTTCCCTGATGCCGAGTGATATGGAGCACTTTTTCATGTGTCTGTTGGCCATCTGGATGTCTTCTTTGCAGAAATGTCGGTTCATGTCCTCTGCCCATTTCTTGATTGGATTATTTGTTCTTTGGGTGTTGAGTTTGCTAAGTTCTTTATAGATTTTGGACACTAGCCCTTTATCTGATATGTCGTTTGCAAATATCTTCTCCCATTCTGTCAGTTGTCTTTTGGTTTTGTTAACTGTTTGCTGTGCAAAAGCATTTGATCTTGATGAAGTCCCAATAGTTCATTTTTGCCCTTGCTTCCCTTGCCTTTGGCAATCTTTCTAGGAAGAAGTTGCTATGGCTGAGGTCAAAGAGGTTCCTGCCTGTGTTCTCCTCAAGGATTTTGATGGATTCCTTTCTCACATTGAGGTCCTTCATCCATTTTGAGTCTATTTTTGTGTGTGGTGTAAGGAAATGGTCTGGTTTCATTTTTCTGCATCTGGCTGTCCAATTTTCCCAACACCATTTGTTGAAGAGACTGTCTTTTTTCCATTGGACATTCTTTCCTGCTTTGTCAAAGAAGCTGACCATAGAGTTGAGGCTCTCCATTCTGTTCCATTGATCTATGTGTCTGTTTTTGTGCCAGTACCATGCTGTCTTGATGATGACAGCTTTGTAATAGAGCTTGAAGTCCGGAATTGTGATGCCACCAACTTTGGCTTTCTTTTTCAACATTCCTCTGGCTATTTGAGGTCTTTTCTGGTTCCATACAAATTTTAGGATTATTTGTTCCATTTCTTTGAAAAAAATATATGGGATTTTGATGGGGATTGCATTAAATGTGTAGATTGCTTTAGGTAGCATAGACATTTTCACAATATCTGTTCTTCCAATCCAGGAGCATGGAACATTTTTCCATTTCTTTGTGTCTTCCTCAATTTCTTTCATGAGTACTTTATAGTTTTCTGAGTACAGATTCTTTGCCTCTTTGGTTAGGTTTATTCCTAGGTATCTTATAGTTTTGGGTGCAATTGTAAATGGGATTGACTCCTTAATTTCTCTTTCTTCTGTCTTGTTGTTGGTGTATAGAAATGTAACTGATTTCTGTGCATTGATTTTATATCCTGACACTTTACTGAATTCCTGTACAAGTTCCTGCAGATTTGGAGTGGAGTCTTTTCCTATTCTCTTTTATTAGTGCCATCTTCTTTTTCCAACATCCTCCCTTCTCTGCTACCCAGTGTCCCTCCCCTTTACAGCCTTGTCAGGAGCCCAGGATCAGCTCCCTCCCCCACAACCACCAATTTTAAAAAATTGGACAGAGGTCTATAAACCAGTGGTTCTCAACCCTGGTTGAATGATGGAATTATGTGGGGAGGTTTTTTCCCCAATTGATTGTCTAAGTATTAGTATTTTTTCACAGCTTTTTAGATGATGGTTCTAATTCTATTCTCAGGGGTCTGTCTTCCCCACCCCACGTTTTTATCTATCAAAATTTGTTCTCATCTATCAATTACATGGAAAAGATCTAGTATATTCATCTGCCATAGGCATTGATAACTGATAGAGGCTTAATGTGCTAGCCATCAATGGGATTTTTCACTTGATGAAAAAAGGAAAACTCTGATGATAGAAATTCATGCATAGGAGGGATGTTTAGGTTGGAAAATTTTCCCAGCTTCCAATTCATATAGGTTAGTGTTTTACACACACACACACACACACACACACACACACACACACATCCATTACAAACTTTAACTAAAACAGGGAAACCAGATCTCAAAAATCAGTAATAATCATTTCATTATAGTGAGAACAACAATAATTTATTTGCAGTATTTCACCAAGACACTTATATCTAGCTAAATAATGCTGGATTTGTAGGTCAGGTCTGATATCCCCTTGGTTTCTTTTCATGCTTCTATTTTTACCAAAAGAAAAAAAATCTGATTCACAAATTAAATTTGTTGGGAATGACAGCAAGTATTTGGTGGCTCTAGCAGATAGTTTTGAATATTCATATTAGAATAAATATTAACCTAAAAATCATGAAATTATTTCTTACTAAAAACTACATTAAACTTCATCCATCAAACATGATGGATGAAGATGATAAGCATTTCACACTTGCAAGCTGAAAGCGTGACTATTTCAACTTGGAAGATACTAGCAAATGGATCAAATCCTTTCTTTGGTTGCTTTCAGTTCTGAAAGGTATTTTTTCACATTTCATTATGTAGCATTTGAATGTGGTTTTAAAATATGCCAGATGTTTTTCTTCTATGAGTGAAGAAAATCACTACATCAAATTCAGTGACTGAACCATTTGTATCACATTTAAGTCATATAAAGAAATCCTGATATCATAAAATGGTAATATTTAAGCCCTGAATTGATATGTTCAGCCTTTTCAAAATATGAAATACATTGCTGAGATATACCACTTGAACAATTCAGTTGAAATAATTCAGTCTTTGCTGTTACCCCAGTCATGAAGAGATGCTTTATACTTCATCCCTCAAAAAACTTGGGAAAATATATTTCCTGTTGAGAGGCTTCATAAACCAGTATGGAAAAATAGGCTTGTACTTACTGCCCATTTCTTTAACATCATGAAAAGATGAACACTCAATGGAAGATATGTTATCATACTCCCAATCTTAACTCTTCAACACTGAATCAAAATCAAGAGGCAGATTTTTGACCACTAATGTTCCTTTTAATATATCTTGACATTCAGGTACAGCTTCTTTCATTCATGTGGTTGCAGCATCCTTTCTTGTTGCATGCATAGCTTCTGCTTTGTTAACACTAATTTAAGCCTTATTCTTTTCAGTCTTTATCACACATCAGAAACTGCTCTTTAAGTAAATGAATATTATCATCTCTTGAAGGCTGGTTTCTCAGTGATAAATGAAACAGAATTTCACTAGCAGTTTTCTTGAATATACTTATCAGTAATGCCAATGAAAATATCCCACAGCATGTTCACATATTAGAATTTGTTCTTCTACTGTGCAATCCAATGATACAATGAACATATGATAGGGATAAAGGAATAGTGCCAAACATTCATTCTAAAGTTTTATGAATATAACAGTCACCATAAACTTTGTGGTTAGCATTATAAGTTTTTAGAAATAGTGTCAGAAGTGGTGCATATGTTAGAATACATGCGATTTTGTTAATGCCATTGTGGTTTGGGTTTCCTATCTCTCTCTCTTTTTTTTTTTTTTTACTATTTTTTTAAATTTTTTTTCCGCATAACATTATTTTTTGTTTTTGCACCATACCCAGTGCTCCATGCAATCCGTGCTCTCTCCAATACCCACCACCTGGTTCCCCCAACCTCCCACCCCCCCCCCTTCAAAACCCTCAGATTGTTTTTGAGATTCCACGGTCTCTCATTCACCTTCCTATCTCTTATTAGTAATAATACTCATCGATTTAGTGTTGGAAAACATTATTTTCTGCTTTTTCTGAACACATCTGACTGGTTGCTGGGGGGGGCTGTGTTTTCCTTAAATTGACATGAAAGCTATGGTAGCATCATTGGATAAAGTTTCATAACAGGCTATGATATCCACACAATAAAAGTCAGTGTTCAAGTATTCATCATTTTAAGTACTCTTTACTAATTCCTGCTGCTACATTAGCAGAAAATATTTTTGGTCATAAAAAAGCCACATATTGAGCCACCTGGGTGGCTCAGTCATTAAGTGGCTGTCTTCAGCTCAGATCATGATCCTAGGGTCCTGGGATCGAGCCCCACATCAGGCTCCCCGCTCAGTGGGAAGCCTGCTTCTCCCTCTCCCACTCCCCCTGCTTGTGTTACCTCTTTCACTGCATCTTTCTCTGTCAAATAAATAAATAAAATATATATTTTTTAAAAGCCACATATGGGGGGTGCCTGGGTGACTCAGTGGGTTAAAGCCTGGGATCAAGCCCTGCATCGGGCTCTCTCTGCTCAGCAGGGAGCCTGCTTCCTCCTCCTCTCTTTCTCTCTGCCTGCCTCTCTGCCTACTTGTGATATCTCTGTCAAATAAATACATAAATTCTAAAAAATATATATATTTTTAAAAAATTTTTTTAAAAAGTCACATAATAATCCTTCTAATCATGAGAAAGTAGCATTGTAAATTAAAAGACATTTTATCTGCTACATTAAATCATCATATTTTCCAGATTTACTTGTCCTAATGCATATATCTTCACATTCTAAGTTTATTCTAAAGTCAAGTTCACTACGTTTTGTTTTTTTTAAAGATTTTATTTATTTATTTGCCAGAGAGAGAGAGAGAGAGCACAGAGGAAATGACAGGCAGAGGGAGAGAAAGAAGCAGGCTCCTGTTGAGCAGAGAGCCCGATGTGGGACTCGATCCCAGGACCCTGGGACCATGACCTGAGCTGAAGGCAGAGGCTTAACCCTCTGAGCCACCCAGGTGCCCCAAGTTCACTACGTTTTTAATGTTACCTTGAGTTGCTATGATTTTTCACCATTGCTTTTGTACTTGAACAAACCAATTTGAGCCATTAATACATTTTTGGGAATTAGAGTTAAAATGCGAGAAATGATAACCATGAAATGTGCAAAATTAAGAATAAATATAATGACAAAGGCAAATGACATAACATGACACAAACAACATCTTGTTAGCTAAGTGTTACCAAGGATGAACCAATTACTGCATTCCTTGTGGTATATGCACAGCCTTACCTATTAACATCACATTGAGATTTCTAGAAAAAAATCATGATTAGTAAGGTTTAATTCTGTCATGTTCTACAAGCTCTGGCATAGAATGTAAAATATTCCAGTACCAGAAAGAAAACCATTATACACATGGGGAAACTGAGACTTAGAGAGGCACAGTGATTTGGCCAAAATTTCACAAGTGTAAATCACATACAAGTTGCCCAAGCTAGATAATTAGCTGCCTCACTCAGGCACCAAGATAAGCATTAAAAAGCAAACAGACAAACAAAAACCTTTACAGTTTGAATTGCCACTTCTAGCTTTTAGTGTGGCAGACTCAGGGAAAGGACTTGATTGTAACTGGGCTCTGGGTGAGAGAGAGAGAGAGAATTGAAATAAAAAACAAGTAGAAACTATATACATACACACACACACACACGTGTGTGTGTGTGTGTGTGTGTGCATGAGTGTGTGTATGGTCTCCTTTGGCATTGGTGAAGAGTGACTGAAATAAATGAGGGTATCTTGGGAAAGAGAAGCCTGCCTAGGCTTCTAGCCAGAATGGCAGAGATAGCTGTGTTCAAATATGTGCAGGACATTCCCAAAAATAAGGAGGAGTTTTGTCTGGCTGGTTGTCCTGAGGGCAGAACGTGGGTGTGCAGGAGGAAGTTACAGAGGAGCAGGTCTGGCTCAGCAGCAGGAAGAACATGTTGCCAAGTGGAATCCTGAGCCTGCTCAGGCAGAGAGCTTCCAGGTCTCTCCCAGTTCACTGGGAGGTTGGGTGAGGAGCCCTTGGCAGGAAGGCTGAGGAGGGGAGTCTTGCACCAGGTAGAGAAGGTGGGAGCAGGTGATCTGAAAGCTTTTCTAGCCTGAGTCTGGTGAGAGCCTGGATGGAGAAAGGCTAGTGAAGTAGGACAGGTGGACTCCAGACACCTTGGGCCGCTGAACTTTAGCCCCCCCTGTTTCCTGGGTGGCAAAGGGGAACCTTAGAAGTTCAGGACGGGAGACTGGAACCTCTGCTTCCCAAGGACACATGGGCTGTTTCTCCTGCAGTTGTCAAGATCCCAAGTTCACACTGGGTTCCCTGCCAAGCTCCCTGAATCTAAAGTGTAACCTTTAAAGCAGAAGAACAGGGGGGATTCGGCACTGTCTGCCCTTGGCAGCCAACACTGGAGAAATGTGAGCCCCTGAGAGGATTCACCTTACTCTTTGGCCATTCTCAAACTACAGGGTACATACCACTTGAAAAATACAGTTGAAGAGCCTCTAGCTTAACACCACCACGCTAGTAAGTTGTATTCCTTTTTCCACTAAACCCCATCTTGGTTTTAAGTATAAATACAGTAGCAAAGGAAGAGCATGTCTCAGGACAAAACCAACAAGACTGATTTGCAATTTGGTAAAGATTCCAATATTGCTGGTGTTATCAGTACATATCTTCAAGGTTGATGGTGGAAGATTTTAAAGACTTATTTAAATCACCTCTTTGCAATGCTATAGTATTGGCTCTAGGCCTAATTATAGCTGACAGGAAGATCTCAAGGAATTTAAGAATTCTCTATGGCAGTGTAGGGGTAAACACCAAGTAGTTGGCTAAGAGCTCTTCTAAGCCCAGGACTGATATACAGCTGGTATGCACTGTGATTACAATTCTGCAGTTAAAATATTAACATACCTTTGTACTGGTTTGTAAATAGCCACTTCCCCAAAGCCTCTCAAGTACAGCTTTGGTCCGGGCCACTCCAATCTCCCTCTCTGCAAGACTCCTGCCACACCTCCTTATGATCCAGCAACTACGGGGGAATGTCTGGCATTCAAGGAATATTCCAGACCCACTTCCTGCTGAGACAAAAGATGGTTAAATATTTTTTAATATTACCCTTAATTAAATCTCAAGTCTTTTGTTTGAGAGAGGGGAAATGAGACCTGTGGTAAAGCACTTATATGGTGAGAAGCCATATTTGGAAGAATTTTAGTGCTCTATATGTAAAGAAGAAATACAGAGAATTTTAGATCAGGAAGAAGAGTCGGTGAAGGGCTGGTTCTAATTCTCAACATCATAACCTGAGGTAGACACTTAAGCTTTTTGTAACAAAGTGGATTTGGTGTCATAAAGATTAATAATATATTCTAAGAGCTCCTGATGAAGGACAGAAAAGATTTTTTAAAAATATATAAATTGGGATTCGTTAATTACTGTTATTGTTCCTCTGACAGTTCTTAGTACAGTAGATTACACCTTTTTCATAAAGCAGTAATCCTCCTTGAAATATCTGTCACATTTAATAACACCAGTTAACATTTTCTGAGCACTTACTCAACCTGACACTATTCTAAGCACTTTACATGTAGTGTTATTTATCTTACTTTTTAAAATTTCTTTCTTTTTTAATTTTAATTTTAATTAGTTAACATACAGTTTTAGGTATATATTATATATATTATATATTTAATATACATCATATATATGTGATATATATTAAATATAATATATATATATATTATACTAGTTTTAGGTGTACAATATATTGATTCAACACTTCCATACAACACCCAGTGCTCATCACAAGTGCCCTCCTTAATCCCCATCACCTATATCACCCCCACCCACCTCCCCTCTGGTAGCCATCAGTTCTCTATTATTGAGAGTCTATTTCTTTTTTTCTAATCTTTTTTAAAAAAATATTTTATTTATTTATTTGACAGAGAGAGAGAGAGAGAGAGACAGCAAAGGAGGGAACACAGGCAGGGGAAGTGGGAGAGGGAGAAGCAGGCTTCCTGCTGAGCAGAGAGAATGATGCAGGGCTCTCGATGCCAGGCCTCTGGGATCATGACCTGAGCCCCAGGCAGACACTTAATGACTGAGCCACCCAGGTGCCCCAAGAGTCTATTTCTTGATCTCTCTCTCTCATTCCTTTGCTCATTTAGTTTTTTTCTTAAATTCCACATATGAGTGAAATCATATGGTGTTTCTCTTTCTCTGACTGACTTATTTCACTTAGCATTATACTCTGGCTCTATCCATGTCAATGCAAATGGGAAGATTTCATTCTTTTTATGGTTGAATAATATTCCATTGTGTATATGCCACTTTTCTTTTTATTTTTTATTAATATATAATGTATTATTTGCTTCAGGGGTATAGCTCTGTGAATCATCAGTCTTACACAATTCACAGCACTCACCATAGCACATACCCTTCCCAATGTCTATAACCCTGCTAATCCTATCACTCCCTCCCACCCCCAGCATCCCTCAGCTTGTTTCCTGAGATTAAGAGTCTCTTATGGTTTTTCTCCCTCCCCAGTCCCATCTTGTTTCATTTTTCCCTCCCTTCCCCCTACTCTGCCTCTCAAATTCCTCATATCAGAGAGACCATATGATGATTGTCTTTCTCTGGTTCACTTACTTTGCTTAACATAATACCCTCTAGTTCCATCCAGGTCGTTGCAAATGGAAATATTTCATTTTCCACGGGTGCACAGTATTCCATTTATATACCACTTTTCTTTATCTATTCATCAGTGGATGGCTGCTTGGGCTGCTTCCATATTTTAGCTATCATAAACAATGCTACTATAAACATAGGAGTAAATGTGCTCCTTTGAATTAGTGTTCCTGTATTCTTTGGGTAAATACTCAGAGGGTGATTACTGGATCTTAGGGTATTTCTATTTTTAACTTCTGAGGAAATTCTATATTGTTTCCAAAGTGGAGTTTGCACCAGTTTGCATTCCCACCCACAGTGTGAGAGGGTTCCTCCTCCTTCGCATCCTTGCCAACACACGTTGTTTCTTGTGATGTTGATTTTAGCCATTCTGACAGGTGTGAGGTGATATCTCATTATACTTTTGATTTGCATTTCCCTGATGATAAGTGATGATGAGCATCTTTTCATGTGTCTGTTGGCCATCTGGATGTCTTCTTTGGAGAAATGTCTATTCATAACTTCTGCCCATTTTTAATTGGATTATTTGTTTTTGGGGTGTTGAGTTTTAATAATTTCTTTGTATATTTTGAACACTAACCCTTTATTGGATATGTCATTTGCAAACTGAGAGCTTTTCCCCTAAGGTCAGGAACAAGACAAGGGTGTCCAGTCATCATTTTTATTCAACGTAGTACTGGAAGTATTTATTTATTTTAAAATTAAAAGAAGTATATTTTATCCAAGTGTTATAAAAATACAGTGTTACATTAGTTTCAGGTATACAATTCAACAATTCTATACACTTCTCAGTGCTTATCAAGATAAGTGAAATCTTAATCCCCTTTATCTATTTCACTCATTGCTCCACTGACCTACCTTCTGGCAACCAACATTTTGTTCTCTGTATTTAATGGTCTATTTTGTTTGTCTCCCCCCCCCCGCCCACTGTTTGTTTGTATCTTAAATTCCACATATATTTGAAATCATGTGGTATTTTTCCTTTTCTGACTGACTTATTTCTCTTAGCACTATACCCTCTAGGTCCATCCATGTTGTTGCAAATGGCAAGATCTCATTCTTTTTATGGCTGAATAATATTTCATTGTATATATATTTCACATCTTCATTATTTATTCATCTGTGGATGGACACTTAGGTTGCTTCCCCATCTTGGTTGTTGCAAATAACATAAGGATATATATATATTTTCGAATTAATGGTTTTTTGGATAAATGTTCAGTAGTGGAATTACTGGACTATATGGTAATTCTATTTTTAATTTTTTTGAGGAATCACCATACTATTTTCCATAGTAGCTGCACCAGCTTGAATTCCCACCAACAATGCATAAGTGTTCCTTTTTCTCCACATCGTCACCAGCACATGTTATGCCTTGTGTTTCTGATTTCAGCTGCTTTGCAGGTGTAAAGTGATATCTCATTGTGGTTTTAATTTGCATTTCCCTGATGATTAGTGATGTTGAGCATCTTTTCATGTGTCTGTTGGCCATCTGCATGTCCTGTTTGGGAAAATGTCTATTCAGGTTTTCTGCTCATTTTATAATTGGACTATTTGTTGTTTTGTTCTTGTTTTTCTTTTTGTTTTGGTGTTGAGTTACATAAGTTCTTTATATATTTGGAATATTAATCTCTTGTTGGATCTATCATTTGTATATATCTTCTTCCTGACAGTAGGCTGCCTTTTTCTTTTGTTGGTGGTTTCCTTTGGTGTGTAAAAGCTTTTTTTTTTTTTAAGATTTTATTTATTTATTTGACAGAGAGAGATCACAAGTAGGCAGAGAGGCAGGCAGAGAGAGAGAAGGATGCAGGCTCCCCGCTGAGCAGAGAGCCCGATGTGGAGCTCGATCCCAGGACTCTGAGATCAGGGCCTGAGCTGAAGGTAGAGGCTTTAACCCACTGAGCCACCCAGGTGCCCCTAAAAGTTTTTTATTTTGGTGTAGACCCAATAGTTTAATTTTGGTTTAGTTTCCCTTTCCTGAGGAGATAGCTAGAAAAATGTTTCTACAGCTGATGTCAAAGAAATTACTATCTACGTTTTCTACTTCTGTTTTATGGTTTCAGGTCTCACATTTAGGTGTAGAATCTAATTTAATGTAACTAAGGCAGACATCACTATGATTACTATTTAATATTGAAGAAACTGAAACCCAGGGATTCTTTAACTTGTCCAAGCCACCTGGCTGGGAAGTGGCTGAACACAGTTTTGAACTGAGGCAGACCAACTTCAGAGCCCACATGTATACCCACTATGCTATACTGATATGGTTTACCAAGCCCTAATACTTATTAAAAACCTGATATATGCCAGGAAACTTTCATATAAATTACCTGATTTAATCCTCCAACATTTACCTTAAGGCAGGCATCATTACCCACATTTTATAGAAAAGCGGACTGAAGCTCAGAGATGAAGCCACTCATCATAGGTCCCCCAGTCAACAACCATCAGAACTAGAGCTGCAACCCAGGAATTTTATGCCAAAGGCTGTTCTTTCTTGCTTAATGTGCTTTCCCCGTCTCCCAAATAATTTTCCTTCTTCTAGTACCATTATTCTTCCTAATTTTATGTTCTTATGGTCATCTTCAACTTTCCAGATTGGTAAGTCCCATCCTGGGACCCCTGGTAACATTCAGTCTTTAACATTGACCTTCTAACCAACCTATAACCTTTTCCTCATTAAAATGTCCCCCAGATTTGTGTCCATTGATCTTTGTCTGAATAAATCTTAACCATGATGGTTGCAAAATGATTATTTTTTTACAACTCTAGTATTGCCATCTTCCAAATCTTGCACACCTGAAATCACAAAACTTGCCCTTTATCTGCTTTCTGAGCCAGTCAAGCAAACTTCCTTAATGACCACTGTATTGGCTACAGTGCTTTAGGCTGTGACTACAGATGTCTCATTAATTGTCACTTAGACAATAAAGAGATTTCATGATCTCAAATAATAAGAAGTATGAAAGCAAGTCAGTTCCAAAGTTGCTTAATTCAACAGTTCAATGATGTCATCAAAGACCCAAGCTCTCTCCATCTTTATATTCTATCATCCTAGGTGTTTAGTAATGTCTCTCTTTTCTTCAACAGCACATATTCCTTAAAACTGAAACAAAATAGAGAAAATTACCATTGCCCTTGTATAAAAATAATTGAATTCATGAAGCATGCCATTTTTCTCAAATAGCTCTTTTTTAATTGGACTGTCCCTGATAACCCTAGTAAACATTACAAACTCACCTCTGGCATTCCCTCTCTTCTTTCTCTATTTCATTTTTTTCCCTATCATTTATCACCATCTGGCATATGATATACTTTGTTTCCTCTCTCCCACATTAGAATGTAAACTCCATGAAGGCAGAGACTTTAATCTGTGTTGTTTACTCTTGTATACCCAATACCTAGGACATTGCCTGGCACATAGAATGCACTCCATAAATATTTATTGAACTAATGACTGCTACTGCACTAAACATCACATCTGCAAACAATGACATTCTAGGCAGCAAAAAAGAGGAATGGGACAAAGAGGCTGTTTTCTCTCCAGGCCTGCAGCTTTTATCGGAATGTGTGATCTTTTTCAGAAATACCATAACAGATTTTCCCTAAGGTCTCATTAACCAGAACTGGTCACATACTCACCAATTAGCCTCACTAGGCAAATGAGAATGGGACTGTCATGATTAGCTTAAACCAATAAAGATTCATCTCCCAAGGTCAGGCAAAGAACAATTCTAATTTTTTCTTTAACATAAAGGGTGAGCATATGGGGCTGTCATGTGGGCAACCTACAATGTTTGCCATGGTAGCCTAACATACCCTTGAGAACATTTTCTAACCCCTGTTATCCTCTTTTCCTCATGGCTAGGAAAGCCCTTGTCCATCTGGCCAGCTTCCATGGTTCTTTCTTTCATTCAACTCAACCTAGTGCCCAAAACTTCATCTCTAATATCATTTCCCACTAAAAGGAGTCAGAGCTCTTTGGGGGAAATGGACGATTATACAGATAGAAGAATATAAGTACAAGATGAGCCTGAAACATCTTATTATTCCAGAAAGTAAGGAAAAGCTTAAAAAAATGATAGAATGTATCACGGGAACACAGGAACTAGATCGAGGGGGGGGTCCCATTGTCCAAATATAAAACAATTTAAGCATCTATATAATTAAGGACAGTAATGAATTATAAACCATTGATGAAAACTAGGAATCCATGAGGGCTTCAAAGTCCAAGATGGAGGAATAGGAGACTATAATTTCATCTGATTCCAGGAATTCAGCTAGATAACTATCAAATCATTCTGAACACCTGTGAACTCAACCAGAGATCTAAGAAAAGAATAGCTGCAACTCTATAAATAGAAGCAGCCACTAGGGTGCTTGGCTGACTCAGTTGGTTAATCTTCTGCCTTCAGTTCAGGTCATGATCCCAGGGTCCTGGGATTGAGCCCCACATCAGGCTCCCAGCTCAGCGGAGTGTCTATTCTCCCTCTCCCTCTGCCTGCCACTCTCCCTGTTTGTGTGTGCTTTCTCTCTTTCTCTAGCTCTGTGTCAAATAAATAAAAATAAAATCTTAAAGAAAAAAAAAAGAAAAAGAAAAGCGACCACTTTCTGCAAGGTATGAGGTGTGGAGAAGTGAATATGATAAAGGTAACATATGGGAATGGTGAATGAATATGACAAGGTGCTATGTGGGAAGATAAACCTCGGGGAGAGGGAGTCTCCATAAGCCAGCTACCAGCAAGTGATATAGCAGTTAAGCACAAAATCAGAACTTTTAAAAGTCTGCTCTGGTGAGGGACATCACACAGATGGCTAATCAGGAGCAGAACTCTAGCTGGGACAGTGTGGTCTCAGGATCCTTGGGGTCACAGGAAGACTGGGGGTGCTTCAGTGTGACAGAGGTCCCAGGCATTGGAGCAGGGAAGCTGGCTGCAAAGAGCGAACCCAGAAGTAGGTTCTCATCTCAGGGTTGCAATACACTACAGGCAGGCAACTGCTCTCCTAGCAGGGGCCCAAAAGCAAGAAACATGAGACACTTGCCCCTTCCTCCCCTGGGAGGAGTGGTGTGGGAAAGCATCACAGGAGTCTGCAAGGTTTGGTGACTCGAAAGGGATCATGTGCCTGAACTAGAAATGCTAGGTCACAGGCCAGGTGAGCATGGAGTGCCGCTGAGACCAGGGAGACAGGAGTGATTGACTGCTTCTCTCTGAGGGCTCACTGAGGAATGGGGCCCTGAGCTTTTGGCTCAGGCCAGAGACCTGAGATTTTTTAAAATTTTTCTTTCTTTTTTTCAGCCAATTTCTTATCTTCTTAAAATATTTTATTTATTTGGCAGAGAGAGAGAAATCACAAGCAGGCAGAGAGGCAGGCAGAGAGGGGAAAGCAGGCTGCCTGCTGAGCAGAGATCCTGATATGGGGCTCGATCCCAGGACCCTGAGATCATGACCTGCTCTGAAGGCAGAGGCTTAACCCACTGAGCCACCCAGGGGTCCTGTCAATTTCTTATTTTATCAACTCTCTTTTTCAATCTTTTTTCATTTTCATTTTCACAGTTATATTTTATCCCTTCATTGTATTTAATCTTATCTTTGTTTTCTTTCCTTACAATTTTGAGATACAGTTTCTTCTAACAGACCAAAATACACCCAAAATCCAGTGTATGGCTATGTCCCATTCACCTGTCTGATCATATTCTCTTTTTTGTTGGTTTGGGTTGTTTTCTTCTTCTTCCTTTTTTTGTTCTGTTTGTTTGTGTTGTTAAAAGCTTTTTAAATTTTCATCTCTACAGTTCCATTCTATCCTTTCAATGTATTTACTTTTATTTTTGTATATATAAGTATTCCTTTCATTGCAATTTTCAGATATATTTTCTTCTAACAAACAGACCAAAATACACTCAGGAGAGAGTGTATTGCTCTATTCTGTTCACCTGTCTGTTCCTATCTCTTCCTTTTTTTTATTGTTGATGTTGATTTTTCCTTCTCTTTTTTGTTTATTTCTTGTCTTTTCATTTCCATTTCTACAGTTATATTCTACCCTTTCATTGCATTTAATTTTTATTTATTTATTTATTATTCTTATTTATTTATTTATTTATTTATTTATTTATTTATTTATTTATTTATGTGTTTTCAGCGTAACAGAATTCACTGTTTATGCACCACACCCAGTGCTCCATGCAATTCATGCCCTCCATAATACCCACCACCTGGCTCCCCCAACCTCCCACCTCCCACCCCTTCAAAACCCTCAGATTGCTTTTCAGAGTCTATAGTCTCTCATGGTTCATCTCCCTTTCCATTTAATTTTATTTTTATACATATATAAGTTTTTCTTTCTTTACCATTTTGGGATCTAGTTCTCTAAAAAACAGACCAAAATACACACAGAATCCAGTGTATTGCTCTATTCTGCTCACCTGTTTGATTATATTCTCTTCTTTTTTTTTTCCTGGTTTCAGGTCTCTTCTGATTTACTTAAGGTATATTTCTCTGGTGTCATTGTTGCTATTTTAGTATTTTGTTCTCATATTCATATATTCTTTTCTGGATAGAAAAGACAGAAAAACTCACCTAAAAAAAAAAAAAACAAGAAGCAGTACTGATGGCCATGGACCTAATCAGTATGGACGTAAGTAAGATGTCAGAACCAGAGTTCAGAATAACGATTATAAAGGTACTAGCTGCACTTGAAAAAAGCATAGAAAATGCTAGAGAATCCTTTTCTGGAGAAATAAAAGAACTAAAATCTAACCAAGTCAAACTCAAAAAGGTGACTTAATTAGATGCAATAAAAAAATGGAGGCCTTATTTGCTAAGACAAATGAGGCAGAAGAGAGAATTAGTGATATAAAGGACCAAATGATGGAGAATAAAAAAGCTGAGAAAAAGAGAGATAAACAACTACTGGATCATGAGGGGAGATTTTGAGAAATAAGTGATACCATAAAGTAGAACAATATTAGAATAATTGGGATCCCAGAAGAAGTGAATGTAAATGGGCTAAATGCTCCAATCAAAAGACACACAGTATCAGATTGGACAAAAAGCAAGACACACTGATATGCTGTCTGCAAGAGATTCATTTTAGACCCAAAGACACCTCCAGAGTTAAAATGTCCTTCCTCATCTCATTTTACAGTCTTTGGTTTAAAATCTAATTTGTCGGGGTGCCTGGGTGGCTCAGTGGGTTAAAGCCTCTGCCTTTGGCTCGGGTCCTGATCCCAGGGTCCTGGGATCGAGCCCCACGTCGGTCTCTCTGCTTGTCAGGGAGCCTGCTTCCCCTCTCCTGTCTCTGCCTCTCTCTCTGCCTGCCTCTCTGCCTGCTTGTGATCTCTGTTTGTCAAATAAATAAAAATAAATTTAAAAAAATATAAAAATAAATCTAATTTGTCTGTTACAATAATTGCCACCCCAGCTTTCTTTTGATGTCCATTAACATGGTAAATGGGTCTCCACCCCTCACTTTAAGTCTAGGGTGTCTTTGGGTCTAAAATGAATCTCTTGCAGACAGCATATCAATGTGTCTTGCTTTTTATCCATCTGATACCATGTGTCTTTTGATTGGAGCATTTAGCCCATTTACATTCATTGAAGTCAAACAGGAAATTAAAGAAGAATTTAAAAAGTTCATGGAAACAAATGAAAATACAACTGTTCAAAATCTATAGGATGCAGCAAAGGTGGTCCTAAGAGGGAAGTATATAGCAATACAAGCCTTTCTCGAGAAACAAGAAAGTTCTCAAATAAACAACTTAACTTTACATCTAAAGGAGCTGGAGAAAGAACGGCAAATAAAGCCTAAACCCATGGGGAGAAGAGAAATAATAAAGATTAGAGCAGAAATCAATGACATAGAAACCAAAAGAACAGTAGAAAGAATCAACAAAACTAAGAATTGGTTCTTTGAAATAATTAATAAGTTGATAAAACCATGGCCATACTTATCAAAAAGAAAAGAGAAAGGACTTAAATAAATAAAATCATGAATGAAAGAGGAGAGATCACAACCAACACTGAAAAAATAAAAACATATTATAAGCAGCAGTGCGCCAACAAATTAGGCAATCTGGAAGAAATAGATGCATTCCTAGAGACTTATAAACTACCGAACTGAACCAGGAAGAAATAGAAAACCTGAACAGACCCATAATCAGCAAGGAAATTGAAACAGTAATCAAAAATCTCCCAACATACAAGAGCCCATGGCTAGATGGCTTCCCAGGGGAATTCTACCAAACATTTAAAGAAGAACTAATATCTATTCTTCTGAAGCTGTTTCAAAAAAATTGAAACGGAGGGAAAACTTCCAAACTCTTTTTATGAGGCCAGCATTACCTTGATTACAAAACCAAAGACCCCACCAAAAAGGAGAATTACAGGCCAATATCCCTGAGGAACACAGATGCACAAATTTTCACCGAAATACTAGCCAACAGGATCCAACAGTGCATTAAAAGGATTATTTACCATGACCAAGTGGGATATATTCCTGGACTGCAAGGGTGGTTCAACATCCACAAATCAATCAATGTGGTACACTACATAAATAAAAGAATGGACAATAACCATATGATCCTCTAATTAGATGCAGAAAAAGCACTTGACAAAGTACAGCATTCTTTCTTGATTAAAACTCTTCATAGTGTAGGGATAGAGGGAGCATACCTCAATATCATAAAAGTCATATATGAAAAGTCAACAGTGAATATCATTCTCAATGGAGAAAAGCTGAGAGCTTTTCCCCTAGGGTCTGTAATATTGCCAGAAAACAAAAGGCCTCCAAATCAGCAAAGACGTCAAACTCTCACTCTTTGCAGATGACATGATACTCAATGTGAAAAACCCAAAAGACTCCACCCCACAATTGCTAGAACTCATACACAAGAATTCAAGAGTCACAGGATATAAAAGCAATGCACAAAAAAATCAGTTGCATTTTTATACATTAACAATGAGACAGTAGAAAGAGACATTAAGGGGTTGATCCCATTTACAATTGCACCCCAAACCATAAGATACCTAGGAGTAAATCTAACCAAAGAGGCAAAGATCTGTATTCAAAAATATATAAAATACTTATGTGAGAAACTGAGGAAGACACAAAGAAATGTAAAAACATTCCATGCTCACAGATTGGAAGAAAAAATATTGTTAAAATGTCTGTGCTACCTAGAGCAATCTACACATTTAATGTAATACCTATCAAAATACCATCAACTTTTTTTTTCACAGACCTGGAACAAATAATCCTAAAATTTTTATGGAACCAAGAAAGACCCCAAATAGCCAAAGGAATGTTGAAAAAGAAAACCAAAACTGGGGACATCACAATTCTAGACTTCAAGCTCTATTACAAAGCTATAGTCATTGCAATGAATTTTGGAACACAGAAAAAAAATTCTTTTAAAAAACACAAAAACAAAGCTAGAGTCATCAAGACAGTATGTAACTGGCACAAAAACAGACAACCCAGAAATGGACCTCAACTCCATGGTCGACTAATCTTTGACAAAGCAGGAAAGAATATCTAATGGAAAACGGACAGTTTTTTCAACATATAGTGTTGAGAAAATTGGACAGCCACATGTAGAACAATGAAATTGGACCTTTTCCTTACAGCATACAGAAAGATAAACTTAACATAGATGAAAGACCTAAATGTTGTACAGGAATCCACCAAAATCCTAGAGAAGAACACAGGCAGCAGCCTCTTCAACTTTGACCATAACAACTTCTCCCTAGAAACATCTCCAAAGGCAAGGGAAACAAAGGCAAAAATGAAATATTGAGACTTTATCAAGATCAAAAGCTTTTGCACAGCAAAGGAAATAGTCAACAAAACCAAAAGACAACTGACAGAAGGGGAGAGGATACTTGCAAATTACATAACAAAGGGCTAGTATCCAAAATCTATAAAAAAATGTATCAAACTCAACACTCAAAGAACAAATAATCCAATCAAGAAATGGGCAAAAAACATGAACAGACATTTCTCCAAGGAAGACATCCAAATGACCAATAGACACATGAAAAAACACTCAGCATAACTCGGCATCAGGGAACTACAAATCAAAACCACAATGAGATACCTCCTCACACTGGTCAGAATGGCTAAAATTAACAAGTCAGAAAATTACAGATGTTGGTGAGGGTGTGCAGAAAGGGGACCCCTCCTACACTGTTGGTGGCAATGCAATGCAGCCACTCTGGAAAACAGTATGGAGGTTCCTCAAAAAATTGAAAATAGACCTATGCTATGACCCAGCAATTATACTACTAGGCATTTACCCCAAATATACAAATGTAGTGATCTGAAGGGGCACCTGCATCCCAATGTTTATAGCATCAACGTCCACAACAGCCAAACTATGGAAAGAACCCAGATGTCCATAGACAGAAGAATTGATAAAGAAGATAAAGAAATAGATACACACACACACACACACACACACAGAGAGAGAAATATTACACAGCCACAAAAAATGAAATCTTGCCATTCATAACAACATGAATGGAAATAGAGGGTATTATGCTAAGCAAAATAACTCAGAGAAAGAATATTATCATATGATCTCACTGATATGGGGATTTTAAGAAACAAAACAGTATTTTAGGACAAGAGAGGGAAAAATAAAACAAGATGAAACCAGAGAGGAAGACAAACCATAAGAAACTGCAATCATAGGAAACAAATTGAAGGTTCTGGAGGTGAAGAGAGCTAGCAGGGTGGGGTAACTGGGTGATTGACATTTAGGAGAGCATGGGATGTAATGAACACTGGGTATTATAGAAGGCTGATGAATCACTGACCTGTACCTCTGAAACCAATAATATGTTACATGTTAATTAATTAATTTAAATAAAAAATATATTAAAAAATAGGAATCCATGAGCTAATAGTAATAATAGATATATAAATAAAGGAGGAGAAGGGAGAGCTCGTGTTTATAGTAGAATACTGAGGACTGACTGGTATATGTGGAGAATGTACTAGAGTTGGAAAAATCATCATTTTGCAATTATCATGGTAAAGATTGGTTCAGGCAGGGATCAATGGATACTAAATCTACGGACATTTTTAATGAGAAGCAGGTTATTTGCAGGCTTTTAGTGTGTCTTTCCACAGATTTCAAGAGATAAAATAGTAACTGTACAGTGAAAATATTGGGCAACATCTTAACTGGGTGATTAAAATTGATATGACCAATGAAGGGGCAGATGGATATTATCTGCCTTCATATGTGATTCCCTAAGAAGGACATAGTATCATCTCTGTGGTGTTCTAGCCTGGAATATATATATCCTGAATATCCATGAGGGAAAATCAGGCAAATATAGGGAGAGACATTATACTTTTTTTAAAGCATAAAATGGAGAAGAGAAGACTGTATTCTTCAAAAATGCCAATGTCAAAAAATACAAAAAAAATGCCGTGGAAATATTCTAGATCAAAAGAGAATAAAAATACATATCAGCTAAATTCAATACCTGATCCTGGACTGGATTCTCTACTGGCAGAAACAAACAAACATGCTAAAAAGGATGGTCAATCGCCATAGTTGAAATATGGAATGTTCCATATATAAAATAAGGAAAGTAGAGGATATGTTAAATTTAATGATGTTGATAACTGTACTGTGGATATGTAAGAGAATACTGAAGTATTTATGAGGAAAGGGACCATGATATATGCATATTCTCAAATGGTTCAGGAAAGTCAACTATGATATATGTACAGTTGACATTTGAACAACACAGGGCTAGGAGCATCAACCCCCAACCCCCTGCACAGTTGAAAGTCCAAGTACAACTTTTGACTCCCCCAAAGCTTAATTACTAGTAGCCTACAGTTGACCGGAAGTCTCACCAATAACATAGTCAATTAACCCCTATTTAATATGTTATACATATTACATAATGAATTCCTTTATTACAATAAAGTAAGCTAGTGAGAAGAAAACATTATTAAGAAAATAGTAAGGAAGAGAAACTACATTTACAGTACTGTACTGTATTTACCTTAAAAAAAATCCATATGTAAGTGGACCCATGCAGTTCAAACCCAGGTTGTTCAAAGGTCAACTGTATAGATAGTTAAATAGATGGTAGATAGACAGACATACACATACATAATACATAGAGATAGAATGAACAAGTAAGCAAATGATAGAGCAAATGGTAAAAACAGCAATAGATGAATCTGAGTAAAGGGTAAATGAGTATTCTTTGTACTGTTCTTATTCTTACAACTTTTCTATAATTTCAAAAATATATCCAAATAAAACATTTTTTTAAAAATATAACATAAGGAATAACATGGAGGACATTGGGAGATGGAGAGGAGAAGTGAGTTGGGGGAAATTGGAGGTGGAGACGAACCATGAGAGACTGTGGACTCTGAGAAACAAACTTGAGGGTTTTGGAGGGGAGGCGGGTGGGGGGTTGGGTGAGCCTGGTGGTGGGTGTTAAGGAGAGCATGTATTGCATGGAGCACTGGTTGTAGTGCATAAACAATGAATTTTGGAACACTGAAAAAAAATAAAATTAAATTAAAATATAGCTTATGATCTATCCCATCCTTAAGAAGCCTTCCTTGCTTAGTTTTGTAGAGGTTCTCAGGGCTTCAGAATAGTGAAGGATGTCACCTGTGGATTTGCATGTTTTGGCAAATGTGAACTCATCCAAATTATTTGTGGGAGATCTTCCAAGAGGAGAATAATTTGTCAACAAATATTTACTGTGTGCCAAGCACTGTGTTACATACATGCTGGGATGTATAAAAGGTGATAAAAGGTGACTAAAGCAAGCTCTTGCCCTCAAAAAGCTCATGAATAGACCTGTAAAGTATGTGCCAAATGCTATAATTACGGAAATGCACAGGTTCTAGGAGAAGCCGGAAGAGACATATCTTATTCAGCCAGGAGTGGGGATAGGAGGTAGCAAAGGAATGTGGAGAGGTCAGGGAACATTTCCAAGGGAAGATTCTTGAGTTAAGCCTTAAAGCGGTTAGCCTGATGGACAATAAGAAGGGGGTAAGGATATTCTTGGCAGACAGAAAGAAATAAGAGGTGAGATAATAGTCAAGAACACAGACTCTGGAACCAGACTTCATAGGCTCAAATCTCAAATCTGCCACTTATTAATTGCATGACCTTGTGTAAGTTCATTAGCCTCTCCCTGTATCAGTTTCCTCATCTGTTACATGGGAATGATGACATTATCTACCACATAGGTTAGTTACTGATGATTAAATTGTAAGAGATGGTACGTTTAGGCTAGCTATGACCTGACACATAATTGGTGTCAAATAAATATGAGCCCAGTTCATATACCTTTCAGGAAACTAAAAGTTTCTGTCAATAGAATACAGGGTTTATGTCAAGGAATATAGGGAGAAAGGAGAGAGGATGTGATGCCAAGCTAAGGAATTCATACTTTAACCTAAAGGTAATGGGAAGTTATTAAGAAGTTTTAATGATTTGTTTGTTTGTTTTAGAAAGGTCTTTCTGGCTTGGAGAATGAAGCAGGGTAAGAATAGATGTGAGAAAACCAATGAAGAGTTCATTGCATCAGTTCAGATGAGAGGAGATTAGAATCTGGGATAGGGTAGTGAGGCAGAGTGTTATTGAGGAGGGAACATATTCAAGAGTCATCATGGGAGTAGAAGTTGAGGTTAACTCCGAGATGCCTGAACTGAACACCAGAATGGATAAAGGCTCCAGCCTCTGAGATAAGGAATGAAAAAAGAGCAAGATTTAGGTGGCAGGGGATGGAAATGATGAGTTGAGTTTTCACCGTGGTGAGTTTGAAGAGCCTGTAGGACATCCAAGTGGAGATGTCTAATAAAAGATAGGATGTAAGGATGCCTGGGTGACTCAGTTAGTTAAGCTTCTGACTCTTGGTATTTGCTCAGGTCATGATTTCAGGGTTGTGAGATTGAGCACCACGTGGGGCTCTGCACTCAGCAGGGAGTCTGTTTCCACTATCCCTCTGTCCTGCCCCAAAGAAATAAATAGAAATCTTTAAAATAATTTAAAAATTAAAAAGAATTTAAAAAAACATAGGATGTAGAAGGTTGGGATTTGCTATTAAGACTCTCAAAGCAAATTCTACCATTTTATACCTGTGTGACCTTCAACTGTCTACATGTCTTTGCTGAGCCACCATTTCCTTGTATAAGATGATTTTAATAGTTAAAATGCCCTAGTATAAGTGAATATCACTCAATAAGGTATAAAGTATGTTACTAATGTCAGGTATTTTTCTTCTGGGGAGGGCTGACACAAAAATCTTACTTTTAGATCATCTCTTGGTAAACTTCAGGAAACTCTTCCCCTCTGAGGCAATAAAAAGAGTTTCAAGAATACATAGGAACAATGCTGCCTGTCCTAAATGTGTTTTTCTCTCTTCCTAATTTATCTAGACTAAAAATAGGTAAGAAACTTGAAAGTAAGTCTTCAACGGGCTGGAGGGAGCTGAAGCTTAAGCTTGGACTACAGAAACCAAAATTTGAGGTAGAATTTAAAAATTCTAGAGGTATGTCATCTATATTGAGATCTGGGCAATTTCTGACACAATGGTTAAATCTCAGACCCTGGCTAGAGGTAGCCTTGCAAGACCTTTTGCAAAGTGCTTGGTTCTCATCTCTGCCCACCCCTTTTTTTAATTTAATTTTTTTCAGTGTTCCAAAATTCGTTGCTTATGCACATCACCCAGTGCTGCATGCAATATGTGCCCTCCTTAATACCCACCACCAGGCTCACCCATCCTCCTACCCCACTCCCCTCCAAAACCCTCAGTTTTTTTTCTCAGAGTCCACAGTCTCTCATGGTTTTTCTCCCCCGCCAATTTCCCCCAACTCACTTCTCTCCGTCTCCCAATGTCCTCCGTGTTATTCCTTATGCTCCACAAGTAAGTGAAACTGTATGATAATTGACTCTCTCTGCTTAATTTATTTCACTCAGCATAATCTCTTCCAGTCTTGTCCATGTTGATACAAAAGTTGGGTATTCATCCTTTCTGAGGGAGGCATAATACTCCATTGTATATATGGACCATATCTTCTTTATCCATTCATCGGTTGAAGGGCATCTTGGCTCTTTCTACAGTTTGGTGACTGTGGCCATTGCTGCTGAACATTGGGATAGAGATGGACCTTCTTTTCACTACATCTGTATCTTTGGGATAAATACCCAGTAGTGCAATTGCAGGGTCATAGGGTGGCTCTATTTTTAATTTCTTAAGGAATCTCCACACTGTTTTCCAAAGTGGCTGCACCAACTTGCATTCCCACCAACAGTGTAAGAGGGTTCCCCTTTCTCCACATCCTCTCCAACACACATTGTCTCCTGTCTTGTTATAATATTTTTTTTGCCTACTTCCTATGTGCTAAGCATTGTTCTAAGCACTTTTGTGTGTTGATGGATTAATCTTCACAACCAGCCTATGAAATAGATACTGTTAGTGTCCTACATCTCATAGGTGAGAAAAGTGTGGCACAGGGGAACTAAAGATCACAGGGTGTCGGAACCCAGGTCATATAGCAGGCACCCTAATTCTCTGTACCACAAACTTTTCTCTGCAAATCCTTAGGGGCTTGTCTGCAAAAATTGTGCCATTGTTTTAATGGCCTCGACTCATAATTTTCCTCTGGAAGTCCTCACAAGCCCCCAGATTCTTTTAGAACCGCAGATATAAAATTTGCTATTCAAGTTGCAAAACTGACTTTATTTGTAGAAAGTGGGAGTATATAGTCTTTCCCGGGGAGAGAGTATATAGTCTTTCTATTTAGTTTAAATTGTCAGAGATTCACTTATTAACTGGTATTTTATCGGGCTTATATTTTTGTTGCATCCTTAGACTTTGTGACCCTGATCTCTGAATCAATCATCTTTGAATCTATGGGATCAACAAATTCATGATTTCCTCAAAATCACTGCCATTCTCTATGTGGGTGATAAGGAGTTTCAATTTCCTCACCTGTAAAACAGAAACATTAATACTAATCTTACAGGGTTGTTGTGAGAACTAAATGAGATTATACATTGAAAGTGCCTACCCTCCTCATTCATTAAAAATATATTTACTAAGAACCTTCTATGTGCCAGACACTGCTATATGCATTGAGGATACAACAATGAAAAAGACAAATATTTCTACCTGTATGGAATTGATACTATAGTGAGGGAATAATAAAAAAAAATTAAAAACTAAAAAAAAAAAGAGAAACAACAAAAGAAATAAAATATATAATATGACAGATGGTGATAAGAGCTATGGAGAAAAATAAGACAGGATGGAGATCACAACACAATAAATGCTTCATAAATGTTAGTTATTTCTGTTAGGTGTCTCTGGTTTCTATACTTCAAGCATATTACTTTGTTACAGAATTCAAGTGCTTGCAACAGTTCAAAGGCATATATGAAAACCAAATTATGGATTAGGGATGCACTAGGTTTTGGGGGTATAATGGTGAATAGGGCACAATCCATAGCCACAAGGATCATTTCAATATTTGTAGTAAGTGGTCAGACATAGGGTGAGCAGGCAGAGGGTAGACAAGACTTAGTACAGTTAATGGTCAGAAAAGCCTTTATGGAGGTACTGATGCCTAACCTGAGACTCAAAGTCTCAGAGGAAAGGAGTTGAAAAGGGTGAACTTGGCAGAAGGAATTATCGAAGCAAAGTCATGAGGCCATTGTCTAGTGAGGTGAATTAAGAAGGAACTATATGAAGTTCAGTGGGTATAGAGTGGCAGGAGAGGAAGCCAGGGAAGTAGGCATGATTAAGGAGGACATGGAGAGTCAGGTCATGAATATCACTCAGAGGACAACTGAGGAAGACAATGGAACAACTGGAAGTTTGGGGTAGGGAAATTACATGGTCAGATTTGCATTTTTTGAAGGATTACTTTTTACAAAAGAGAAAGTAAAAGAAAAGAGATCATGCTGGCTGCAGTTTGTAGGATTGATTACAAAGAAGTCAAACCTAGATGCAGGGAATCCAGATAGGACAATACTAGAAAAGTCCATGTAGGAGAGGAGATGAAAGTATTTATTGTAGGAAGTAGAGAGGAAAAGATGGATTTAAAAGTGTTTAGAAAGTAAAAACAAACAAACAAACAAAACAAAACAAAGTATTTAAAAAGTAAAACTAGAAGGCCTTAATGGCTAATTCAGTCAAGAATGAAAACTCAAGAGTGGCTCCAAGTTTCTGTCTTGGGTAATGGTAGTGCTATAATGAGAAGTATAGAACAAAGAATGGATTCCCTGGAAAAAGATCATGAATTAAATTTTGGACACTCTAAACATGATTCAATGGCTTACTTCCAGAAGATACTTTTTTGAGGTTTGGTATACTTAAAAGTTTTTAGTCAGGCATACCTGGGTCCAGACTATATCATGGAGGTAATAATAAAAATTTATCTCATAAGATGATAAGGAAGATAAAAATAATCTAATGCACATGAATTGCTTAGCACAGTCCCTAACACTGTAAATTCTAAGTATAGATTAGCTATTATTATTAGCCTTTTATCTCAGCTCATATCACACCCCCCACTTCTACTCAACTCCCCTAAGTTTGCTTTTAAGGTTTTCTATCTGACTCGTTTCTGATCTCTTGGCATACTCCTTTGAGAACTCCCCCATGAATTTGTACAATCTGCATTAATCATCCTGTTTACTTTCTGGTTTCTTCATGGTTTTGAAAAAAGCTTCATCTTTATTCTGCTCATGTTTTCCTGCTGAGTCACCATCTCAGGCTCCCCTTGACCTTCAGATTACCAAGATGCATACTGCTTACTTAGAAGGAATTTTAACAGGTATTTCTCTCCAGGTAAAAGTCCACTTGGGATCACAATGAGCATTAAATACCCTCTTTATCATCTAGTAATTCGTTACTGGATGAAACTGCCCAATCCAACAATTTTTGATGATGACGTTTAGCATCTGTTAGGCCCGGGGCTTGAGATTTATCTTTCCATTTCATCGCTATAAACCTTATGAGGTAGGTGCTAGTATTGTCCCAATTTTGTTGCCAGAAGCTAGTGTTTATTGAGCATTTACATCATACCAGGTATTGTGTTAAGCACTTTGTATACCTTAATGTATTTAATTCTCATACCATCTGAAAATTTAAATATCATTCTTAGCCCCATTATTCAAATGAACAAACCAAGTTCTGGACAAGTTAAAGTAAGATGCTTAAGGTCACACAGCTGATAGTGGCCAATTTGGGATGGAAATAGGAGTGTGTTTGCTGTTTTTTCCTTTCTTTTTTGAGTGTGTTTGCTTTTATGCCCTGCTGTGTGCCATAGTAGACAAGGAAAGGAAAAGCTGAGGAGTGGAAGCATATGAGTACACATATTGGATAGGATGAGTAGGTGTGGGTGCTCAATATCTTTTTATTTAAAGACAAAATTAATTTGTTTTCTTGGTTGGCTTTACTTGTAAGGTAATGACTAGGAAATACAGTTAAGAGGGCTGGCATTTAAAATTCTTTCCTCAACTCCTTCCCACTTCTCACCCCCAGACCAAACACATGTTAAAACTTCTGAAATCAATAATCACACTGAAGTGGGAAGGAAGAAACTATAATATGGCCTACTATGCTAATGCAAGAATTTTCATTTTCTATAGTCCTTTTTAGGTTGTATCCATATTAAGACAATTTTACCTGTTTGTAACTATTTTATATTTTGCTTTGCTCATTTAACATGATGAATTGAACCTTTTATCATTCCTGTTTCATTTATTGGTAGACCCTAGCATACATCAAGTTGTTCAGCATTAAAATTATTTCCAGTTTCTCATTAGTTAAAGTAATACTGAACTGACAATCTCTGTGTCTATAGACTTTTGTTTTCCTTCTGCTGAAGTCTGTCTTTAGGATAGAATTCCCGGAGAGGCATTGTAGTGTCAAAGGGCAGGAACATAATTATGGCTCTTGATGCAAGTTACCAAACTGTTTTCTCAAGGGATCAGACCTATTTGCATTGTAGTTGTAAGAGTGCAAGCTCATCACTAGCAGACAGATTTTTTTCGTTGTTATTTTTCTTTCCATGTTTTAAATTTAGTCTTAATCTTTATTGTTTCTATGATTAGATACATACTCAAGATTTTGTGAAGATGGCAGTAAAATAAAAGTTACAAATAAGGAATGAAATTACTGGCCACAGTTTAAAATCCCTTTCAGGGCTTAGTATCCAAAATATATAAAGATCTCATGTAACTCAATAACAATAGAAAAAATTTAAAAAACTATTTGATTAAAAAGTGGGCAGAGGATCTGAATAGACATTTTTCCAAAGAAGAGGAACAGATGGCCAGCAAGTATATGAAAAGATGCTCAACATCACTCATCATCAGAGAAATGTAGGTTAAAACCACAATGAGGTATCACTTTACACCTGGAGAATGGCTAAAATAAAAACACAAGAAATAACAAATGTTGGGTGAGGATGTGGGGGAAAAGGAATCTTCATGCACACTGTTCATGGGAATGTAAATTGGTGAATATATTTATATTTATAAATAAAATAGATAAAAGTATGGAAGTTCTTAAAAAAATTAAAAATAATTTATAGGAGTGCCTGGGCGGCTCAGTCAGTTAAACATCTTTCTTCAGCTCAGGTCATAATTCCAGGGTCCTGGGATTGAGCCCCACACTGGGGAATCCCTACTCAGTGGGGAGTCTGATTCTCCCTCTCCCTCTACCCTTCCCCCCAATTTGTGTGTGCACTCTCTCTCTCAAATAAATAAAATCTTTTAAAAATAGTGTATAGAATTGTCAAATCAATATGCTATACACCTGAAACTAATATAACATTGTATGTCAATTATACTTCAATCTAAAAAATGAAAAAAATAGAACTACCATATGATCCACTGACTCCACTACTCAGTATCTATCTGAAGAAAAGGAAAACACTAATTTGAAAGATATATGCTCCCCTGTGTTCATTGTGCCATTATTTACAATAGCCAAGATATGGAAGCAACCTCAGTATCCATCAGTGGATAAATTATTAAAGAAATTATATATATATATATATATATATATATACGCACACACACACACACATATACACAATAAAGATATATATATATACACACACATACACAATGGAATACTACACGTCCAAAAAAAAAGAATAAAATGTTGTCATTTGCAACAACATGGATGGACCTTGACAGCATTATGCTAAGTGAAATGTCAGACAAAGAAAGACAAATACCATGTGATTTCACTTATACGTGAAATCCAGAAAACGAAACAAACAAACAAAACAAAACAAAATCCAGACTCACAAATACAGAGAACAGGTTGGTGATTGCCAGAGAGGAGGGGGGTTGAGTGAAAGGAATCAAGAAATGCAAACTTCCAGTTACAAAATAAATGTCATGGGGATGTAATGTACAACATGGGGATACACTCAATAATATTGTATTAACTTTTTATGTTGACAGATAATAACTAGATTTATTGCAATGATCATTTCACAATGTATATGAATGTCAAATCACAATGTTGTACATCTGAAACTAATATAACATTGTATGTCAACTGAACCTCAATAAAAATAGTACTTACAATAACAAAAAATAAAATAAAATCTCTTTAGGGGTATTCGTGTACACGAAGGTTTCCCAACAAGCTGGCTTTTCAGTTCATTTCAGATCCATTTTTCCATAATGAGATGATAAGTGGAAATATGGCCAGCCTAGCAGGTCCAGTTGGGAAGATAAAATGGAGAGTGGGAGAAACATCAGCAGTGTTGGGAGACCTGGTACAAGCACATGTAATCAGGACATAGAAGACAGAATCACAGTTTGAGGATGAACTGAAAAGACCACTGGCACCATAGTTTCCTATATTCTGTAATTAACCCGGTGGTACCTCCCTCATAAAGAAACTAATTGGTAGTCAGATTAATTAAAATCAAGAATTAGTACTGGTTACTAGAGGGCAGATCGGTAGGTGGAACAGGTAAAATATATAAAGGGGATTAATAGTATCCTTATCATGATGAACTATGAGTAATGTAAAGAATTGTTGAATCATTAAAAATAAAAATAAAATAACCTTAAAAATTCAAAACTTTACTTATCTATTCATTCCTTTGAAAGCTTAATCAAGGTGATAGTAATGTTACTTTATTAATAATTATTTAAGGTCCACTGGAAAACTAGGTAGCTATCCTGAACAACATAGGAAAATTGTAATATTTAAATAGCTCTTCAGCAATTCATTATATTTTAACTAAATGTTACTCAAAAACATAAAAAGAATGATGGACTTTTGGAAAGCAATTTGACAGCCTTGATCAAAATATTAAGTGTGTGTATTTGTGACCCAGCATTATTATATCTTTATAAATTTATCCTATCTTGAAGCAATATGTATAAAATTATCCTAAAATGTAAGTTTAAAAGTGTTGCAGCATAGTTTGCAGTATAAATAATTGGATACCTAAATGTCCATCAATATTGGGATAGTTATTAAATTATTGTACAGCCAAATAATGGAATACTCCATACCTATTAAAAAGTATAAGATAGATCCAAATGTACTGACATGAGAAGATGTCCATGATATATCACAGAATCAAAAAAGCAAATTGTAGAAGAGTATTTATGGACTGTTTCTTTTTTTTCTCAAGATATATATCTATATATCTATGTATTCATAGAAACAGGTCTGGAAATGATACAGAACAAAAAGTTTTCACATTTACTTTGGGGGGGGTTGTGTGGGGATATAAAGATTTCTGTACAGTTTATATTTCTTTTACAAGGATTTTCTATTATTCTTTTAATTAAAAATAAGTATTTCCAAAATAGTCAAAAAGAAGAAGAAAGTAATAGAAGAATCTACCTCATAAGGTTGTTTGCAAGGATTGAAGAAAACAATATATACAAGGTTCTTTGCATAGTTACTGACACATAGTGAGCACTCAAAGGTCTGAGGTGTGATCATTATTATTTCCCAACATGCCATAGTCAATAAAGAGGAGAACTTGGATTTTTAACCCAGGTTTGCTGGCCACAAAACATTCTCTCTTCATTAAATCAAAGAGCCCACTTAGAACTTGTATATGTTGCTAGCAAACCCTGTTGAGCCACCCAAACTGTTTGCTTATACTCTGATTTCTCCTAGTGAGCCACATACAGTGGCAATGTTGGGATTTAGGACTTATCTCCTAGCCCTTGTGGTACACCAGAAACCACCTGGTGGAACACCACCTTTTCCCCAACAGAAAAGACCACTTCTTCCTTCTCTATATCCATTAAGCTTAGACTAGTGGCTCACTGGGAAACAGTAATTTCACACTAAGAAAGCCAACGTCCTCTTTTCTATGTCCAAATATAATTCTGCCAGGGCTGAGAGAAGCTTCTATTCTGTCCTATTTTCCTTTCTTGAAGCCCAGAAGTTGTATTTAGGCTCAATTTTAAATCCCTAACCTAGAGTCTTACCTCAGGTCAAGCATAATGAGTAAAGCAATATTTAGGTGGAGAGAAGATTCTGTTAATACCTAATTATGAACTAACACTTATTAAGCACTTAAAAATGTTCTAGGTACTCTTCTCAACTCTTTACATTCATGTCTACATTTAATCTTTACAATAACCCTCTATGGTAGGTTCTATTCCTATTTGATAGAAGAAGAAACTAGGCACAATGGTTAACTAACTAGCTAAAAGCACTTAACTAGTAAATGCGAGCACTAGGATTTTATTTAATCCAGGGCCCTAGAGCCCACATATATGATCACTACACACTACTGACTCTCATTAATGTTAAGGGCTAATTAATAGGGAGAGGCTAATCTTAGCCTCTAGCACAGTGCCTTAGAAAAGCATTTATTATATAATTTTGGAATGGTGAATGAACTGTTCACTATGCCTCTTTACCACAACCCAGTAATAATTGTGCATTTAATCAAATAAATTAGACTTTTGTTATTAATTTGTCTAATTATCAAATTAAACTATTTGCCTGGATTAGCCTTCAGTATAGCTCCATGTAATTTAATCATCTTTTCAAAATGCACAGCAAGGCCATTCATTTATCCTTCATTGATTGAGAATACTTCCTAGAAACTAAGCCCCCATAAAATCTTTAGCAATACAGAGATAGACATGAGAACTCATAGTCTAGAGGAAGGGATACATATAAACAAATACAAATGATACTATCTGACCAGAAGCATTGAAAGGGAGAGAAACATGGAAGAACATAAGAGGAAAACTAAGTGTGAACATATAGTGCTTTTGCTGCCCCAAATGTCTTCTTCGGGTAACAGATCTTATCCCACCTAGATGGGTACATCACACATTTTACATGTCAACTTGATGCCCAAATACCTGGTAAAACATTATATCTGTGTGTGTCTGTGAGGGTATCTCTGGGAGAGATTAGCATTTTTATCAATAGGCTGAATAAAAAAGATCACCCTCACCAGTGCCTGTGGTTATCAACCAACCTGTTGAGGGTTTGAATAAAACAAAAAGGCAGAGGAAGGGCAAATTTGCTTTTGATTTGAGCTGGGATATTACTATTTACTCCTGTCTTTAGACATCAGTGCTCCTGGTTCTCAGACCTTCTGGCTTAGACTGAATTATACCACCAGTTTCCTGGTTCTCCAGCTTGCAGGCAGCGGATAGAACATGGGACTTCTCACCTCTCTGTTTCTCTGGGGAACACTAATACACCTGCCTAACTGGAAAATTCTCTTTCTCTGGTCATTGTTACTCATTCAGGAATGGACTTAATTCTCTAGGTTTTGCTGGGATTATTGACAAAGTGGGTCTGTGTTTCCACTGGAGTTGCTAAGTGGCAAAATGCAAATCTGTAGCTCTTTACGGCTATCTTGGCCACTGTGTAGGGAAAGCCTACTGGAGAACCGAATCAACATAAAGAAGATCAGAACTAAGAGACAGAAACAGATTGCTGATGACATTATTTGAGCACCTGATCTAGCTATGCCTAAAATTACTGCTGTGCTTTTCAATTAGAATCAATAACCTTTTTTTGGCTTAAGTTTATTTGGGTTGTATTTCTGTTACTTGCGAGCAAGAGTCCTGATTTATACAGACATATATCTAGATGTGTGTGTGTGTGTGTGTGTGTGTGTGTGTGTGTGTGTGTATGTGTTGTATAAGTGCATGTAGGTTAGTTGAGGAAGGCTTCCTGGAAGAAGTAAGTCCTCGGCTAAGTCTTAAAGTGTTGGTAGAAGTTGCCTAAAGCAAAGGCAAATATAAGCTAGGTAGAGAGATGGTATGAGTAAAATTATGGAGGAAGTGGGATATACCACAAAATGAGGGTCGTGGAGATAGGGTTTGGTATGGCCAGAGGGTAGAGTAAGAGAGGGGGGAGAAGCAAAGTCGGAGAGCAGGACAGGGGTCAGTTTTGGCACATCTGGAATGCTATGTTAAGAAGATGGCAATTGGTATTCCATATATTCCTTTTCTATAGTGTAGCCACATTTTTACATTTTTTTCCTCTTCTTGTTATTAGTTCTTCAGTAACATGTACCAATAAACAGCATCAATGTAAAGCTTTCTGGGCTTGGAATTTGGTCAGTCTCAGTGTTCCTTTTGGTTCTGAATTACTCAAGGAGCCTCTTCGTGGTGTCCTATTTGCTGGCTGCTCTAGGGAAGGCAATCCTTATCATCCATTCCATGACTGAAAGATATATCCAGGTGCTTTCCAGAGAAAAGGTGAGGTGGGTTGAATGAAATGGGTGGAAGAAATCAAAGATACAAATCTCTAGTTATAAAATAAATAAGTCATGAGGATGTAATGTACAGCATGGTGACTATAGCTGTTAATCTGTATTGCATATATACTAAGAGTAAAATCCTTAAAGTTCTTATTATAAGGAAAAAAATTCTGTAACTATGTATGGTGGTGGATGGTAACTGGATTTATTGTGGCAATCATTTCTCACTGATATAAAGAATCTCAATCATTATATTGTATACCTGAAACGAATACAATGTTACATGTCAGTTATGCCTCAATTAAAAAGGAGAGATATCAAGGGACCAACCAGAAAATTCCTTCTCATAGGACCAAAAATGTCTTTGGTCCTTCAGGCCCAGGGTCACATGTCAGTGATGACTGAACATCAACTTTGTCCATGCCCCATGCTAAACACTGGGGAGAAAATTGAAGAATCAGACATGGTTTATGCCTTCGAGGAACATCTAGCCCAAGGGAGGAGATAATCATGATCACATATGATCAGGGCCACAATGGTGTGATGTAAAGGGGGCTGTGGGAACATCAAGAAATAATAGCTTGGGGTATCAAGGAACATTTCTTCTATAAGTAAAACTTTTGAACTGACTTGAATAAGGAGCAGGGATTTGCCAAATGGACAAGGATGAAATGGAGGGTCTCCCAGGTAGGAAGAAAAGTTTGTGGAAAAGCGTAGAAGTACAAGAGAATAGGTTTCACTTGGAATAACTGTCCACGATTTGGTATCTCTAGAGATGCAAGTGTGTGTTGTGGGGGAGGTTGGGACAGGGTTGGGGTGGCATAGGAGAAGAGAGCCAGCTATGTAGGCCAGAGCCACATAAGGATCTTAGTCAAGGGACTTAGATTTTATTCAGTAAACTATTGACAAAAATTAAATTAGAGGAATGACATTGAGTTTGGGCTTTAGAAAGAGTGCCCTGGCTGCAAAGTGCTGCAAAGCAGAGAATGAATTGGAGGCATCTGGGCAGAACTGCAGGCACCAGAGAGCGCAGTTACGAAGCTGCACTAGTGGTCTAGGTGTGGGATGATGGTGGAGTGGCAGTAAACATGGAGAGAGTGGATGGATTAGAGAGCTATTTTAGGACTAGAAATGACAGGTCTTCGTGACTGAGTGGATGTCAGTGATGTGAGAAGAAAGAGGGAGTTAAGTTTGATGCCTAGGTTTCCGGAGTTTAATCTAAACCAGTGAAAGACAAAACACTCTAAGTGCCCTATGCATTAGAACATCAAGTAACTGTCAGGTTCCTAAGAGTTGTTCCAGAATACTCTTTCTTCAGCAATCTGAGCTGCCAGACCCTCAGAGAAAGGAGCTGAGCATTCCCAAATTTGAACATTGGTTCTTTTGTGTGGCTTTGTTCATGTATCTATATGAGTGGAGGGTTGTGTGTGTACACATCTAGGCACCTGTACACCTACCTGAGACTATCTCCCCCAAACAAAGTAGCTGTAGAAATGAATCCTTTTCCAAAGCCCATCTGATACTCCTGGACAAAGGTGGTTCTTTCCTCTTTGGGCTAGATCATTTTAGATTCAAGCCAAAGCAAGATGGTTTTCTCTTTAGCTAATATTTCATAAATGGGGCTCATTGCTACTTATTCTGAAATAAAAGTAAAGTATTAAAAAAAGAAAATAAACATATTTAAATCTGTATTTTCAGTGTCTGCTGTGTACTTCTCCAGAGCTTAATCAAAAGTGTAGGGAGACCTTTGTTTTGCTCAAATGCACACTGAATTGATGTACTGCCTCTGCCTCTGTAGGAGAGCAAAATGATGGAAACTTTCTGAAAGCAAAAAGGCTGGCATATGATTTTTTTTCCTTCCACAGATGGAGGAGTGAGGTAAGAGCTTAATATGTACCAAAAATATTATTTTATTAAAGACCAAGGAGCAAAGTGGCTCACAGAAAACAGCATTCAAGAAGTAGAACAGATTGGCTAACTCACAACTCAAAGCAAAGAGTGGCTCCTGTCCAAGTTAGGTCCCAAGAAAGGGCCACATTCAAGCCCACATATTAGGTCTCAGTAGTTCACCTGATTTTCACATTTTTGATATGAAGGAATCAGTCCCTAGCTGAAACTCCTCTAGAGCAATGGCAAACATTCATTACAGCCCAGCTGAACCTATACCACATGACTGATTTTGCCAATGGCAAATTGAGGTTTTCCAATTAGGCTGACATTAATGTGAACTTAGAACACAAACAAACCAACTCCTGCTCCAACAAGTCTTCCCAGAGAGCACCAACCACCACAGATGGCAGCCTGTTTTGCACACACACACACACACACACACACACACACACACACAAAGAAGCTGTCCAGATTTGTCAGCTTGAGGATGAAGAGGTTCTACTCTATATTCTCAAACAAAAGACCAAGCCAGGATTCTGAGGTTCCATGAGACAACTGATATTTTTTCTTAGTGGATAAAAGCATAGCATGATCCAATTGGGATACCTTGGCAATAAGGAGGAATCTTTATAAAGTTACCCAAGGAGAAACTAAAATCCCATATTTCCTTAGTATCATGTACTTAGAAGGATATGTTTAACTAAAATAGTTTATAGCTATAGCATTTTGTATATGAATGCTATAGTGGCTTTAACACAAAAGAAGCAGGCCTTAGCCATAAAGTCCCTAGCCCTAGGCAAAATTCTGCAGGAATCAGACTCTTTAGTAAGACAGTCTACTTAAAATCATCCTTTGTTGTACTCCCACAACATACCCTTAGATATATAGCTAAGCTGGAGGGAGGAGCTTGCTGTTGTTTTCATGTAATCTGTATATGAATAATACCTGAAACATTAGACTTTGTTTCCCTCTCCACTGATAATTATCATTGCCCCAGATCTCTCCTCTGTGAGAAACATTCAGAAAAGCCAGGGTAATTGTTGTTCAGGGTGGAGATAAATGGAGGAAGAAAGGGAGAGGAGCCATAGAAATCCAAAAAATAGTCTAGCAGATGTAATTGATGAGATGAAAAATGGACAACTCTTGATATTATTTATGACAAAATCTGTTTCATTAAAAAAATGCTCTGGGTCCCCTTTTGCCTGTGGGTCACCTGGTCCAGGGCCCACCAACATTTGATTTTCCAGGGAAGCATGGATGAATGATTAGTAAAGCAATGAATCTATTTTGTCTTTGGTTTCGCCTATAAAATGATGACTTTTTTTCTCTTACCTTATTCTTCTCAAGGCTGTGATGAAATAAAGAAGATGACTTGATAAAAACTGATTGAGTACATGTCATGAAACACTAGGTAACAATTACAAAACACAGGTTAGATTTCTCTAATGTGATAATTTGCCTATGACAAATGAGAACTTCCCTAGTCAGTAAATAATCTGTAAACAATCTTGAGCCAGAACAGAAATGGCTTCTTAAATGGCGACTTCTAATATACATACAAGGAAGAGGGAAGTCTGTGGCCCCAGATGGAAGAAAAGGTAAAGAAATGGGATTATAGCAGCCTTTCCAGGTAGAACCTGCTTCAAGGGGATAAGGGCAACAGTCATTGTGATAACTATGGAAAGATGGCCTCAAAGCCAAATTCAAGCAGTGTTCTTCATTCTCTCTCCCTCTCTTTCCTGAAGAAGCTCAGGTCAAACTCCCTTCAGGATCATACAAAGCTTGGGCCTAATACTCACACATACTTCCTTTAAAAATTTTTTTCCCACCTTGTTTTATTTTATTTTTCTTATTTTAATTCAATTTAGTTAACATACAATGTTATATTAGTTTCAGGTGTACAAGATAGTGCTTCAACAATTCTATACATTATCCAGTGCTCATCATGACCAGTGCACTCCTTAATGCCCATCACCTATTTTACCAATCCCCCTCACCCTTCTCTCTTCTGGTAACCATCTGTTTGTTCTCTAGAGTTAAGAGTTTGTTTCTTGGTTTCTCTCTCTCTTTTTTTCTTTTGTTTATTTTTCCCCCTTAAATTCCACATATGAGTGAAATCATGTGGTAGTTCTCTTTCTCTGACTTATTTCACTTAACATTATACTCTTTAGCTCCATCCATGTTGTTACAAATGGCAAGATTTCATTCTTTTTATGGCTGAGTTATATTCCAGTCTGTGTGTGTCTATGCATCACATCTTCTTTATCCATTCATCTATCAGTGGACACCACTAGGACTGCTTCCGTAAGTTGGCTGTTGTAAATAATGCTGCAATAAACATAGGAGTGCATATATTTTTTGAGTTAAAACCCACTAGTGGAATTACTGGAACATATGGTAGTTCTATTTTTAACTTCTTGAGAAAACTCCATACTGTTTTCCACAGTGGCTGTACCAGTTTGCATTCCCACCAACTATGAGGAGAGTTCCTTTTTCTCAACAACCTTGCCAATACTTGTTTCTTGAGTTTTTTTTTTTAGCCAATCTGACAAGTGTGAGGTGTTATTTCATTGTGGTTTTAATTTGCATTTCTCTGATGATGAGTGATGTCGAATGACTTTTTATCTGTCTGTTGACCAGCTGGATGTCTTCTTTGGAGACAGATGTGCACACAGAGAGATTCCTATTCAATCAGTGCTGTGTTAATAGGTCCATATAGGGGTGCCTGTGTGGCTTAGTTGGTTAGGCATCTGATTCCACCTCAGGTCATGATCTTAGGTTCCTGGGATTGAGCCTCATGTCAGCAGGGAACCCCACTCAGTGGGGAGTCTGCTTGTCCCTCTCCTTTTGCCCCTCCCCCTGCTCGTGCTCCATCTAAATAAATAAATAAATAAATTCTTTAAAAAGACAGAAATAGGCCCATATAGATATTCAAGAGACAGTATGGAATATATAAGTGGACAGAGGACACACAAACTATGTAGAAGTAACACCTATTTCATCTACTCAGAACAAATTCAGAACAAACAGAAACACAGGAAACAGAGAGGCACAGATGAAAAATATCTGTTTTTTTACTGTTAAAAGCTGGATTGGTGGACAGGGAATATATAGGCAGTAATAATAAACTTCCTCATACTCTTCTCACTTGGCTAGACAGAATTTCTAACTCCCCCAGGGGTGAAGAAACAGACCAAATGAGTTATTCCAGCTGAAGCACTCCCAAGTAGGAACATGAAGAGAGCAGAATGGAGGACTTCAATCACTTGCCTCCCTTGCAAAAGAGGAAAATACAACAGAGACATGATTAATCAACTTATCACAGGATGCTTCTCTGGCCTCCTTGCCTTGTAATCCTGGTTTTACCACTTCCTGGCTTAGCTGGAAACTCACTCAACTCTCATTTGGAAAACAGTTAAAAATACCTACTTTGCAGGGTCTTTGTAATCATCATCAATACTGTATGGAAAGTGCCTTGTAGAATGCCTAGCATTTAACAGTTGTTCTCCCAATCTAGGGCAAATCAAACTCACTGACTGAATATTGTTACATTTTCTGTTGAAACATTATTTCAATTATATATGTGAGCTCTTTAAATAAATACATGTTATGTCTATATAACCCAATCTATAGATTCAATACAATCTCTATCAAAATTCCAATGACATTTTTTTCACAGAAAGAGAAAAAAACAACCCTAAAATTTGTATGGAACTACAAAAGACCTTGAATAGCTCACACAATCTTAAGAAAGAAGGGCAAAGCTGGAGGCATTACATTTCCTAATTTCAAACTGTATTACAAAGCTATAGTAATCAAAACAGTATAATACTGGCATAAAAATAGACACATAAGGGACGCCTGGGTGGCTCAGTTGGTTAAGCAGCTGCCTTCGGCTCAGGTCATGATCCCAGCGTCCTGGGATCGAGTCCCACATCGGGCTCCTTGCTCTGCAGGGAGCCTGCTTCTCCCTCTGCCTCTGCCTGCCATTCTGTCTGCCTGTGCTCGCTCTCTCTCCCTCTCTCTCTGACAAATAAATAAATAAAATCTTAAAAAAAATAGACACATAAATCAATGGAATAGAATAGAAACCCCAGAAAATAAATCCAAGCATATGTGGTCAACTAATCTTTAACAAGGGCACCAAGAATACACAATGGGGAAAAGATAGTCTCTTTAATAAATGCTGTTGGGAAAATTGGATATCCACATGCAAAAGGATGAAACTTGGACTCCTATCTTATACCACCCACAAAAATGACCTCAAAATGGATGAAAGACTTAAATGTATGACTTGAAACCAAAACATTCCTAGAAGAAAACATGGGGAAAATCTTCATGACATTGGTCTTGGTAATGATTTCTTGGATAGGACACCAAAAACATAGGCAAGGAAAGCAAAAGTAAACAATTGAGACTACATCAAATAAAAAGCTTCTGCACTACAAAATAAACAAATAAAAAGAACAAAACGATAAGCATCCTACAGAATGAGAGAAAATATTTGCAATGCATATGTCTTATAAGGGCTTAATATCCCAAATATATAAAGAACTTCTGCAACTCAAGAGAAAATAAATAAATAAATATAAGTTGACTAAAAAATGGGCAAAGGATTCGAATAGATGGTGATCCAAAGAACAGATACAAATACCTAACAAGTATATGAAAAGAAGTTCAATATCACTAATCATCAGGGAAATGAAATGCATATCACATCACACCTGTTATGATGGACACTATTAAAAAAAAGAAATCTGTATCCACGAGTGTTGGTAAAGAAGTGACGAAATTGTAATCTTTGTGTACTGCTGGTGAGAATGTCAAAATGGGTAGCCACTATGGAAAACAGTATGAAGTTTCTTGAAAAAATTAGTAACAGAACTACCAAATGAGCCAGCAATCCAACATGTGGGTATTTATTCAAAAGAATTTAAGAGGGGGGCGCCTCGGTGGCTCAGTGGGTTAAGCCTCTGCTTTCGGCTTGGGTCATGATCTCGGGGTCCTGGGATCGAGCCCCGCATCGGGCTCTCTGCTCAGCAGTGAGCCTGCTTCCCCCTCTCTCTGCCTGCCTCTCTGCCTACTTGTGATCTCTCTCTCTCTCTCTCTCTGTCAAATGAATGAATAAAATCTTTAAAAAAGAAGAATTTAAGAGAGGATGTTGAGATATTTGCACTACTGTGTTCACTGAATCATGAGTCACAATAGCCAAAAGGTGGAAACAACCTAAATGCCCACTGACTGATAAATGCCTAAAGAAAATGTGATTTGTACATACAATAGAATATTACTCAACCTTTTAAAGGAAAGGAGATACTGTCATAAGCTACAATATGGAGGAACCTTGAGGACATTAGGCTAAGTGAAATAAGCTAGTCACAAAAGGACAAATACTGCAAGATTCCATTTATATGAGGTATCTAAAGTAGTCAAATTCATAGAAGTAGTAAGTAGAATGGGCTTTCCACGCTACCCAGGGAAGGGTCCATACAGTGTTGTTTTGCATTCCCATCGTAACTTAACAGGAAACTTTCACAATGTCCGGAGCACTTGATGTCCTGCAAATGAAGGAGGAGGATGTCCTCAAATTCCCATTTAGGTGGCACCAACCTTGACTTCCAGATGGAGGAGTACATCTACAGAAGGAAAAGTGATGGTATCTACACCATATATCTGAGGAGAACCTGGGAGAAGCTTCTGCTGGCAGCCCGTGCCATTGTTGCCATTGAAAAACCCAGCTGATGTTAGTGTCATATTGTCCAGGAATACTGGCCGGCGAGCTGTGCTGAAATTTGCTGCTGCTACTGGAGCCGCTCCTATTGCCGGCCGCTTCACTCCTGGAACATTCACTAACCAAATCCATGCAGCCTTCCGAGAGCCCAGACTTCTGGTGGTTACTGATCCCAGGGCTGACCACCAGCCTCTCACAGAGGCGTCTTATGTTAACCTGCCGACCATTGCTCTGTGTAACACAGACTCTCCTCTGTGCTATGTGGACATTGTCGTCCCTTGCAACAACAAGGGAGCTCACTTAGTGGGTCTGACGTGGTGGATGCTGGCCAGGGAAGTTCTGCGCCTGCGTGGCACCATTTCCGTTGAACACCCGTGGGAGGTCATGCCTGATCTCTACTGCTACAGAGATCCTGAAGAGACTGAAAAGGAAGAGCAGGCCGATGCTGAAAAGGCTGTGACCAAGGAAGAACTCCAGGGTGAATGAACGGCTCCAGCTCCTGAGTTCACAGCTACTCAGCCTGAAGTTGCAGACTGGTCTGAAGTCGCACAGGTGCCCTCTGTGCCTGTTCAGCAGTGTCCTCTGAAGACTGGAGTGCCCAGCCAGCCACTGAAGACTGGTTTGCAGCCCCCACTGCTCCGGCCACTGAATGGGTTGGAACAACCACTGAGTGGTCTTAAGCTGCTCTTCCACAAAGGCAAACAAAATGGAAACAAGGTTGACAGAAAATAAACAGTTTGTAAAAGTAAAAAAAAAAAAAAGAAAGAAAGAAAGAAAAAGAAAGTGGAATGGTGGTTGCCAGGGGCTGGGGAGAGGTGGAAATGGGTGTTGTCGATCAGTGGGTATAAAGTTTCAGTCATGCAAGATGAAAATGTCCTAGAGATTCACTGTACAACATTGTGCAGTTTACTTAGCAATACCATACTGAACACTTAACAAATTTGTTAAGAGAAGATAAATAAATAAATAAAATTTGTTAAGAGGGTAGATTTCATGTTATGTGTGTTTTCTTTTTTACCACAATAAAAAAAATTTATATTTTATTAGAGCAAGGATTCTGAAGCTATGGTCTATAAGTCTCAGCCCAAACTGAATATAATATTGCATGATGATGTGTAGCTCTCTAAGGGAGGGTATGCATAGATTTCACTAGACGCTCAAAAGAATCCTTAGTTCAGAAAGGATTTAGAGGCACTTCTTATGAGGGAAATTGTATTCAAATTTGAGTTTACAAAAGATGGGGCTAAGGAAGTTAAAAAAAAAAAAGTTCAGGGAAGGACTGCTATTTTAGTCTTTTTCCTTCCAAAAAGATAAACTGGTCAATAGATTTCTAATGAAGAAAAGACTTGTGAGGATTTTTTTTAATAAAGGGGGAGTAACTTGTTTTTAATTTCTCTCCCTGTTTCTGCTGATTGGCCTTTTGCCCACCTCTTCTGTCTGCTCCTTTATAGATCCTTTGTGATCCTTCTTGACTTTTAAATATTAGCATAATCCAAGATTCCATCTAAATCCCCCTTTTATTATCACTGTGCTACTCCTGGGTGAGATTATCCACTCCAAATGGCTTCAACTATAATCCAAATGTGTATTATCAATCACCACCCTTCTCTTATAATGCAGTTTCCTATTTTTGCCTGCCTACTGGACTTTCCACCTTTTTTTCCACAGGCAATTTAACATACGTTAGAGTGCATTCATTATCTGTTGGTTGGACACACCATGTGCACACACACGCCCACACACAGAAAAACATCCCTGGATTCTTCTCCATAGACCTATTTTCACTTGTTTCATTTCCACCATCAAGTCTTTGTTTGCACATATGCTCTTTTTAACCCTTTGCTGGGACGTAGTCACGGAATTTGCCAACTGTAGAGAAACTTAAGAAATTAAGTAGCTCAATCCCTTCAATTTACAGAGATGGGGTGTGATCCTTTTAATTTCACACAGCAATTTAACAGCAGAACCAGCTTAGGAACTAGGCATCTCAAATTCTACCCAGTACCCATTCTACCACATAATCATGCTCCCACTAACTGGAAGGAATAATAAGATCCCTGCTACTAGCAGTGATTTTTATCAGTAAAGAAGCAACATTATCTAGCCATCTGATGTTCAAAATGTCTATTTATGTGCTCTTTGCACCAGGGGCTAGGTAATTTATGTTCTTCTGCAGTAATAATAAAAAGGATAAAATGAAGAGTGCAAGAAGACATAGTGTTTTCATATGTATTATTTCATTTTAGCCTTCAACAGGCCCGGGAGGTGGATAGGTCAGGGTTTACTAGCTGAAGTTTACAAAAGAAGAAAATGAGACTAAAAATAGTTCAGTGATTTGCCCAAGGTCACCCATCTAGTTAGTGACAAGGCCAGGACTCATATATGTGTCTCCTGCTTCCACACTTCTTCCTCTAGTCTAGACACATAATTCTAGTAGACCTTGAGTGATGACTACCTATTCTGTGAACTGAGCTTTGCAGATTTCAATATGTTAAGACTGAAACATGCTGAATTCCACCAAGCAATAATCATGAAGATTAGAGTCTTATCACAAAAAGGAAAAAAAATGTTTCAATTCAGTTTCAAGATGGGACTGAGTAAATGAATGTCATAGTTTGACACAAAACTAAGAGTCAAGAAATTGAGATGCCATTTTCTCAAGTTTTCTGCTTTCTAGGAGGGGAAATGCAAAACAGTGACCATGATCGAAATGGTTTTTGTAGGCTAGAAGTCTAAAAGATTGAAGGTGGTTTCCTCTGTGAATCATCTCTAAGGACTTTAACAAGGGAGGCTATAAACACCCAAATTGCAGTTTTATTAAAGAAAAGTCAGGTCAGCATCATATCATGCAGACAGTTTAGAAGGCTGAGAAGAAAAGATTGGGGGAGTGGGGGAGGGAGGCCTATGAGAGAAGTTTCATTGGCCTGCCAGGGTACACAGCAGGCAAGGGGAAGAGTCTGACAGGTGAGGGAAGAGAAGTAAAGAGTGGAAACCTTGTCCACAGAAAGCTGACTGTAGAAGGCAGGGAGCCACAGTGTGTCCTTTGGTGATGAGGAACAAGCTATACAGGAGAGGGCAAGAGACAGAACAGGAAAGAGGCAGTGGAAGAGCCCCTTGAGTCACAACGGAGTTGTCAAAACTTTCCCTGCTAGAGTGAGGCCCTTTGAAAAACGTACTGCCTGCACGTGGCTCTAGAGACAATACCTCAGGGAGAGTAGGGAACTTGTCTGGGTCAAGACTGAGAAATCAGCATGAGATTTAATAACAGATTCACTTTTTGAGACTATTAGTGTGTGTGTGTGTGTGTGTGTGTGTGTGTGTGTGTGTGTGTGTGTGTTTGGTCTGTTCTAAATGCCCAGCTCAAAAACTACAGCCTGGAGCATGAACAGATGAGCAGAGATGTTCTGGATCCTGTCTAAAAGCTGATTCTTCCAAAAGGCACAACACTGTTAATTGGCCAGCTTATCAATGGATGCTCTTTCCTGTAGGTTTGTTTAGGAGTGGAAACAATACTACTAGTCTGCTAGCAGTTTGCTGATTTCTGGCTTGGTCATCTCAGTGGGGCAAGTGCAAGGCCGTGCCAGAAACTCCAGATTGGAACATACACAAGCACAGTGCTACCCACAGACGCCAGCGCTGAGCCAGGGTGCGGCTAAGCCCGGGCAGGGGGCATCCTCAAAGTGCTTCTTTATTTAAACTATGCTCCGGGGCAATGTTTCATAATGACCCCACACACCTAGTGCATACACACTGAGCAGCCTACACACACAGCCCCACTGTGTTCGCTGGCCTGCTTACTCCACTTTCCATCCCTCTAGGCAAAGTCCACAAATTATCAGCCTTATAACCCTCCCAGGACCCGGTTTGGGGATCTTCAGAAGAAAAAGGCAGTCAGAGAAACATGAACGCGCTAATCGGGAAGCCAGCGTTTCAGCCCACTCGGCCACGCGGGCTATCCACACTAACGACTTTCACCTCCCTCCTCGGCTGGCTTGAGGGGCGGAGAACCCGGCCGTAAGGAGGAGGACCAAAGTGGGGGGAGCAGCTTGAATGAAACAATGTAACAATTGATGTGAGGCCTTGCCTCGCGCCCGCTCCCCAGCGATCCTATAGGCGAGGTCCCACTGACTGCCCCTCCCCATTGCTCCGTTTTCTTGTCCATTACGCGCTATCCCTCCGCCTCTCCTTCTTTCTTTTCTTTTCTTTTTTTTCCCTTCTCCTTTCCCCCCTCCCTCTCTCCCCCTTTCTCCAGCTCCGTGTCATTTCCTCCTCGCGCTCGCCCGCTGCCCGAGCGTCTCCAGCCGGCAGAGTAGGCGGAGCAGGGCGGTGCGGGGTGGCGTAGCGCTGGAGGGCGATGGTGGCGGAGCTGCTGGGGGCGGAGGCAACGTAGCCCCCGCGGAAAAGGAGCCCCGCGGCGCCTGAGTCGAGCCGAGGATGGAGAACCGGCCTGGGTCCTTCCAGTACGTCCCTGTGCAGCTGCAAGGGGGCGCGCCCTGGGGCTTCACCCTTAAGGGGGGTCTGGAACACTGCGAACCGCTCACGGTGTCTAAGGTAAGAACTGGCGCCTCTGTCCCAGCGGTGCCCAACTTTGAATGGACTAGCGGGTGCGCAGGCTGCCGCGCAACGCGGCCCTCAAATCAACTTCGAAACTTTGTAGGGCTGGGAGTGAAAGCCCTCCTGTGGAGCATTAGCGGAACAGAGGGGTCTTGCCGCCAGCCCGGGCGCAGACAGCCCTGACGGGTGGCGGGAGCACGGGATGGGAGCATTGCTGGCCCGGGGCTAAGAGCCCTGTGCGCACACACTCGGGAGGCTCTGGGGGCAGTTTTTTGCTCCTCCACGTCGGAGCGGTTGCTCCCCTCAGTTTGAGCTGGAGGAAGTGGTGGCTGGTGGGGGTTTCTCCTTGGAAGTTCCCGCGCCCCTGGGGGACGGGCAGCGCCACTTGGCAGCTCTCTTAGCAGTGTTGGCCCCTCCGCCAACCAGCGGGTCGTCCCGCCGGGGCAGGTTGCAGGGCGAGGGTCTGGTGTGGGAACGGAGATGAGGCACTGGTGGCTTTCGTCAGCCTCACTTCCCACGGCCGGACGCGCGCACATCCATTCAGCAGCCGGACGTTGCTCCTGCCGGTTCGGCTCGGCCTTTCCCTCCCTCCGGAGTCCTGCCTCAGCGCCGGCGAGATTTCCTGCACGTTGAGAAGTGTGGAGGAAACTTTTGCGCCATGGAGCGCAGCTGTGCTGGAGCTGCCGACGCCGCCGCCAGGGTTTGTTTGTTTTAGGAGGTTGTGATCTGCTGGAAGCCAAGTTGCAGCGGAGGACAGGGGAGAGGAGCTCTCCTGAGTACTCCAGGAACCCCCCCCACCTCCCCGCAAAGGAGCCATCCCCGGTAGGGGTGTGGGGCTGTGGGGGCCGCGGGGGCTGTTACCGGGAAGAGAGATTTGTAGGGCCATTCACCTTGAGACGCCAGATTGCCAAGGAAAGGAACTTGACGAACTTCATCCCGGTTTTTTTGTGTGTGTTTTGTTTTTGTTTCTCTTAAGCGCTCAAATCTGAAAAACTCTTCCCCTTCCAACCCACTCAAATTGCAGTTGAGGTTGTAGACGTGGGTTTGGGCTGGAGATAGAAATATGTGGCTTCTCAGCAGGGAACAAATGTCACTATTTTTTGGGCTTTGTAAGGGAGGTCACATCTCAGCAGGGGGTGGCCAGTGCCCTACCACACGCCCCACTAACCTGTGCTGCCATCTCCCCTTGTACTGGATGTACTAGTTAACTTGTAGTGGAGAGGTCCTTCAGGCCTTGGGGCTCACACTCTTAGGAACCCTGGAGTATTGCCACGGGGTGTACCAGTCAGCTTGAGCAGTCTCAGGTACCTGAGGGAAAACTTTGAGGAGCTGTCGGGGAAACCTGGGGTCTTTGGCCTCCCGAAACACCAATAACCAACCCCTATCTTCATCTGGCTCTCCCTTCCCCACAGTGGTCATGTATTTGGAAGCACCTTGAGATGCCTTTGTCACCCATTGTCATGTCCCCTCTTAAGGCACTCTCCCTCCAATATTCTCTGGAGGGAGTTAATTTTTTTTTTTTTTTTTTTTTTTTTTTGAAACAACAGAAAACAGCAACACTCTCAAACAACCATTTTGGGGAGGCGAGAATCCTGACCTTCAGGAATTTCTTCTAATCAGTCTCCCCTCTTCCCTCTTTCCACCAAGGTCAGAATGGGCTATGCACTCGTCCATGGTCTGGCAGTTCCTCCCTTTCTTTTTCTCCTTACACCACCCACAGAATTTCCAGTCTGCTTGGACAGCCTATCTTGGTCATTTTTCACCTCTCCCCAGGGCTGAGCCATCCTGAGAAGCGCCCCAGAGAGTGCTTACTGCTATGGCCCTGGATTGTTTTGTGAGCCCCTGCTGAGCATAGCAGGGGGTGTTACTAAGTATGGGGCAGCCAGCAATTTGTGGTCTGGCTGGGGGATTATTTGAGGGTAGATGAGGGTTTCCTTGGCCAAGCTGTTGAGGAAGTGACTCGTGTGTTGAGAGGTAGGGTGCCTTTTAATGATTCCCTTTCCGCTGAACATACAGTTGACCCCTATTATATGAAAACTCATTATCGCACACATTTAGGTATGCAGGGGGTAAAATCATTTATCCTATTCCTCCCAAACAGCCTGGCACCTTGCAGTAAAAGCCAGTTGTACATAACCTAGTTAGCCCCAACATTGTGTAAAGGGGCCGTAGTATTTTTTTTTAAGTGCAGTGATTGCCTGTATTTTTTTCTTGCTAAGACACTGTGTGGCATAGTTCATTAGTCCCTTTTTCATTTTTCTGACTTAGTTTTGTTTCCTCTTGCTTCAGAACAATACAGTTTTCTTCTCGAAAATAACATCAGTCTGCACACACATGCAGATGGGATGGAAGGCCGTAGAAAGAGAATTATATTGGCAGATTGGAACCTTGGGTTCTAGCCCCTGCTCTGCCACTCATTAGCTTTGGGATCCTGAGTGCATCACTTGCCTTCCATGGGCTTAGGTGTCCTCATGTCTATTATAAGGTTCAAGTGGGTGGTCTTTAAATAAGACTGACAGCCCAGCTGGCAATCTTTGATGCTAGCTCTGGCCCTTTGTGGAATAAAGATGAGGCTTTGTTCCATTTGCATACAGTGTTACTATTTATACGGTGTTTCCATATCCCTTATTTCATAACCCTCTTCCAGTCACCCTGGGAGACAGTCAGGGAAGGTTGTGGAGAAATGGATGGAAAAACTGAGGCCGTGATGCACTGAGTGGCTTGTCTAGGTCTGCCATACAGTGAATCAGCGGTAGGGTCCAAGTCCATCATATTTTCTACCACTTGGAGAGTTTCTTGATTCTTCTGGTAGTATTGCAGTTTGTGAAGGGCCATGGGGCAGTACCATTCAGGGGTGTATCTAGTCTTGACAGCTCTCCCAGTGACTCTTTCCACACCAGCCTGTGGTTCCACAGTAGGTGAGGAACTGGATTACAGACACTTGCTGAAGTCAGGGAGGAGGAGAGGACTATTTTAGTGCTTCCAAATCACTGTGAGGATCTCAGGTCAGGCAGAGAAAGAGGTAAGGTGCAAGAATCATGGTGGGAAATGCTGGAGGACCTCCTTTGGAGTCATGGAAAAAAACAGTTGGGGTCTGGTGTGGAGTACATGCTTAGAGATAGCTTGTGGAGACATCTCAGGAGTGGATGGATTTGAGAAAGGGTGATTAGTGGGGAAAGATCACAGAGAATGTAAAAGGCTACCTCGTATTTGTCATGGGAGAACCTTTGGACCAGGAAATGATCAGGTTGGGAAATGGTTGATTCCTACTGGCTCCTGTGAGTTCCTCGAATGTAGGAAATTCAGCTGCCCAAGTTTTAGGAGACTGGTGTAGTCTTCTCACAATTCAGTGAGAAAGAAAGAGGAAATGTTTTAAAAAAAATAAACCTGCTATTGATTATCCCAAGTGTTAAGGGATGGCTTATGATTTCCCTGTACATTGTGATGTTTCCAAAGAAACATAACCCACAAGGGACTTGGGCCCATGAACTTGGTGTTATTAATTCCTTAGGTTAGCATCTTATACTACCTCATTGGCCCAGGAATCCTGTTTGGATAAAGTAGAGATTCTCTTCTAATCATATTTATCTGGTTTGTTACCTAGGGGTCCACCTCTACAGTGTAGATAGTCATCCATGAAGTTGGCTCCCTGTACTGGAAAAGATATTCTATGGGGATGGGTGACCTTTCCAAGGTTCTGGCAGCAATGATTCTGCATCAAATAGAGCTTCTCAGAGGACTCAGATATTCAAATTTTATCCTCCTGTGGTGTGTGTGTGTGTGTGTGTGTGTGTGAGAGAGAGAGAGAGAGAGAGAGAGGTAGAGAGAAAGACAAATGGACAGACGGACAGATACAGAGTTACTGACCATAGCATGAAGTTTCTATACTCATTGTGAGTCCTTGGAAATGTGTCTGAGGTTGGCTGAGGGTGGGGGAAAAATGGGGGTGGAGATTAGTGGGGATCCAGGAGAAGGAGAAAAATTGGGGAGGAGAAGACAGGCTTATCCTACATATTTGCCTTATTCCTGGCCCATTTTTCAGTGTCATTCTCTCTCAGGCACAGTGAAGCAAGTGGGGGCTTTGTTCCGGACTGCTCCAGAACAAAGTAGAGTAGGATGGGAGAGTAGCTTGGAGGAGAAGGAAACTTCACCTCCTCCACTTGCTGTGCATTGCTGTTGCTATATCATTTTACCTCTCTAGACCTAAATGCCTATTTGCTAAATGGGTGTGGGCATACCTGTCCCATCTTTATTATTAAAGATGATGTGAGAATGAATTGGGAAAACTCTCATACTGTTTGCCATCTTTAGCCTAGGAAGATGGCAGGACACGCGCTTTACATTGTTTTTAGCTCCCTCCCACCCCTCTCCCCATCCACACCGTGACCTTATTTCTAGAAGAAGCACACAAAGAGGCAGTTGAAATTTCAAGAGGACGTGGGTTAAGTCAGATTGAGGCCGTCTTGTGGCTGGCAATAAATTTGCGAGTTAGAGTTCTTGCTGGCTGCAGAGGTAATGGTATATGAGAACCAGTAGTTCCTATGAAGCCTTCATAGTTGTGTTACAGGCAAGGCCCACCCCAGACCAGAGCTTGACGTTCACAAAGGGACCTTCATGGGGTGTGCTTCTTGGGAGCTTAGTCCAGCCTAGGTACTTACATTAGTGCCCCCCTCATCTGCCTCTAGAATCAGCCGAGGTATCTAGGGTCTCATTACCCCAACTGTCCCAGAGAGTAGAAGGCATTTGGAGACCTGGAGGAGGAATCCTCCAGGAAGATACAAAGAAGTTTGGAGGGAGGTAGAGCAAGAAGGACAGGTGGTATGTCTGGTAACCCTTGGCTGAGCTTTGAGTACACACTATTTCAGGGCCTGCTGGGCTGTCATAATACACCTGGTACCCTATTGAGATCCACACATGTGCTCCCTAAAGTGAAAAAGGCCAAGCCTGTTAGAGGATTTTCCCATTCCAAAACCTCAGACAAAGAAAATAATTCAACTCCAGCTGGAAGACACTTGAGCGTTGTCCCTTGAAAATTTTTTTTAAATGATTTCCCCTTTTGCTCTCCCCAACCCCCTCCCAGGAATTTCTTTTTTAAGAGAAACAAGAGACTCAGGCTTGAGACTGGAGTTTGTGGAGTGGTTTATCTAGAGGACCATCACAGTTTTTATAGTTAGGCTTCTTCATAACCAGGGTGGAAAAGATGCTAACCCGTCTGAGGAAAGTGAATCATTTTCCCACCCCCATCAAGCACCGAAGGACAGCCTTGACTCAGGGCTGCTAATCCAATGCTATTCTTGGAGGTGGTCTAGAATCACAGATTCTCAGAGTCAAGAGGGCCTTTGGGGGGGTTCCCAGGACTTAATCTTAACCAGTCCATTAGCCTTCAGTCTAGTAGCTCTGAGTTTGTTGTCTTGTGCTCATGTGGGGAGTTCACTCTCTTCTTAGCCAGTTGACTGTAGACAATTTTTCATATGTTGAGTGGCAGTCATCATCCCTCTACCTTCTATCCAGGGTCCTAGCCCTACCTTCTGGAACCACACAAAACAAGAATGCTTTCTCTTTGTCTCGGGTCCAAAGACACAGACTATGTCTGCTTGTCTCACTTTTTTAGGCTGAGGAGCCCTAGCATTTTCAGCTATTCCTTACTGGCATCTGAGATCCAGCCTCCTCTCCCGTTTCCTCCTCCCACTCTGGATGCACTCCAGCCTGTCCCTGTTCCTCTTGAGTTATGGAGCCCGCAGCTGAATACAATAAGTTAGAAGAGTCTGACCAAGGTCGAGTTGGATCCTTAAAAAAAAAAAAAAAAAAAAACAATAGCGCTGAAGATCACTTTGGCTCTTTCTGGTATATCCATGCCATACAAAGACCCTGTGTCAAGCAGAACCTTTTAGTGGGAGTACTTTGTTCCTGCTAAGCCTTACCTGCCAAAGACCTCTACCTAGACATCTGAGACAGCCATGTAATAGATTTGGGAGGGACATATTTCATCTCTTACTGTTTCTTTAGAGTTGCCCCAGCCCCATGCCTAGCCCAGGATAGTGTTGAGAGAAGTGTTCTAAGCAAGATGAGAGAAGATACAAGCTCTGACCTCAAGGAACATACATGTTTATATAAAAAGTTACAGAGAAGGAAGTTGTATCATAGAAGAAGTAGAGTTTAATGAAGAGTGTCAAAATCAGAACTTTAGAAGATCAGATTTATTTTATTTTTATCAGCTTTTGGCTTGGAATTTGTAAGAGTAACCTCTCTGTCCTGAATTTTCTCCTTCTGAGAAAAATCGGTGTCTCCAAGATTGAAGATGCTGACTGTGTGACATAGTCTCCAACTTACAGAGCCCTTATGGAGGAATTTAGATACAGTGGTCTGTGTCCCAACCCCTTGACAGATATTCATCTCCCTGCACCTCACCACTGGCATGGAGTGCAAAACTCCTGCTGTTGCTGCCATCCCTGGATTCTGAGGTCTTCTGTCTATACCTGGAATACCCATAAGAGTCACTGCTGCTGGAGGCCTTGCACCCACAGCCTTGTCTTTGCAGGCCCCTCACATCTACCAGTTTGTCACCTAAGTTGGGCAAATATTTTTTTCTTGCTCCTAAAGCCCTGATCTGGGACTGAATTATCAATGTAATTTCATCAGTCATACCCCATGGATTAAACAAGCCTCTCCAGGGGCACCTGGGTGGCTCAGTGGGTTAAGCCTCTGCCTTCAGCTCAGGTCATGATCCTAGGGTCCTGGGATCGAGCCCCACATTGGGCTCCTTGCTCAGTGGGGAGCCTGCTTCCCCCTCTGCCTGCCATTCCCCTTGCTTCTCCCTTCTCTCTCTCTCTCTCTTTCTCTCTCTCTGTCCTCTGACAAATAAATAAATAAAATCTTTAAATTGGCCTCTCCAGAACTGCTGTGAATTTAGCCACTGTCAAAAACACTGTGTCAGAAAGGCATGTTTCCTAGCCTTCCACTGTCTCTTCTCCAGGCCTCTCATCCTTCCATAATAATGAGGATTAAGCTCTATTCCAATATTCTGCCTATAGGAAACTATCCAAAGCTCCAAGCTGTTTATTCACAAAAAGGGTTCTTAGAGAACAATTTATTCATAAGTTAGGGGCAAGTGCTCCACAAACTCTGTTACACAGACCTGAGTGGGTTTGGGGTTTCTACTTCTATCAGCGTGTTCCTATTCCTGATGCTGAGATGCGGTGTGTGTGCACAGTGTATATGTGGTTCAATTTTTCTCCAAAATTGAGCCCCAGGCTTACAGGTTACCTTTCAAACAGCGATTGCTTATGTTGATACCTAGATCACTTTCACTCAATTTCCATGCAGCCAGTATTTTTGTCTCCTGGTGCTCTCCTGAAAAAATTCTCTTCAGACAGATTTCAATTAAGTCACTAATAAATAAGTTGAGATCTTTCCTTTTCCTGGCTAAAGATTGTGTTCCAGGGACTGGGATGGGGTAGAGTTTCGTCTCCTTACACCCCTTTGCCACATCCAGTGTAAACAGGCCAAGTGGAAAGATTGTCTTAGGCATTAGTTCTGCAAGGGATGATCCGTTCTTCCTCACATCACACTGGCATGTTTACTTGGGCTCATAGCCATACTGGTTGGGCACCAAACTTGCAAAGATCAAGATGACTTGGTTTCTCAAAGTGACTAGCCCCTCCCCTTTGACTTGACCTCCACTCCCTCCTCATTCAGCACAAGTCTATGACTGTACTGAGTCACAGAATGAGCACTGCCTAGTAGCAGCAGACACATTTTCCGGGCATCCAGGCTGCCCTTCTTTCCTGTCCAGTCTTTGCTTCCTAGCCCCCGCCCATCAGCACCAGTTGCTTAAGGCCTACATTTTGGACTGTCTCATTCAAGTGCCATTGCCTCTTTGTTCATTCATTGGCTGCTCTGCCCTCTCTCCAAAACCCAACCTTTTTTCTCCTTTGGTCACAGAGGGCCCTTCTAGTCTGCTGCACCAACTTTGTCCCTCTTGGCTCAGCCATGCTTCCGGTGCGGGGGAATGGGGGTAAGAGAAGCTCATAGAGTTAAGGTTGAGAAAGTTTGAAGACACTTAGCAAATTGATAGCTGGATCAGAGGGATAGATTCTCACTCTGTGTCTCTCTCTATCCTGTTGCAGAAGAGGACGGGCCCTTTGCTGCCTTCCTGATACTTTTTCATCCACTTGCAGAGTAATCTTGCTATGCTGTTTCACCTCTCTGTACCCTCCTGTTTCTTCTCAGACTCTCTGTGGGGGAAGCCTCTGCTTTGTTGAAGGGTCGTGAAGGGCTCCAGGGTCCTTGCCTGGTCTGGGCTGTGGAAGTGTGCATGGCAACCGACAGCAGGCAATCGTTACAGTGCAGGGCATTTCTCCACACTACTACTTCCTATCTTCCCAGAAGTGGCTGTTTCCTGGTATGTTCTTAGAGATGGCATGAGGCATGGTCTGTTAACTTTCACTCAAGTCTTTTAATGTTACATCTGTGAGGAATGTGAGAAGTGGGACTCATTTGACAAGATCAAGGGTTAAGCCCAGTGATGGACAGACCCTTTGTGGTGTCTTCTGGCCCCCACCCTCGTGCCACTCAGCAGAATCCCAGCTGTATGCTCGGCTCTCTTCCTGAGCCTCTAGCAGGGAACTTTTGAATGGTTCTCCTATACTGCCTTTCACGGTCCATCAGAAATGGATTTTTTTTTCTTTTGAGGTTGGGGGTTGGGGTGATACAAGGTAGACCTGGGAGTAAAGCTGGTTCAACTAGTTATTCTGGAAAGGGGTTAGAATCTCATGGCTGCAGCCCCATCTTTGCTTATGAGAAGATGACAAGCTAAAGCCTTGCCTTTGTTGAGCTGCCTTGCTGTTTTCCATTTCTTTTTGCTTGTGTTTGATGTTAAGTAAAAGCTCCCATGAAAACTACTGCAGGTAGGCAGCATTTCATGGCATCTTCTCTGACTGAGAGGGTGAGTGATGACATGTTGGAGCCTCAGGGCTGAGTAACAAGGTCTTGATTCTCATGTTCTTTGGAGGGCTTGACTGAGAGTTTGGAGCTCTGTGTGAGTTTGAGTTTGCAATCAAGGAGTATCAAGACAACAGGCTGCAAAGTGGACCAGGCGAGGCCCTGGAAACTCCACTGGCATGCATGTGCCTCACTGGGTGAAGGCCCTGTAGTTTGGTAGGATCTCAGCAACCTCTTGAACCCAAAGGGGAGTCAAGGCCTAGACATGGTGTACTGGGAGAGGTAATAGATGCGCTGTGTCACAAGTCCTGCTGCTTCTAGGTGTTTTTCATGTTTTCCCATTTAATTTCTGCAGTAACTCTTTGGAGTAGATACTGATGTCTCCACTGTGCAGATGAGGGGACTGAGGCACGGGGAAGTGAAATAATAGAGTCTAAGACATACCAGAAGTGGAAAAGCTGGCATTGAAATTTATATCTGTCTGACTCCAAATCCCAGATTCTTTCCATAATACCATGTTTACATAGATGAATGAATGAAAGAGAAAGAAAAAAAAGAACTGGATAAGAATATGAGGCTGGGGGTTAGGGAAAGAAATGAAATAGAGAAATTAAATAGAAAAGAAAGAGAAAAATGAGCAGGGGTGGAGGAGAGAGGTAGACAGAAAGGGAGGGAGAAAGAAATGAGAGAAATATAATTTTGTGCCAAAACCAACATTACCAGTACATGCCCCTCAGGGATCAGTCTGAAAGGAAGGATTCTGTTTTGTTTTTGTTTTGTTTTGTTTTGTTTTAAATCTCAAATCAGGGTGAAGGGTACGGTCTTGTATTCAGAAGGCCTGGAGTTCAGCCTTTGCTTTGTCACTCAGTTGTTGTGTTCTTGGGTGAGTCATTTCCCCCTGCGTCTCAGTTTCCTCTTTTGCAAAATGAAAATGATAATACACACACTTTTTCTTTCCAAGAGGGAGGGAGATGGATTTTATCCTTTATCTCATATAAACACTAGATGTGTATGTGATTTAAGAAAGAAAAAGCATTCCACAGGTGTCTCTTATTAAACAAAAATTCTCTTAAGAGAATTTTGAACTTAAAAAAAGAATTGTATGCAGCTGTGGAATCTTTGGGAAGATGCAAAGTGGCAGGACACCTTTAATGGGATGTCTTCTGCTGCCAGAAGTTGGAAGACCAGACCTGATTTCTGGCTAATGTCTAAACAGACAACAATTTGAAAGTCTATGCTAAACCTTGTTTGGCTCCTACCTAAGAGTTCTCAGCTAAGCCTCCAATCAATCAATCAATCAATCAGTCAACCAATCAACACATATTTGTTAGTACTTTGTAAAGTGCCTAACTCTAAACTAGAGAATACAAGAGATAGCCACCACAGAAGACCTGTTCCCTGGAAGTGACAGTTTTGTTGAGGAGAACCACTGTTGCAAGCTCAGGAAACAAAAACCTTTAAGTGGTGAATGGGATAGGATCTAAGATCAAAATTTATCCAGTGGAAAGAGATTTCACTGGGAACTGATGTGGTCAGAGAGCTTTATGGAAGAAGGAAGAAGAATTGGGGCTAGGCCTTGAGAGATAGATAGAATTTAGGTAGGTTAGGAAGAAAGAAAGGCATTCATCCCAGTTAGTATGCTAAAGACACTGCTGCATGTCCTAAAGACACAGGAGACTGAGGTCAGTTTTCTCACCCCACAGTGAACTAACAGCGTGAGCTACCCAAGTACAGAGCGTGTGTTTGGTCATTTATTCGCCTGTTCACTCATTCATTAAATTTATTGAGTGTTTGTTCTAGGAACTAGACTAGTCTTCCTGCAGCCTATGAAGCCAGCACAGAGCTCCATAAGGGTCATTTTTATTTGTTTTCTAACAAATAATTTCATGGTGCATACCCCGGGCCAGACAGTGGCTTTCCAATTTAACACCTAGGAACTCTTATCAATATCATTCTAGAGATGAGAAAAATGAGGCATAGTCAGGTTAGTTAACTTGCCCAATGTCCTACTGTTGGCGTGGTGAGATAAATGAGTCAATGGGGATCTGCTTGACTGTTGCAGATTGGTGGAATGTAAAGATGAATGGACTTGAGCCAACTCTTCTGAAGAACCCAGAAAACCGGGTTATAGAATAGATTTTTTTGTTTTGTTTTGTTTTGTTTTTGGAGGATCAGAGTTAATGTCTTAAAGGTAAAGCACCTGGCAGAGGACCAGCCACCCAAGCACTCACTTGAAGAAACCAAAACTGAACGATACGGATGGGGCATTTCAAGGCCATCAGCCGTCTTAGTAATGTGCTGTTGTTATATACTAGCAAGTTGCCAGAGGTTAGTGGTAATACACACCACTTGGATCTGAAGAAATGAAAGAGAGATGGGGGTCAGAGATGAATCTAGTATAACTAAGCTAAAAGTTTCAAAGTGGTGATGGGGATTAGGAAGGTCAACCAGTTTTCATTAAGTTTTGGGTCTTCTGAAACTCAGGCATCTGTAGGCCTGGTCAGTTAAGAAGTTCCACGGACTGTTTGGAGAAAAAAAAAAAAGGATTTGTTTATTTAAGGTCCCTGATCATTTGAAACAGCAAATCATTATTTTAGGAACATGATGGTTAACATAGACAATTTACCAATCTGCTGATTGTTCTGGAAATTAGTTAATTGCCAGACAAGCCCATGCTCCAACAGACATTGGAACAGGCCTGCATTGTTATTTAATGGGTTTTTCTGGTCGTGGCTTTGTCTTATCTCCTCCAATCTGCGGGATGCCTGGTCACCTGAGGTGTTACTGGCTGAAGTTCCTTCTGTCTAACTTTGGACTTTCAAGTGGTGGGAATGTCCACAAATCAAACAGACAAAAAAATAGATGAAACTGTCAAAACGCTGAACTTCAGACATGAAGCTTGAAATGTTAAAAGGTTTGAGGCAGTTAAAAAACATCAGTTGACTTTTGCCAAGATGTTTAAGGATTGTTTTCTCTATATGAAAAACAGAATGTGGAGGCAGAGTAAAGCAAACCTCAAACCGCTGGAGTTTCAAGTCTGGATTGCATTTTTGTTGTTAGCAGTTTTATATTCTGCATAGAATAGTATTATTAACCTATGAATATTATCATTCTTAATATCTCTACAGTGTATTGATCTTTAAATGTGACCTTTGAAAAAGCATTGTTAAGCTTGCAAGTATGATTAGACTGCCTTCAGTGGCATCCTTACCATATTTCATCCTGATTCTTATGTTAAAATAAGGAAGACAGGGATACCTGAGTGGCTCAGTTGGTTAAGGGTCTGCCTTTGGCTCAGGTCGTGATCCCAGGGTCCTCAGACTGAGTCCCTCATCGGGATCCCTGCTCTGCAGAGAGTCTGTTTCTCCCTCTGCCTGCCGCTCCCCCTGATTATGTGTTTGCTGGCTCGCTCGCTCTCTCTCTCTCTCTGACAAATAAATAAATAAAATCTTTTAAAAAATAAGGAGGAAATGGAGTGTTGCTTCAAAAACTCATTTACTGCAAATCTGGCTGGAAAATGCCACTTTATTATTAAGAGACTTCTGCAAATTTGGAGTGATTATCTGATCCAAACCTTAGCCCTGATGGATGTTATACTTTAATGAAGTTATCAGGAAAGGTTAATTTTGTGTGCAGATGGGCCTACCCATCTGTCTTCTGCCCCCATCCTTCTGAGATGTTCTTTCTAGATCCACTACTTTTGTGTAGTGTTACCCACTTTTCTGCATGGTGAAGAACTAAAAGTCAGAATGTTGTAAAGATGCCTGTGCTGCAGAACCTGGTCTGTTCACTCCTTACCTCCCTCCCTTCTTGTAGAAGGAACTCACTTCCTGCTAAGGGCCAATGGGCACCTGGGTTCCTTTACCTAACTCTAATGTCTAGGTGAAATAGCTTATAATTTATATTTGAAGTTGACTTGAGTATCTAGCTGCTGGGGGTATTTTTCTGAAAAAGGCTATCTGAGTGCTCTGGCTTTTACAAGAGCCAGCTTGCTAACTTCTTTCTGTGGCGTGAGTCCTAGTAGGAAGATGATACTCTCCCCCTCTGGATGTAAAGGGTTAAATATGTAATTTTCATATTTTCCTGTGCCTTTGGCTGGAGAAATGTGCAGTGTTCTGAAACCTGCCCAGGCCCTGCACATACTGTATCTGCTTAAGGAGGATTTTTTTGGCTCTTAGCCCTTCTCAGCTGCATGAGGGTTCAGGTTACATCCCTCTCCCCTTCCAGCCACTAATAAAAGCCAAAAGAATTAAGGATCAGGGAGAGTTAATTCCCACTGCTAAGACCCAGGTGGGGCCCTTCCACCTCCCATCCTTGCTTCTAGGCTGGAGTCCTAATTTAGGGCTGAGCTCTAGTCTAAGCCTATAAGTGACAGTGATCTGGAACAGGCCCCAGAAAAGCACTTGACAATCAGGTTTTGCCCTATGTTGGCAGTTCTCTCCTGCCTCTCTCTCTGTCTCCCTCTCCTTCTCTCCCTGCCCCCACTTTGCTGTTGGGATCTTACAAGAGACCAGTGACCCCAGGGGCCAAGTCACCCAATGCTATTACAGGAATGGAAATGATGTATCATAGTCCCTTTCTTCTAAACTGGAAGATCTGGATGAATGGAGCTTCGACTTTTTACTTCTACTCCAATTCCTGACCCAACTTCAGTACAACATTAGGAATCTCATTCAGAATAAGAAATGTCATTCATATCTCACCCAGCTTGAAAGAGATGCATAGTAATGAGCTCTGAAACAGTGAGCTCAGACAGAGGGCAGCTTTGAAGGAGGATCTTGCAAGAGCTGGGACAGGCAGGAAGAATCCTCCTTCTGGAACAACTATACTACTGTAGTGGCCTCCCTAGTGGTTTCCCTCCCTTTGATCATTCCCCTCCCCAACTTAAAGTTATTTAATGGTTCCCTGCTACCTGTAAAATAGAGCCTGAACTGCTTTAGCTTCGTGTATGGACCATTCTCCATCTGGCTCTAGTCTTACTTGTAGCATTCCTTCTGGGACCCAGGTTTTCAGGCAGGATAGTTTCCTCTCTGTCCCCCGACACACTGGGGAAACTCTGGCTTCCAAATTCCACATCCTGATGTTTCTTCAGTGCCTTGGCTTTTCTATCCTCATCTCTGCCCCTTCCAGTTGGGCTTAACCTTCAAGCCCTAGCTCTCAGCTGCAAGGGCATCATCTCAGTCTGCTCCTGGTGGAAGTCATCTCTCCCTCTTTGGAATGCTGGAGTTCTGATTTTCCAATAGAAATCTATGGGTACTTTGGCTGCCCTGTGTCTGGCTTGCTGGACCAAAATCTTCTGGAGGACAAAGGTTATATCTTCTGTATCTTCATCATCATCCTCAGCACAGAGCACAAAATAGTCTTTCCATAATGGTTTCGCTGGAAGAGTCAAGCAAGAATTTTGTATTCAATAATTGGTCATTTTCACCTTTCCCCTTCCAATTCCAAATTCAAAAGAGGAGATGATTTCGGTGACACCTAGTAAACAGGGTGAGCCTTGAATGACACACACCACATTGCATGTGACTTAGGGATAGAAGGAATGCACAGAAGGAAGTGGTAGTACAGGTGGGAGTTGAGAGAGATCCCTGATGCAGCATTGGATGTGAGGGATGCTGATGGCAGTGGGGGTTGGGGGTGGTTACCTGCTGGTCTCTGAGCTGCTTAGAGTTTGGTTTGCAACAGTTGGATTTCTTGCTGCTGCAGGTCTTGTGTGTGAGCTATGTTCCTGAGGCTTGCATGTGAGAGAGGCCTGCTGACTGATGATCACAGCATTCCCCTTGCTGTTGGGAAGTGTTGTTTTGAAACTCTGAGAACAGCAACCACCCCTCCTGTTGCTATGTGTTTGGGGAAAGCAGAGTGTGAGTCTTCTGTCTGTCTCAAATGTTTCACTGCTTCATCCCAAAGGAGGTAGCTTTATGTGAACATACTCTGTGTGTGTGTATGTGTGTGTGTGTGTGTGTGTGTGTGTGTGTGTCTTTCCACTTTTGCTTGAGCAAGCCCTAACGTGTTCTGTCTGACTGGCCTTGGATGTGAGTCATCGTCTGGTATTTATACCCAGTGCCTTAAGTGTCATTATTTGACCGTGACATTCCTTTTCTCACTATTTTATTCAAAGCTGAGAATGCTGAAAAGGGCCCAGAAGAACCATCTCTGTTCTCCTTCTTAATGGGGTCTAATCTAATTGGTGGCTAACTGTCTCTGTGGAAGTCAATTAGGTCATGCCAGGGCACTAAAGGGAACAGACTGAAACTCATAGTGGCAATACTGTGACAGTTTAAAATACACACTATGGGGCCTTCTCTTAGTTCGTTCCGGCCCAGACTACCGCTGCAGAGTTTGAATCACTGGAACCAACTCGAGGAACAGTGCTCAAGGGGACCCCAGGAAGTGTTTGTCCTTATCAGGAACGTAGTAAGCCTGAAGGGAATACACACAGTCTGAGAAAGTCTTAGAGGCGATGATTCAGCCTTCACAGGCATGGGTGGAAGAAGCAGAGAATGTTAGCTCACTCCTTACTGCTCTTTCCATTAAAATCCTTCCACAGCTGAAAGTTTTGTTTTGGAAGCATGCTCCTAGAGTGTGGGAATAGTAAACCCCATCAGGGACACTGTTGTTATCAAGGGGCCAGAGCTTCAGAGAGGAAGGACATGACTGCTAGTATGGTCATTTGGAGGCCAGGCAGCCAGTAAATCATTTGAGAATGAATTAAAAGTTCAAAGGGCAGGAGGGAATTCTTTGGGGGGACCTCATAGGTGCTTGAAAAATCAAAGGGATAACTGAAGTGCTTTTATTTTTTTGAGTGCTGGTTGGAAGGGACAAGGGGATGGAAGTGCACAGTAGGGAATTGGCATTGCTGTTTTTGTGTGCTTGGGAGACTCAACTCTGGACTGGGGACCATCGAAGTCACCATAACTAAGTGCCAATTATGTTCTGGGAGTTTTAGAGGCATAATCTCTAATCTTTTCATCACTAATGTGATAGTATTCCTATTTTACAGGAGACTAAAAAAAAGAGTCTCTGAAGGGCCAAAAAAACATTCTCAAAGTAACAGAGCTAGTAAATGGTAGAGCTGTGATTTGAAGCCAATTCTACGTGACCCCAGATCCCAAGCTTGTCTCATTATACTTTGGAATTTTATTTCAAAATCCTCTTTTTGTGCCTCATGTTTCTTTCTTTTTTCTTTTAAAGACTTACTTATTATTTTTGAGAGAGAGAGAGCGAGAGATCAGAGAGCACAGGGAGGGAGGGGCAGAAGGAGAGGGAGAGAGAGAATCTCAAGCAGACTCCCTGCTGAGCACAGAGCCCAACACATGGTTTGATCTCACCACCCTGAGATCATGACCTGAGCTAAAATCAAGAGTCAGACGTTCAACTGACTGAGCCACCCAGGCACCTCTCATGTTCTCTTTTTTATACCAATATTGACTGTTCCTGTGACCATGTTCTTTGTGCCAGAGCGTTAGAGAAAATCCCACCCATTCCCAAGCTTTCCTAGGAAGCTTGTTAAATATAGCTGACCCTTGAACAAAATGGGCTTGAACTGTGTGGGACCACTTATACGAGGATTTTTTTTCAATAAATATATATGTAGTACTATAAATGTATTTTTCTCTTACTTATGATTTTCTTAATGACATATTCTTTTCTCTAGCTTACTTTATTATAAGAATACAATATATAATATACATAATATGCAAAATATACGTTCATTTTCTGTTTATGTTATTGGAAGGCTTCCAGTCAACAGTAGGCTGTTAGTAGTTTTGAGGGTGTCAAAAGTTATACATAGATTTTTGATTGTACAGGGGTTCAGTGCCTCTAACCCTCACGTTGGATTAGACTCAGGATTACATAATTTAATGTATGAGCTGTACATAGTAGTGTCCCTATTCTAGATGCAGAAATCAAGGCTGAGGGTTCCATAACTTTCTAAAATTCATGGGACCAGTGGGTAGTAGAGCTGGTATTCAAAATTCAGTTTATCCATTTTATTATTTTTTGAAGATTTTATTTATTTGACAGAGAGAGCACAAGCAGGGAGAGCAGCAGGCAGAGGGTGAAGCAGGCTCTCTGCTGAGCAAGGACCCCTGTAGGGCTCAATCCCAGGACCCTGGGATCATGACCTGAGCTGAAGGCAGATGCTAAACCAACTGAGCCACCCAGGCACCCCTGGTTTATCACATTTTAGAGTGCTTGTTCTTCCCAATGTCCCTGTTGACTCTTACACTGGAATGGGGGGAAGTGATAAACAAAAAATCCAACTCGATCCTCTTGACCCCTACAAAACCTATCTGTCTTAACCTGCCCTCATTGTCACTAAATTTTGTGAAGTGAGGAGTGGCGGGCCTTTCTTCTTTCTTTCCTTCCTTCTTCCCTCCCTCCCTTCCCTCCTTCCCTCTTCCTAACACAGTTTATTTGTTTAAATTGTTATTTTGGGGGATAGGTGATAAATGTTCATGGAACAAAATTAAAATTACATAGCTGGGCAAGTGTTTTTTAATCCCTAATTTCTCTCCCCTGGGGGTAACCACTGATACCAACTCCTTGTTTACCCTCCCAAGGTTAGCTCGTGCATTATATATAGAAGTGTGTAGCATATGCTTGTATACACGTACACTCAGTGTTTCTGTTTCCTCACAGGCTGTGTATTCCTTGATCCTCTCCAATCTGGCTTCCACTGAGGTCTTCGTGAGGGCCACATTTACTGGCCTCTTCATTGTTGTCATCCTCCTTGTCTTCTTTACACAGTCGTTCTATATTTCACATTGTATGTTAAATAGATAGCCTAGTCCTATGATTCAAAAGCCAGTTAGTGTGAAAAAGTGGAGAACGGTGCCCTGCTCTTCATTGTCCTTCATAGGCCCAGGATTCACCACCCCTACTGTGCTTAGATTATTTTTTGAATGCATCTTTACAGAGTATCTCTAATACACACAAATCTGATATGGATTCTTTATCTTGGTTTGGCACATATTAAAACAATCGTCACTTTTTTTTGCTTATATATACTGGGGATCTTTCTTTGTCAGTATGTACAAGGCTGCTTCATTTTTTAACAGTGATATTGTTGATTTATTTAACCAATCTTTAGTATTGCTAGTCATCAGCATTTTTTCCAAGGTACCATCCTGGTGTTCTCCAAGCCCTGTGGCCAGCATGTCTTCTGTGGTGCTGAACTTTCTTGTTTCTCTACCCTCTGTCACTGTTTCTCTGTTCTTTGTGTCTTAACTGCCTCTCCCATCCCCATCTTGTGGGTATCCCTCAAGGCTCAGAGGACAGCCCCCTGTTTGCTCTCTTTGCCTTTCTCCAGTCTCCCTCTCTCTGCCTCTCTCTCTTGTTTCCCTCAAAAAAGAGCACTGATGAGATCTCATCACTACTAAATCTATTGCCTTAACCTTTCCATCAGAGCTCTAGGCTCTTCAACCGTCTGATGGACAGTGTCTACTTGAATTATTTTTCCTTACTTTTAAATCTCAAACCCCAATATATCTAAAATGGAACTTGTTATCTTCCCTCTGACAAACAGGCTCTGCTCTTATTAGCCTTCTGCCTCCCACTAAACTAGCATTGAAATCTTGGAGTCACTGCTTATTCATCCCCTATATCCAATCAATTACCACCCCTGTAGCATTTCTTCAGAATAGCTCTCGTGTCCACCCCCTTCCTTTCAATTCCTGCTACTTCCACCCTTCTCGAATCTCATATTACTTTATTTCTGTAATTTTGGATTCCTGGCTAGCTTCCCTGCCTCCGGGCTAACCCTTTTAAAATTTACCCTATAAGTCGTTTCAGTTTCCCTGTCTGTACAATGAGGAAGCTGGGACCAACTAGTTGATTTCTGCAGTCCTTTCCAGCTCTGACATTTTAGACCAGCAATCTTCCTAAATAGTGTTTTCCCGCCTCCTGCCTTTGCCACCTCTGCACTGCCCTCCCTTATTTGAATAGTTGCTATGGCTCCATGCTCCTAGTAGTGCCTTGCACAAGTCTTCCCTAGTTCCTTTCTCCTAAATCAACGTATAGTTGAAAGGAATCTCAGAGGCCATTAAGTTTGGTCAACACTGACCTACTGCCTGACTGCCATTTATGACACCCTTGAATTTGGTTGTCCAAGCTGTGCTTGGACCCTTCCATCGATGGTAGTAACTCTCTCACAAGCCAGCCCTTTGCCTTGCCAGGTAGACAAACACCAATTTGTCTGTCTTTGTGACACTCTGTTATTCAAAACTTCATGTCGATTTAAGTACCAACCCCTCAAGTTCCTAATATGGCTCCTACTTTCTCTTCCAGCCTTAAATCCTGGATATTTCCTTTGCATGTCGTCCAAATAAAAAATGTCTAACATTTATTGAGCACTTACTGGCTGTCAGACACTGTTCTAAGGCATTTTATATGGTATTCTCTTATTTTAAAAATTTATTTATTTTTATTAACATATAATGTATTATTTGTTTCAGGGGTACAGGTCTGTGAATCATCAGTCTTACACAATTCACAGCACTCACCATAGCACATACCCTCCCCACCATCCATTACCTAGCCTCTCTATCCCTCCCACCCACCACCCAGCAACCCTTAGTTTGTTTCCCGAGATTAAGAGTCTCTTATGGTTTGTTTCCCTCTCTAGTTTCATCTTGTTTCATTTTTTCCCTCCCTTCCACCCATGAACCCCCTCCCTGCCTCTCAAATTCTTCATATCGGAGAGATCATATGATAATTGTCTTTCCCTGATAGACTTATTTTGCTGAGTATAATACCCTCTAGTTCCATCCATGTTGTTGCTAATAGCACTATTTCATCTTTTTGATGGCTGCATAGTATTCGTGTGTGTGTGTGTGTGTGTGTGTGTGTGTGTGTGTGTATTACATATTCTTTATCCATTCATCTGTTGATGGACATCTAGGCTCTTTCAATAGTTTGGCTATTGTGGACATTGATATTCCCTTATTTAATCCACACAGGAACCGTATAAGTTTCTATTGTTCTTCCCCATTCTATAAAGGAAGAAAATGAGGCATATGGAAATCCAAATGATTTATCCAGAGTCTTATAGCTAGTACAGGGTAGTGCTAGGATTTTAATCCAGAAAAGATGTCTCAAGGGCCTATGTCCATGATCCCTGCCATATACTATCAGCCCCAAATATGACAACTCAGTTTCCTAGCTTTATCATCTTCCCTTAACACCTTGTAGTCCTATCTACCTGACTAAATCCTGCCTATTCATTGAGGCCCATCACAAATTGTACTTCTTTCTGCTTCCATCCTACCCTGTCTTCTGTCCTTCCTTTTTCCCCTTACTTTACAGAATCCTGACAGCTTTCTCCACCCCTCCTCTAGACCTTGTCATGTTCTTTCTAATGACTACTTGTTTTTAGACCTCTCACAAAGTAGATTTCTTTTCATATTTTGAGTTTGCATGAATCTTTTCTTTCTGAATCTGGCTTCTCTCCTAGGCTCTAAAATTCATTTCTATCATTGCCCTGTGGTTTTCCGTTGTGTATCTGGGTACCATCAGTTGACAGGGACAAAAACCAAACAGTTCAACCATTGCTATCCATACAATATAATTTATATATTGTATACATTATATAAGCATTATATACTTATTACTTTTATATTTATTATATATTATAATTATGTATAGTTATATATTTAAGTGTAATTATATTTATAATAAATAATATTTATGCATGTATAAATATATTTTTAAATATACAAATATATGTATATACTTAAATCAGGAGCTGAATGAGAAACAACAAAAAAATGAAGGAGAAATTTTATTAGAGCCTCTATTCCCAGTCTGACTGCCTTAATATTTATTACTTCTCATCTTCCCTTTCTCTTGCCCTTAGCATGTATTGCTATGCTCTCTAAAAACTGGTATAAATTTTGTTTTCTTATATCAATGGATGGATGGATGGATAGATATTTCACCATTTAATTTAAAGATTGTGAATTTGTGTGTGTGTCTGAGGGTGTGTGTGAGAGAGGGGGAAGTTGGTGGTAGTGGTTGGGGGGGTGGTGATTGGATGTTTGGAGCTAGGTGGTTCTTTGAGAATGGAAAGATTCCTCATATTCTATGCTAAGAAAAACCCCTTTATGCCTTCCCCCAGCTTTATTGAGATATGATTGACAAGTAAAATTGTGCATATTTACCTTGTACAGTGTGTTGATTTGATATATGTATACTTTTCTTGTGAGAAACCTTAAGATCTACTTGGCAAATATCAAATGTATAATATAGTATTATTAATTATAGTCACTATGCTATATATTAGCTCCTCAGAATTTAGTCATCATGTGACTGAAAAATTTGAACCTTTGACCACCCTCTCCCCATTTTCCCTGCTCCATCAATGACCATCATTCTATTCTTTGTTTTTATGGATTCAACTTTCTTTCCTTTTTTATTTTTTTAGATTCCACATATAATTAATACCACACAGTATTTGTCTTTCTGTGTCTGGTTTATTTCATTTAACATAATGTCCTCCAGGGTCATCCATGTTGTGACAAATGGCAAGATTTCCTTCTTTTTATGGCTTAATAATATTCCTGTGTGTGTGTATATATAAAATCTGTGTGATATATATATCACATATTATATTTGTGATAGCTCTCTCTCTCTCCACATATATATATATATATATATATATATATATGATTTCATATATGACCATATATGATCGTGTATATATGATCATATATATATATATATGATCATGTCATCTGCAATAGAGACAATTTTACTTCATTTCCAATTTGGATGCCTTTTATTTCTTTTTCTTGTCCACTAACTCTGGCTAGGAGTTCCAGTGGTATGTTGAATAAATTCTCAAGAGTAGGCTTCCTTATCATGTTCCTGATCTTAGAGGAAAAGCTTTTAGCTTAATGCTTATTACTTCTCATTTAGCCTCTCCCTTGCCCTTAATATTTATAGCTTTTATGAATATGAATGTTGCTTACTTACATAGATAGATGGATAAATACCTCACCACTTGACCTAGAGATTGTGAATGTGTGTGTGTGCTTGTGTGTTTGTGTGTATGTGTGTGTGAGAGAGAGAGAGAGAAAGACAGGTGGTGGTGGTGGTGCTTGGGTGGTTGGAGGTGGTTCTTTTGGAGTAGAAGTATTCCTAGTCTTCTGTGCTAAGAAAGACCTTTTAAAATGCTACACCCTACAGAAATTGTCCCCCTTCCTTTCTCTATCCTTTCTCTCCTCTATTTCCTCCTTCTTTTGGTAGTGACTGTGGCTTCCCATTTGTATTTTGTAAATGATTTCCATCTGAAGTTTCCAAGCTCTCTGGTTGAGTGAGATATGCTTATCTTAGCATGTTAGACAAGAACATGATTTACTACCCAGACAGACTAATTCAATGGGTAACACATTGTTCTCCAAAGGATCATGATACTGTTGCTAATTCCCTGTGTGTACCAATTTAATTACATTTCAGAAGTCAGAAAAATTTAAGTAGTTCCAGTTGCAGTGTTCCAGTTCACTAAGCATTAACTATAAATCACTAGTGGGTACTTTAAAAAAATCTGTTGATGGATTGGCTGGTATTTTACATGAGTATAAGCCACCTACCTAAGGGTCTCTAAGTTGGTTTTGTGGAGTAATGTACTCTTGATCTCTCTCTGGCCCCATAATATCTTTGTCAACCCCCCCTCCATCCCATACACCTTTCACTGGGCCCCCTTTTTTCTCCCTTCATATATTTCATCAGACTCTAAGGGAGTTATAGACGGTTGTGATTATTACTGAGCCATATGGGAACCACACGTCCTATTTTTTCTTCTTCTATGTTCTAGAATAATGGTTATGTCTTCTTAAATGAATTTTTAAAAAACCAAGCCTAGTAGGCTAGTTTTTAACTATTGAAAATCTCATTACCAAGTAGCCCTGCCTTAATTTCATCATCTCATAAAGGCAGAGTTAATAGCCCCTCTTTTTTCTTTCAGCTAACACCTGAAATCTGTTCTACAGGAGGGGATACCAGTTACTGCAATATACATTAGTGTGCAGCCTTCATGACCCCTTATTGTTCTTACTAACAATCTTTTGGATTAGAAGGGCCTGGGAGTCATTATTTAGTCTCTTTTTCCAGAATGAACTGTGCATATGGTGTAAAGTTTGACTACAAAATAGGAATACTGATTTTTATTTGCTTGGGAAATCAGTCCCTGTTTTACAGGCATATTCACTATGGTGTTGAGGCAAAGTTGAATTAATCTGATATTTTATAGCTTTACTGAAGTATAATTGATGTATATAATAAATTATACACAAATTATACACATATAGCTGCAAATGCAATTTGATGAGTTTTGATGATGCCTGTGAAACCATCATCACAATAAAGATAATAAATATATCCATCACTCCCAAAAGCTTCTTTGTACCTCTTTATAATTCACTCCTACCATTCCCAGGAAAACCATTGATATATCTGCTTTTCTATTGCTATAGATTAGCTTGCATTTTCTAGAATTTTATATCAACAGAATAACATGATATTACATATATAACAATATAGTATCATTATACCTTTCATTCAACATATATATTTTTACATTTGTTCATGCTCATCATGTACCAACAGTTTGTTCCTTTTTATTGCTGAATGATATTCCATTGCGTGGATGTACCAAGTTTGCTTATCTATTCAGTTATTGTTTAACATTTGGATTGTTTCTGGTTATTATGAACAGTCTTGGCTATTACGAATAAAACTGCTATAAACATTCATGTATAAGTCTGTGTGTGAACATGTACTTTCATTTTTCTTGGTTAAATCTACAAGTGAAATGACTGGGTCCTATGGTAGGTATATCTTGATCATTTTTAAAAGCTGCCAAATTATTTTCTAAAGTGGTTGTAAATATCTTACACCAGCAGTATAACAGATTTCTTTCCTCCCTGTCCTCACCAAAACTTAGTATGGTCAGTTTTTTTAAAATTTCAGCCATTCTATAGTAGGTCTGTATTGGTAATTTTTGTGCTATTTAGTTTATATTTTTCTGATGACTAGTGATGTAGAGTACCTTTTCATGTGCTTATTTGCCATACATATTATCTTCTTTAGTGAAGTGTATACTTAAATATTTTGTCCATTTTTATTTATTTTTCTCTTTTAATATTGAGGTATAAGAGTTCTTTGTATATTCTAGATACAAGTCCCTTGTTGGATATGTGATTTGCAAATATTTTCTCCCATTCTGGGCTTGTCTTTCCATTTCTTAGCAATCTCTTTTGAAAAGTAAAAGCTTTTAATTTTTATGAAACCCAATGTAATGATTTCTTTGATTTTATAGTTTCATCTTTTGGGGTCCTTTTAAAGAAATCTTTGCCTATGATTTTTCACCTATTTATTCTTCTGGAAGTTATATAGTTTTAACCCTTGCATTTGGGTCTAGGATCCATTTTGGGTCAATTTTTGTATGTTGTGTGAGGTAAGGGCCAAGGGTTTTTTTGTTTGTTTACCTTTATTTTTTCTTATTTGTCTGTTTTGCATATGAACATTCAATTGTCCCAGCACTGTTTGTTGAAAAGACTATCCTGTTTTCATTTAATTGCTTTGACACCTTTGTCAAAATTCAATTGACCCTATACACATGGGTCTATTTTTGAACAATCTGTTATGTATCATTGTCCTATATGTTGATCTTTATGCCAAAAGCTCATTGTTGTGATTACTGTATCTTTATAATGTCTTGAGATCAAGTAGTGTGAGGCCTCCAACTTTGTTCTTTTTCTAAAGCGTTTTGGCTATTCTTAGTTGTCTGAATTTTCATATAAAGTCTAGAATCAACTTGTCAATTTCTATTTAAAAAGCCTGCTGGGATTTTGATTGAGGTTATGCTGCGTCTGTAGATCAATTTGGGGAGCATTAACACCTTAACAGTACTGACTCTTCTTATCGGGAAGAAGAAGAGTATATATCTCTATTTATTTAGATCTTCTAAATATATATATATATATATATATATATAGAGAGAGAGAGAGAGAGAGAGAGAGAGTATATATCTCTATTTATTTAGATCTTCTCTATAGAAGAGGAAGAAGGTATATATCTCTATTTATTTAGATCTTCTTTAGTTTATCTCAGTCATGTTTTGTACTTTCACTCTACAGCTTCTTAGTCATCTCTGGTCAACTTTATCCCTAAGCATTTCATATTTTTGATGCTTTCATAAGTGGTTTATATTTTAAAATTTCACTTTCTGATTGTTGATCACTAGTATATAAAAATATGATTGATTTATGTCGATTGGTTTTTGGGTCTTGCAACCATACTAATCTCACTTAGTAGTTCTAGTAGCCTCTATCTAGATTCCTTAGAATTTCTCACCTAGCTGATCATACAGTCTATGAATAAAGATGACTTCACTTCCTTTCCAATTCGTATCCAAACCTGGTTTTAACCAGCAGTGTGTAGGTTCAGATGTGTTATGTAACTTCTCTTAAACCTGCATTTCCTCATCACTAATAGATTAGGGGATCACAAGAGTACCTGCTCATAGGGTTATTGTGAGGACTCAATAAGGTAATATAAATAACATTACTAGTATAGAACTTGATAGTTTATATGGCCCCTAAGTGCTCATCTTTTGGGTCCTCCTCCTATTTCACAAAGTCAACATCCATAGTAAGGGACACCCTCCAAATACTAATTTCCTTTTTAATATCTGTCATCAATGAATTTATCCAAACCTAAAAAAAAACCCCACATTTATATTGTCAGCTGTTCTAAATTTTGAGGAGCGATATGCTTTATCGGTATATTAATTGTATGAAGTTTGAATTGTATGATGTATGAATAAGACCTCATTTTATTTGTTGTAAACTTACCATTGTTAAGCATTTTTCTGGACCTACTCTAGCTTGATGCTATTGTCCCTGAGATGTAGTGACCAGACCCGCACACAGTATTCCACGCAAAGGCAAACAAAGAAGAATGAATTGGGGACAGGGTGAGGTGAGGTGAGGGAGTGAGGGAAGGGAGCATCTTCTTTTTTATTCTGCTCCTGACAGACCTACATCAATTATTATTTTCACTAAAACTGCAAACTAAACTGGTGTCTTTAGGAGACAGTCTACAGTGATTTCCAGTTCCCTTTCCTTGTTCAGAGATGATAGCTTGGCATGCACATTCCCGAGGCTGAACCTGATACTAAAGAAAAAAAAATTATCTTGTCCTTGTTGAGTCTGTATCTGGAGTAGCTGGGAGGTCTCTTGGTCTCCTGGCATGCAAGTATGTGTAGCCAGTGTCAGACAAAAGCCTTCCTGAGAGTGTCCAAACTCCCCATCCCCCATTGCACTCCCATCTCTGCTCTTCTAACCAAGAGCACTCACTGGAAATATATGCATATTTGTTGTCTTTATGTTTTTAAAGACATCAGAGAGTTAGAGTGAAATTGCTGGATCTATTTGGAGTTAACATATTAATATGTCTGTATAATCATGATATTTATCAATAAGAAAGCCCCCGCGGACACAGACTTCTGAGCTTCCGCTAGCCCAGATGGTGCTTATGCCATTAACAAAGAGACTCTCCTTTCTTCAGGTGCATCCAGCCCTGCAGAGAGGCACCAGGCTTGTAAGTAGAGCCCAGGTTCCCATTTGTTCCCTCAGAGTGGGGATCTTATGCAGTGCTTAGATGTTATGTGATTTCATTAATAGCTCTTTTCATAATGTCCTTTACAGAGAGAACTCAATTTTGTTTGTTTTTCTGACTCTTTACCTTTGAGTTTTCCAATTGGATCTTATCACTGCCGTCACCGACTCATTTTCAACTGCAGCATTCTTTAAGATTGCAATTCAATCATTGTTTCTTTTTCCTGTCTTACACTTTGTTTGGTATACCATATGATTGATTCTGGGTCTCTGCCTACTTTCTGGTTGGCTTTTTTAAATTGTCTTATTCATTTAGATGGCCAAATAGTCTCTCATCTCCATGTACAGAGAATTCAGTGTCTGTTTTCCTGCCCTTGCTATACATGGGGCTGCCTCAGGACTCTTTTGTATACTTTCTTATCCAAGGGATTTATTATGTAACAGCCATGCGAAGAGGTCCTCCCCCATGTGCCGGACACCATACCGGGAGCCCCAGAACTATGCCTCCGGCTCCGGGGCCTTTTCTCTTCACAGGGTGTTGCTGCTACTGCTTGCTATGAGTTTGGGAGATTCGCAAAGGCCACCACTCACCCCATCTCCTTTTCAGTCTTCTCAGCAGAGAGGGAACATTATATTCCTTTCCTAGCTCTGCCCCCAATCCCAGACATTATCTCCCTGGGATCTCTCTTTTTATTTAAAGATTTTATTTATTTATTTGAATAAGAGACAAAAAGCAGGAGCTGGTGGGGGACACAGGAGAGGGAGAAGCAGATTCCCTGTTGAGCAGGGAGCCCAATGATGTGGGGCTCGGTCCCAGGACCCTGGGATCCTGACCTGAGCCGAAGGCAGATGTTTAACCGACTAAGTCCCCCAGGCACCCTTCCCTATGACATCTCTTAAGAGCAGTGTGTGGTTTGCTTTAATGGGTGGTGTTGTCAGTGGTGATGATGATGGTGACTGGGGGAATCCCTAGAGCAAGAAAGAAGAACCAGGGGTAGCAATGTGCAGGAGAGTAGTGCTGGAAGTATATTGTGGGCCTCTCTTGTTCCTGTGTGTACCAGACTCCCTGATTCCAGCATAGAAATGTCTGTACCAAATTCCTGTCCAGGGTCGGTCTAGGTAGCTGGGCGTGCAGAGAAGTTGCCATATTAACCATTTCTTGGCCTGGAATACCGAAGGAAACATCCCAGAGGCCCAGATTATTACCTTTGGCTTATCCTCCACAAAACTGTGCTTCATGTTTAGGTCACTGAATGCAATATCTACAACACTAATTGTTTGGATCAGTGAGATTATGAACTCTTACAAAGCTAGATCCTCCTTTTCCAAAATCCACGTAACCAAAATAGTCAATCCACCAACTTTAACCTCATTCTGTGTTGTTTTTTTTTAATTTTTTATTTTTTATAAACATATATTTTTATCCCCAGGGGTACAGGTCTGAGAATCGTCAGGTTTACACACTTCGCAGCACTCACCATAGCACATACCCTCCCCAATGTCCATAACCCCACCCCCCTTCTCCCAACTCCCCTCCCCCCAGCAACCCTCAGTTTGTTTTGTGAG
>NW_019154107.1:30038375-30063176 GCF_002288905.1 Enhydra lutris kenyoni | reverse complement strand
GTCTATGCTACCTAAAGCAATCTACACATTTAATGCAATTCCTATCAAAGTACCATCCATTTTTTTCAAAGAAATGGAACAAATAATCCTAAAATTTATATGGAATCAGAAAAGACCTCGAATAGCCAAAGGAATATTGAAAAAGAAAGCCAAAGTGTATTGTTTTTTTAAAACCATCTACTGTTTCTTTTCTCTATTGCCTATAAAGCCTCCTGCTTATAAACACTGGAGAACATGGGCTGTGAAATCCTTTGGACCTGAGTTTAAGTGTAGCTGTGCAAGCTTTGCCTTCTCTAAAATAAGACTACCATCAATCTCACTGAAGTCTTGTGAGAAGTCAGTAAGACTACGTCTGTTAAATTCCCAGCACATAGTCCCTCAGGGAAATAATTCACTAGTCATAATTATTAAAGGCCTAAATTTTGAAATAGTTACCATGATGATCTTCTAAGGAAATATATATATAATACCTAAAATTTATATAGGGGTAACTGTGCCAGATGCTGTTTAAAGCTTCCTATCACGTTGCTCATTTAATTATTGTGAAAACCTTTTACTTTATTTAATTTTTCAGAGAGAGGGAGAGAGGTGGGGGAGGGAGAGAGAAGAATTTTTTATTTTACTAACATATAATGTATTATTTGCTTCAGGGGTACACGTCTGTGATTCATCAGTCTTACACAACTCACAGCTCTCCTTTTCTTGGGGTTGCGCTACTGTCCAATGAGTGCAGAGAGAGAATCTTAAGTAGGCTCCATGCTCAGCATGGAGCCCAAGGCAGGGCTCAATCTCACAACCCTGGGATCATGACCTAAGTTGAAATCAAGTCAGATGCTCAACCTACTGAGCCACCCAGGTGCCCTGCAAAAAACTTTTAAATATCTATTGGTATCTCCATTTCACAGATGAGGAATTTGAGGCATATAGAGGTTAAGAAAAGTGGCCAAGGTTACTCAGCTGGGAAGTGGCAAATCCTGGTTTGTAATCGCAGGCTGTCCATATTCTTAACCCCTCTGTTACATGAAATAAATTTGATCATGGTAACTTCAAAATATGGCTTTTAAAACTATTTTTAGTTGATGAACACTTACTGGGGGACTTCTGGATGGTAGAAGTTGAGGCAAAGGAAGAGAAAATATAAGTTACAACTTTTTAATGATCTTACCGTCTAGGGGAGGAGATGGACAAAGAAATTAGAGAGGCATAAGAACAGCTTAGAAAAAGTAAAGATCTGTCAGTTACAGTTGTCAACACTTTGATTTACCTTGATAGATTTAATGCCATCAAGACCAGGGTTTCTCAAACATTACTGTGGATACAAATCACCTGGGAATACTCTTGATATCTTTAATCAATGCAGACTTTAATTAAATAGGTCTGGCTGGAGCCAGAGGTTCTGCCTGTATAACAAAATCCCAGGAAAGTCTGATGATTCTGGTCGAGAAACCACACTTTGAGTAGAAGGGTATGGCCCTTTGAAGGTCTACCATGTAATACAGTGCTTGCTAGTTAACCAAAGACATATTGAAGACTTTAAAGCTGACTGACTGTATGGGGACTGGGATGATAGTTGGAGAATGGCCTAGAAGAATTGGTTTAAAGACAACTGTAGTAGGTGAAGAGTACTTGGGAATCTCTGTGGGAGCCTGAGGAAAGGATTGATGTGTTCAGAAAGGTGATTCCTATTGCCTTGTGGAGAGTGGGCAGAGTGGGGCAGAGACTGGAGGAGGTCCAGCTCTGAGACTGGTGTGGAAATTCAGGCAATGAGGTGGTAAATGCCTGGAGTGTGATTATGCCAGTGGAAATGGACAGGAAGGCCTGGCTCCGAAAGAGATTGGTTTCTGCAAATCACCAAAAATTCAACACACTTAGGATCTCCTCAATAATAGCTCAGAAGTTAATAGTACTCTAATGTTTGAAAAAAAATCACTTCCACATCCATTAACTCATTTTATCAACACAGCAACTTTGGGAGATTAGTAGTTACTTTCACCCCCACTTTACAATTGAAACTGAGATAATGTGGCAGCAGCTTAAACCATGTCTGAGAAAAGGCAAAGCTAATTGCAAGAGAAAAGACACTGTGAAAAGGGTTGCAATTATCTTGTTTTTATAAATTGATTTTTTTCTTGTTAACAGAGTAATATATTTTGATTATACAAGTAATACATATTTGAAATCCTACCACATGGCCATATTGTCTGTATCCTTCCCTCAGATTCTTTCACTTATTATGTTTCTTTGTCCTTTTCATTAGAAATGTTTTGAAAAGTTCATTTTAAATTACTGTATAATAATAGCCCCCATATGGATGCATGGCAATTTAATTTACTACTTCCATGTAACTGGCCATTTAGGTTTTCAGGTTTTTGCTATTGTAAATAACATTGTAGAAAGCATCTTTGTACATACATCTTTGTCCAGGCATCTGATAATTTACCTAAAGATGTATCAGCTCTTTTAGAAATCTGCTTACAAATTTACAACCTGTTGATTGAGTGCTTGATAAAAGATTAGGTTGGTCTGGGGTTTGAGGATGTTACCCAAGTATCTCTAATTGTCTTAGATTACATAGTGAACTCTTGCTGGGCCCCCAGGTTCAGGAAGTCATGTTTTGGAAAATTCTGCAGCATTCTGTTATCATCCTTGATCTTGGGTCTCCTCATGCTGGTTCATCAGCAACAGGTATAACTATCCATTGGGCTCTGGATGGATCTGGGGTGAGACGGTGGGGAGAACAAAAGAGAAGGCCAACTTCCTGCCTGCAATTGCCTTGTCAGCTCTTTGGGAAGAGAGGCCAGACACACGTGGCTTAATTAATGAACTGAGTGAATCAAAACAGCCCCTTATGTAGCTTAAAAGTCTGTAGAGAAGGAAGATACGTTATTGATTTGTGAGTGATTCCACCCCACTCTTTTTGCCGATCTATATTTTCTGTGGTATCTATGGAGAAGAAGTAGAAAGGCAATGCAGTATGAATTCAGAGGCAGAGATGAGCTGAAATTCTGTCCTTCATTTCTTGTGTGACTTCAGGCAAGTTACTGTATCTCTTTGAGCCTAATTTTTCACCTGTGAATCAATGACAATATTTATATGTAGATTTTCTGATGCAAAGAAATGATCTAAGCCACTAAGTGCTTAATCCTGTGCCTGGCACACAGTAATGCTTATTACTAGATAATAAGTACTACCTATTATTATTATTACTAATATTATTGAACATTATTTAAATAAAATGTGAAAATATACATATGTAATTAAATATGTATGTATGTGTTTATATATCTTTCTATACCCCTACCCTATTCTGTTTCTAAAGATAACCATGTGTTACACACATGGTTATATACACAGACACACATATGTTATTTATAGTTGTGTTTAGAAACAACAGAATAGGTAGGACTTTAAAGCAGCCTAGGAATTCAATTTTTATTGGCCCTACTTCAGAAAAGAAGCTTTTTTTTTCTGATACTAGGCTTCCAAGGGAAAGTTGCTGCTGCCTCTCCCTCCTCCCATCACTAATCTTGCGGGCTTGGTCCTTTAGCTGTATGGGGCTGGCCCTGGTCAGCAGCAGTCTGAGTTGAAAGACTACAAGTTGTGGAGCTGTGGACATCTGGGTTCAAAGCCTGGAAGTTTTCTCTCCTAGCCAGGTACCCCCGAGCAATTTCTGTGAAAAAATTCCCTGTGTCTCCATTCCCTCCTTTGTTAAATGACCATCATATTTAGGTCTCAGGGCTATTGTAAGAAGTGTTAAATAATAAAGCCAATATGATTGTATTGGGTCCATGGTTAAGTGCAAATTGCTTTATTGTGACTTTGTTTTCTGACTGGAATTTCTGCCTGGCTTTTGCAATACCACATCCTCCACTGCCTCTCCTAGCCTGGACCAGGGCACTCTCCTCATTTCTTGCACTTTGAAGAGACTTTGGCTGCTACCAATATATCTCCTTCTACTTCTCCGCAAGTCAGATGTTAGTTTCTTAACATGAGTAAGTAAAAATGTCAACAGTCCTGTGAGCTTGGAAGCAGCTCCTTCTCCAGTGGAGCGTGAGATGAGACTCCAGCCCTGACCAAAACCTTGATTACAGCCTTGCAAAGATTCAGCTAAGCCATGTCTGGATTCTTGACCCACAGAAACTGAGAGATAATAAAATAATGTTTGTCCCGCCAAAATTAAAAATAAGAAAGGAATAAATGGAAAGTGTTTTGTTCAGTTGTCTGGATATTCAAACCACTCTAAGACGACCAACAAATTTCTAGTGATGAATAAAAGATCTGTGGAGAATTCTAGAAGCTTTGTTTGTTGGATTCATTCCATTTTGTTTTCATATAAACTTCTGCCTTAATCCAAGTTAATAGAATCATAGCTGTGAAAGTTTATATTGTAAATAAAGCACTTAGCCCAGTTCCTGCCACTTACCAGTAGGGACTTAATAAAATGTTAGCTGCTATTTTTCTAGTAGTAATAATAGTACTCCTAATAAGAAATTTGACAACACCTAACACAGGACCTGGTACGTAGTCATTGCTCAGTAACACTTGCTGGGTTTGGGTAATTGAATCCATATACATACTATTCTTTTAAAGTGTAGTAAAGAAGGATTTGGCCACCTGCTTCCTGTCTTTCCAAGTTTCCTGCTGTGGCCCCTTGGTCACTGGTTGCATTTCAACCTGGAACTTGTCCTCAAGTAATTCTGAAGGCTGGGAGTCTGCCTTATTCATCATTGTACCCCAACAGTTCCTGGCAAATGATAGGTACTCTGTGAAGGAATACATGGATGGAGGCAGCAAGGGCTGTCATCGAACAAGGACTCTTCTCCTTTGTGAAATTTTAGGGACCAGGCTCCAGTTTGGGCTGTTGCTGTTTGCCCTGGGCTTTTGGTATTAGGTTTTGATGGTTCTGCATATCCTTTGAAATTTTGCTGAGTTGGAAACGGTTGTACTCTTAATGGGGTTTCTCTGGCATAAGTACTCAGAAGTATAACAGCTGGCTTTGGTACAATGAGCACTTCAAGGGAGAATGGCCCTTGAGAAGGAAGGTGATAGGGCAGCAAATAAGAGCATGAGATTTAGTCAAGAGAAACCTTAGTTCAAACCCTAGTTTTGTCACTCCTAGCTATGTGTCTTTGGGAAGTCCCTTAAACTCTCTGAGCCTCAGTCTCCTCTCATCTGTAAGATGGGGGACAATATCGAATACCTCTTGGTGTTGTTATGAGGGCTAAAATATGATAAGTGTGCTTAAAGCCATGGTATATAATAATTGCTCAATAAATGTTAGTTACTGTTGTTGTTACATACCATATCTCCTTTCCTTTTCAAAATGAACATAGTTTTATTGCTTTTCATGTCCTCAAAAGCAATACTGTTTGTTGTTTTAATATCAACTTAGACGATACCTTAAAGTTTAGAGAAGGAAATGATAACTTCCTGCATGCTTTAGAGAAGGAAATGATAACTTCCTGCATGCCTACTACCTAGAGATAACCAGCATTAATAATTATATGCATGCATATCTCACACTTTTTTTTCCCATGTTTATACACACATATTAAAAATGAGGTCATATGAGGGTGCCTGGGTGGCTCAGTTGGTTAAGTGTCTGCCTTTGGCTCAGGTCATGAGCCCAGTGTCCTGGGTTCGAGTCCTGCGTCAGACTCCCTGCTCAGTGGGGATCTGCTGTGCCTTCTGCCCCTCCCCCCATTCAAACTCACTCACACTCATAAAAATAAATTTTTAAAAATAAAAAAAATGCAGTCTTATGATATGTATTGTTACATAGTCCACTTTTTTATACCTAGCAATACAAGGTAGAAATCTTTTCAGATCTACATAACCATTTTAATGTCCTCATAGTATCATACTTTATGACTATATGAATACTATAAATATTTTAACTAGTACCATATTAATTTAATTTGCTTCTAAAGATTTGCTATTATAAACAGCTACAGTAGCTATTTATATACATACATCTTCACACACTTGTCTAATTTTATTAAGAGCTATTTATAAAAGAATTACTAGGTCAAAGGGAATTATACTTTATTTTTTAACTTTTTAAAAGATTTGTTTATTAGAGAGAGAGCAGAAGGAAGGGGCAGACTGACAAGGAAAGAGAGTCCCTCTGTGCTAAGCACAGAGTCTGATGTGGGGCTTGATCTCATGACCCTGAGATCAGGACCTGAGCTGAAACCAAGAGTCATTCACTTCACTGAGCCTCCCACACACCTCAAGGGAATACACTTTAAAATCATGCCACTCATTAATTACAGCATGCACTGAATTAACCTTTATTGAATGGGAAGAAGCTTTGCCACTGTCAAGTGCTGTGTAAGTATGAGTTATTGCACTGTGGTTGTTAATTGTTAGAGGCATGGCCGACTTAAGGACTAGAAGAAGGGAGAAGGCTTGATTTCTCCCCATGAAATATACCTATATGAACATGAAATATACCCATATCAACATGCACCCATAAATGGGTAGTTGCTGTTTATTCTAAAGGAGCTATGTCTTCACTCCCTCCCCAAACTGGCAAAATGAAGAAGGGCTCTTGTCATCTTGAAGTGAAACCATTGCTTTTAAATATGGATGCTTCCAGCCATATATTAAGACCTATTCTTAGCCAGCCTCAAATTCTAGGAAAACACTTGATTAGAGAAGCATAAGTTCTCCAAAGCTGCTTCTGCCCTGAGTTGTTCTGCTATGCTCTTGAGAACCAAGCCTGAGAGCCTAGCCACTTCGTGTATATGTGTGGGTGTTGGGAAGCAGGTGTTGAGGAGAAATACTTTTCTATGGCAAAACTGGTATGTCAGTACCCAGCCTAAGGGTATCTTGGTCACACCTTCAACTGTTCAGCGAGCCTGACATTCCACAGAGCTCAGAACAGCCTAGAGAGCCCAACTTACCCACCCACTCCTGTGGCATCCTGTTTTTCTAAGCAGCCAGAGTACCTCTTGAGTGTAACTTTATTATAAGCATTGTTGAGTAGGGGGAAGTGTGTGTTGAGAAGTCTTGAATCTGGATCTCCTCATCCAACAGCCTGAATTCTCTCTGACTTCAAAGGCTAGGCACTCGTCCAGGAATGATGCTCTTGGCCCCTACTAGAAGGTGGGGCCAGGTGTGGGAATGCACACAGACTGTGGGGGCCGGTACCAGGGTGAAAGACAGCAGGAGAATACGTGACCATGGAGGGGAGCAGACACCTATTTGCTTGGCCAGGCTCCATCTTATAAAGGGTGCTCCTCGTATGAATGTTTTCCATGATACCTTTCAGAGAGCTTGGGTTCTTTGTATGTCTAAGTCTGATTTGGGTTGATGTTTGCCATGAACAGTAATGAGCATGGAAATGATTTATTCTGGGGCCTTGACTATAGCGCTATTAAATCACTGGCATACTGATGGGGCCTATTGATCCTCACACTGTTTCCTGAGTTCTCTTTGCAAATCCGTGCTCTGCGATCCCAGCTAATCGCTTGTCCCTGCTGGCTCTGTGGATGCTACTCTTTTGAAAAAGCTGATCCTGTGGGCATTTTGGACTCTGTCCTCTTCCTTTCTCCCCAGGTCTCCAGCTCACTGAGCTGTGAACTTTCACTACCCCTCCCTAATCTGTTTACTTTCTCTTCGGACTCAGTAAGCGGACCGATGTACAATACCTTTTCATGTGTTCACATGCATTTATGGGTATGCAAGAGAGGTATTGTGCTGGACGGGAGTTACTGGCCTTCTTTAGATGAGCAGACCTTGGTGAGCCCTTAATTGAATTGCAGGGCTAGAGAACAGAGAAGCTTATTCCCCATTGTTGGGGAGAAGTTGGAAGATTACACTGATTCTGGAAGAAACTATCTTCTTTATTTTTCCCCTAGAGTATATGGAGTGGACCCAAATGACAAGTGGAGGGTCTAGATTCCAAAGACCTTTTCTGTTCAGGAAAATGTGGGGTTTGAGATGGGCAGGTAGGTTTAAGACAACGAGGGTTTTGAATGCTTCTGATGTTCCCCACCCTCTCTACACTCTAAGATCTTTGAAGGTACATTCTTTCATATTTTTGCATTTCCTCTCGGGGTCTCATACAACACAGATGCCTAACAAACAGTGAATGGACTATTAAGGCAGAAGGATAGACTATTAGGCTTAGTGAAACTGTCTATTGATGGCCCTACAGAGTCCCACAGAACTCCTAGGAAGGAAGGCTTAAGCCCGGGAGGTCTTGTTTCCAGAGCTGGCCTTAGACAAGGGTCCCGCCCTCTGCACTCATGAAGTAATTGGCAGAACGGCTAGGACAAGTGAATAATTGTGCCATAATTAGTTTATGATCTGAGGGCATGCCAGTTTGCAGCCCTGCCAGTCTGCTAGCTGCCACCAGCACAGATATGCCTCATAAAAGTGCAAGCGACAAAGCTATGGTGCTATTCCTTGGGCCTGCTTCAGCCTAATGACTCAGGCCTATGAACTGAGAGTAACTGAGCTAGTGTGTTAACATTTCCTGAACACTGACCTTTTATATTTTCATGTTATGCAAAAGTAACCTTTATTTCTTACAATTGTTAATCCTCGTTTTGACTTCATTGTAATGTTCCTCGCTGTGCCTCCCTCCTTTCCCTCTCTCACTTCTTTCCTTCTTTCCTCTTTGTCTTGGAAGGGGGAGCATAGTGAGGCCTGGGTAAGACAGATAATTTGGCTCATTGTGTGATGATAATTGAAATCATTCCCTTCTGATACACTTAGGAAATGGCTCAGCCAATATCTCCTGTAGGTCTCACCTTCCTGGCCTACTACCATTATGATTGCTATCCACATACTCTCTTCCAGTGTCCTAAGAGTTCAAGAAATTGAACTTTCGTAATGAAACCTATCAACCTGCCAACCTAAGTCACCTAAATGTGCATCAGAGTGTTGGTGATAGACATTAGTAGATATGGATTCTGAAAGTGGGCTTTGAGATTGCGGTTCTTTGAGCTCTTCCTTCCTTTCCTGTCCATCAACCTGAATTACAGTTTTTATTTCAGATGCTCAACATATGGGACTCTTTGGACACCATTAAAGCTGAATTAAGAGTGTACACAGTATTTGCAGCTGACCAAAGTACTAAGCAGTTCATGTTCCTAGGTAGAGAAAAAGATTTATACATTCACTAACCCTGTTTTCACAGAAATAAAGCAATCTGCAGAATGACTGAGATCAAAGAATGGCTCACTCAGGGATTCCTCTCATAACTATTAGGATTACTGTTTCCAACATTATACACACAGAATTAACATCCCTAGTCCCACCCAGGGAACAGACCCAAGGTGGGAAATACTTCACTTTTTTAAATCTTCATATCATCACAGCCAGGTTTTCATACCTTGAATTTCTTCTAAGTGTCTTGTTTTATTGGTTATGCTGCTCAAAACGAAGAAGTCATTCTCTTTTAACTTTGCCAGCAATCCCTTTTCCCACTCAGAAGTATTCTTATTTCTGTTTATGTAGAATTGCTTTTAATGTGTCTACTGACTTCTTTGATAAAGCTGGCGTCCACGTCTTTCACAAAAAGGCTCTAATATGTTCATGTTAGGGTCTGTATTTGGGCCATGCCTTGAGTTCAGATTTGAAGGCTAATCATGTATGACTTTAACTAAAACCTGTAACTTACATAGTAGTGACATTTAAAAAAAATAAGTTTGAGATTGTGTCCCTGATGAGAAATATTTGAGATTAGGTGCTTGACAAGCACCCCTATGTTTTACATATTTGTGAAATTCATTTCTATTATTTCAAGGTAGTTAGTAAGCTGTAATAAACCAAAGAAGCCTAAGCTTAAATAAATGTATTTTAGTTGATATTGGGCATATACGCATGACTCTAATGACTGAATTTGCTATTACTAGTCCTCAAGTTTCTCTTTAATCATAACATGACCATATATATTCTTAAGACTTACTTTTTTATTTTCATTCCAGTATAGTTAACATAGCATTATGTGAGTTTCAGGTGTACAATATAGTGATTCAGCACTTCCATACATCACCTGTTACTCATCATGACATGTGCACTCCTTAATCCCTATCACCTGTTTGACCCATCTCCCTTGTCCCCTTCCCCTCTGATAACTAGCAGTTTGTTCTCTATAGTTAAGAGCTGGTTTCTTGGTTTGTCTTTTTCTCTCTGTTTTTCTCCTTTCCTCAGTTGTTTTGTTTCTTAAACTCCACATATGAATGAAATCATATGGTATTTTTCTTTGTCTAACTTATTTTGCTTAGCATTATACTGTCTAGCTCCAACCATATCGATGTAAATGACAACATTTCTTCTTTTTATAGATGAATAATAGTCCATTGTGCATATATATATGCACAATGGAATACATATATATATATATGCATACATATATATATATATATGAACATTCTCTTTAACCATTCATCTATCAGTGGACATGGGGACTGCTTTAATACATTGGCTATTGTAAATAATGCTGCAGTAAACACAGGGGTGCATGTATCCCTTTGAATTAATGTTTTTGTATCCTATGGGTAAATACCCAGTAGTGCAATTAGGCTCACAGGGTGGTTCTGTTTTTAACCTTTTGAGGAAACTCCATACTGTCTTCCACAGTGGCTGCACCACTTTGCATTCCCACCCACAGTGCATGACGGTTCTTTTTTCTGCACATACTCTCCAACACTTATTTCTTGTGTTTTTGATGTTAGCCATTCTGACAGGTGAAGACTTTTCATCTACAGACTTTAAGGCTATCTTTGCAGATGAGAGGTGTTTTCATATGAAAATACTTCTAGTTTGAGCTAGAAGAGCTTTGTTCAAAAAAAATGTTCATGAAATGTAGTTTTACTAAGGGCCTATAATTAAGGCAAAATCATTTTCAGTAATGCTTCACTTATTCAGAAACTCAGAACACATCCTGGATTCCAGGAATAAATTTAAAAACTAGGGCTTTAAGATTTTGAAACCGCTGCCACAAAGGCCATGGTATGGAGAAGAGGCCCTCTTTGCTTGACTTTAAAGAGATCTACTGGTCCTTAATATAATGGGAGCCTGTTGTAAGCATTCCCTCACTTTTCAAAATCTCACACTATGCCACCATGGTTTTATGAAAGATCTATGTTAATACCCATTTTCACTAGTCAAATCTGAAGAGGTTTTTTGCTTTTACAAAAAAGGTGAAAAGTGAAAATAGTGTTCAGTGTTTGTTTTGCAGCAAGTTATTACAGAGGCAGCAACAGTGGCCCAACTAAGCTCCTCTTCCAGGAACTACATACACTCAGCATTTCAGCATCAGCTTCACAGTATTGAACTGTGTCTCTGAGCATCTGTGCTTTATCTCAACTTGTTTTGTGCATCCATTAGCAAAACATGTCCTAAGGTATCAGAAAAGCTTAAGAGAGGTTATATTTTGAGTCTAGGAACACTAAAACAGTTTTCCATATACATCTGCCCCTTGAACAATGTGGGGGTTGGGGCGCCAATCCCCACACAGTTAAAAATATGTGTATAACTTGGACTGCCTGAAAACTTTTTAACAGCCCACTGTTGAGTGGAAGCCTAACTGGTAACACAAATAATCAATACGTATTTTTCATGTTACATGTATTCTGTATTGTATTCTTGTAATAAAGTAAGCTAGAGGAAAGGAAATGTTAAAATCATAAGGAAGAGAAAATATATTTACAGTACTATGCTATATTTATTGAAAAAAATCTGCCTATAAGGGGACCCACGCAGTTCAAACCCATGTTGTTCAAGGGTCAACTATAAATTAATTTCCTTTACACCATTTTGGCTTATGGAAGGTTTCAAAGGAATAGTCTACTTTCAGATAACAGGAAACCTGTATTCCTTCAATTATAGCAGAATACAAGTGGTAAATTAGAATTGGGGGTGGCAAGTTGCATGGGTTTCAAAGAGGTAGTTTACCTTAGAAATGGGCACAGTGACAGCTGTATACTATACACCTGAGGTGGAGAGACCACAAAAAGAAAGACCTGGCAGGATGGAATAGGTAGATAGCCTTTCACACAAAAATAAAAGATTGTGGTTTTCTGTAGTATTATTATGCCAGATTTTGCTTAGCTGTCCTGTTACTATTGGAGATTTAAGTTATTTAAAAATTTTCACTCTTATAAAAAGTGATGTGGTGAATGGTTTCTGTACAAATTGCCTTTATTCTGTTTAGGGTTATTGCTTTCTGGTATTTTACCAAAAGTATGATAACCAGGTCAAAATGTATGAGCTGATTTATAGCTGTTGTTATATGTTGCCAGATTGTACTCCCAGAAGATTAAACTGTGTAAGTACATCTATTTTCTCACAGTCCTGCAGCACTAAATGTTGTCATTTCTAATATTTTGCTAGTTTAATGGGTATGTAAGTATACTAGTCATTTGTTTTAGTTTTTATTTGACGAGGCTTTACATTTCTTAATGTCCTAATTTACTCTCCATTTCCTTCTTCTCTTACTTTGAGCACTTATCAAGTAAAATCCATTGAACTTTTTATTTTTATCCATTCCTTATACTTTGGATAGTCCAACTTTGTTCTCTGTATTTGTCACATATTTTTCTAATTTTATTGCTTTCATTTTTATGTGTGCTTTATTACATTTCACTATGCAAAATTGTTCTTTTTCACATTTATATATTCAGATCCATCTATCCTGTCTGTGATGTTTCTTTCATTTTTCAATATTCAGAAATTTACCACTCCTCCACAGCTGGGACAAATATGTGATTCTGTCCTCTCCACTCCCCCAGGGTGTTTTTTCTTTTTTGTGTTTAATTCGTGGACCCATCTGGAATTTATTGAAGTGTATGGTATGAGGTATGGATCTAAAGTACAGTCTCCACACTGATATCCAAATGTTTTAGCAATTCAATTTGGCAAAATATTTTTTGAACTCCTTCTATGTGCTAAACATTGTGCTAAGTACCACAAGAAAGTTGTTGTTGTTCTTTTTTTTTTTTTTTTTTTTTTTTTTTTAATGAGGCAAAGCCCATGCTCTCCAAGTGTATGGTCCTGTGTCTGTTTCTTGCTTTCCCTCTTTCCCTGAGGATGGGAAGGGTGGTAGTGGTAGTAATAAGGAAGATATTTAAATAATTATAACAAAGTACAGGGACGCCTGGGTGGCTCAATTGGTTATGCATCTGCCTTCGGCTCAAGTCATGATCCCAGCGTCCTGGGATAGAGTCCCGCATCGGGCTCCTTGCTCAGCGGGGAGCCTGCTTCTCCCTCTGCTTCTGCCTGCCACTCTGTCTGCCTGTGCTCACTCTCTCTGACAAATAAATAAATAAAATCTTTTTAAAAAAGTACAAGGAAGACTATGATAGGTATTGTTACAGAGTTTAAAAGCAAGAAGGGTGGCTCACTTGGTTAAGCGCCTGACCCTTGATTTTGGCTCAGGGTCATGGTATCAAGTCCTCTATCAGGCTCTGCACTCAACACAGAGTCTGCTCAAGATTCTCTTTCTCCTTCTCTTTCCCACTGCTTCTCCTCACTGCTTGCACACACACACTTCCTTGCTCTCTCTCAAATATATAAATAAATAAAATCTTTAAAAAAGGGGGAAGAAGGGGCGCCTGGGTGGCTCAGTGGGTTAAGCCGCTGCCTTCGGCTCAGGTCATGATCTCAGGGTCCTGGGATCGAGTCCCGCATCGGGCTCTCTGCTCAGCAGGGAGCCTGCTTCCCTCTCTCTCTCTCTCTCTCTCTGCCTGCCTCTCTGTCTATTTGTGATCTCTCTCTCTGTCAAATAAATAAATAAAATCTTTAAAAAAAAAGGGGGGGGAAGAAGCTGTAAGAATTCAAAAGAGTGAGAGATTATACCTGAGATAAGGAAAGGCCCTCAAGATAGTTAACATTTAAGAAGGGCTCAGATAGTAGGATTTCATTCATTCAAAAAGAAGAAGAAGAAGAAGAGAGGGGAAAAAAAAAGAAAAAACAACTACTGAATATCTATTCTGCCTTGCCCTGTGTGCTGGGGATAAAGAGTAACAAGACCTAATCCTGACCTCGGGGAGCTCTCAGACTAGCAAGAGCAGGAAAGGAAAGGTGGGGACAGTTTTGGATAGATCTTAAATGTCAAGAGGAGGTATTGATTCTTCCTCTGTTTGGTATGGAGAAGGTTTAGGAATATGAGAGTGCCATAATCAGAGTGTTTTTCTAGGTCAGTCCATTTCATCTGGAAGGTTGTTATTTGTTTACCAGATTATTTTCTGAAATGTGAGTAAGGTCACTGTGTGTACCATTTTTGATATTTGGGCTCCTTGGCAGTATCAAGTCTACTCTTTATAGTGTCTACCAGTATGTCTGATTCCTCTCTATAATTGACAGGGTTTGTGATATCTTTCATATATTACAGCTAGTTCTTTTTCTGCAATTTTTCATTCTGTGTCAGGAGTAGTTTCTGGTAGTGTCTGCCTTTTGCCCAAGTTATTTAGGAGAGATTTTCATGTGAATACATCAAAATGGCTAAAATGATTCTAGTTGTTGAAGAATTAAAATCCAGCTATAAAGAAGATTCAGATATGGGAAAATAGCTCATCCCCACCTTCTGGAAAAATGAAGGGCCAGGAGGCATGAGACACAAAATTAATTTGAATGCGGCTTGTTCACATGAACATATACTTAGTGAATTTGTGAAATGTTTTCTTTCTTGTTGTGGGCATGAAGACTACAGTGTAGAAATTAAAACATTGGTAAGTGGACACACGCCATCTACAAATTTTAAAATGGATTGTCTCTCAGAGGCCAAGAAAATCTTAATCAGAGGTTTTTTAAAAATTAATAGTTTGAGAGCAGGACTTCCAGAGAGGCTGTGTGAGGAGCTTGACAGACCCTCTTCCCAGTGAAATAACTACTTAACTTGTGATAATTACCAAAAATAAGCAAAGCCTCTGAAATTGACCTAGGGGAATTCAGTATATTGTAAAGCATTTATTCAAAGAAATCTACTAAGTCTCAGAAAGAACAATGGGAGTCTGGTTGTCACTTCTGCCTGGCCCCATGCTATAGATGCTTTCTTTACTCTGGGCAGGTATAGCTAGGAACATGGAGCTCTCTTTACCTCTAGCTCCCAGTTACAGTGCTGTGGTTTCACCCCAGGGGGTGTGGGGAGGGAACAGTCTATCAGCATCTCTCTTCCCACACTCTCAGTTTCAGGTTGTAGTAACTTTATTTTGGGTTGGGCTGACATGGACAAGAAGACTGGGGTTCCCTTCCAGTTCCCATGTGTTAGGTGAGAGGTTCCACGCCAGAAGAAACAAGTTGGAAGACCAGGCTACCAGCCTCCTCCAGGTCCTGTTTGTGGGGTAAAATTACATACCAAGAGAGACCTACCAAGAAGATGGGGGCTACCATTCTCACCTTCTAGTTCTTGCTTATAGAGTGAAGGTATTATGCAGGGAAATTCAGGCCACCACCACACCCTCATTCCAGTGAAGTAGTACAGAGATTCTGCTTAGGAGGTTAGGCAAGATGGGAGGATTGGCAGCTCAGCATCTTTGATGAGGGAGCTGACCTTACTTGGAACAGAGCACAGAGGAACTCATTCCTGAAGGCATTGTCAAAAACAGTAGAGATCTTGATGTTGAGCAACTTGTAGAAGGCTAATAGTTCCATGAAACTAGGAGCAACAAATGAAATGGCAGACCAGTCAGAAGCTTAACAGAATCAGAGAGAGAGAGAGAGAGATAAAAAGAGCCCTGTTAAGATCATACTTATATCTGGAGATCAGGAAGGCTGTGAATGTGTACTACACAGCATTCACTCAAAAGAAACCAGAGTGGGCATTTCAGAGCTACTAGTCACTGCTTGAACATAGAGCTCACTTCAAAGCATTCCCCAAGCCACACAGAGATTCAGCATCAAGTTTTGAGGCTTTACCAACTGAAGGGGCATAAGCAGAATCTCTGACCAATCACTAGCTGAATATTATTTTATACTAACCTAGGAGCCACTCTGAAATAGTTAACAGAAAAACTGAGTAGTAACATCATGGGTACAAGGCAGAGGAATTGGTCTTCAGAAACTTAATTCAGGCAGGCCACCAGACAACAAGGTTCATGGTGGTAGTGGAACTAATCAGAGTCTAGAGTTCCTACAAAATATTATCTAAAATGTCCAGTTTTCAACAAAAAATTACAACAAAGAAATAATGTGACCATTGTATAGGAAAAAAAAAACAGGCAATAGAGACTACTTTTGGAGGGGCACATGATACACTTAGCAGGCAAACACTTCAAAATAGCTATTACAAATATTTTTAAAGAACTAAAGGAGCCAATTTTAAAAAATGATGAAAGGAAGACGTAACAATGAGTTATCAAAGAGAGACTATCCAGGAAATGATAGAAATTATATTTAAGGAGAAATGAAATGAAAATTCTAGAGTTTAAAAGTATAATAACTTATGAAAAATTCTCTAGAAGGGCTCAGCACCAGAATTAGGCTGGAAAAAGAAAGAGTCAGTGAATTTGATGGTAAATAATTAGAGATTATACACTTTGAAGAACTGAAGAAAAAAAATGAAGAAGAATGAAAAAATGAAGAAAATGAACAGAGTCCCCCAAACCTATGGGATGGACATCATTAAGCACACCAACATATACATGATGAAAGTACCAGAAGAAGTCAGTGGAGCAGGAAAAAAGATATAATGGGTGAGAACTTCCAAAACATGATGAAAAACATTAATCTATACCTACAAAAACCTTCAAGAGCTACATGTAGGCATATCAGTTAAAATGTTGAAAGCCAAAGGGAAAATAATAGGAGCAGCAAGAGAAAAAATGACTCACTGGTGAACCCTAATAAGATCAATAGCTGACTTCTCATCAGAAAAAAAATGGAGACCAGAGGTAGAGGGATGACATTCAAAATGCTTAAGGGGCAAAAAAATCAAATAAGAATCCTATATCCAACAAAACTTTCTTTAAACAATGAATTTTAGAACACTGAAAAGAAATAAAATAAAATAAAATGGAAAAAAATGTAGATAAAATTTTATTTGACATTCTCTGATAAACAAAGATGAAGATAATTCATTGATAACTTGTCTTACAAAAAATATAAAAGGACGTTCTTCAGGCAGAAAGGAAATGTCACCACACAGCAATTCAAATTTACATGAAAAAAAAAAAAACAGTGCTGATAAAGGTACTTATGCAGTAACTATAAAATAATGTAATTTCTGGGATGCCTGGGTTATTCAGTCAGTTGAGCATCCAACTCTTGATTTTGGCTCAGGTCATGATCACAGGGTCCTGAGATGTGAATGAACTAAATCCAATGAAAAGGCAGAAGTTCACAGACTGGATTTAAAAAAAAAAACAACTTAAATCTAACTGTATGCTGCCCATATTCAAAATCCAAATAGGTTATGAGTAAAATGATGAAAAAATATAAATCATGTAAGCTGCAATCAGATGATAGAAGAAAAAAAAAGAAGACAGCAGGAGTTGCTATACTAAATATCAGACAAAATACATATTTAACAAAAAAATGACTACAGATAAAAAGGGATATTTTATAATGATTAAAGGGTCAATTCATCAGGAAGATATAACAACTATAAAAGACAAATGCACTTAATGACAGGGCCCAAAAATACATGAAGCAAAAACAGAATTGAAGACAGAAATAGAAAAATAGCCCCCAGTTAATAATAGTTGGTGACTTCCAAATCTTACTTTCAATAATGCATGAAATACTTAGAAATCAATAAATATAGGACTTGAATAACTATGCAAACCAACTAGACCTAACAGACATTTGCAGGCTACTCCACACAAGAGCAGAATGTACATTCTTATCAAGTGCATATGGAACATTTCCAGAAAGTAGATCAAATGCTAGGCCATAAAACACTTAAAAGTTTCAAAATACTTAATAGGAATAATACAAAGTACATTCACAGGCCACAATTTAGAAACCAACAACACATGAAATTTGGGAAATTAAAAAATATGTGTAAATAAAACAGCACACTTTTATATAACCAACAGGTCATAGAATAAATCACAGAGGAAATTAGATAAGACAATGAAATGAATAAAAATGAAAATAGCATATCAAAACTTATGGGATGTGGCTAAAATCATACTTAGATGGAAATTTAGAGTTATAAATACCTATATTAAAAAGAAGAAAAAGCTAAAAATCAATAACCTAACCTTCCACCTTTAGAAATTAGGAAATTAAGAGCAAAATAAATGCAAAGAAAGCAGAAGGAAAGAAATAATAAAGATTAGGGTGGAAATAAAGTGAAATAGAAAACAGGAAAATGACATGGAGAATCAACAAGACCAATAGTTGGTTCTTTGAAAATATTTTTTTAAATGGTATTTTAGTTTGCTAAGGCTGTTATAATGAAATACCATACACTAGGTGGCATAAACAACAGAAATTTATTATGTCACAGTTCTGAAGGCTAGAAGTCAAAGATCAAGGTGTTGACAGGTTTGGTTTTCGCTGAGACTTCTCTCTTTGGCTTTCAGATGGCCTTCTTCTTACTGTGTCCTCACATGGTCTTTCCTTGGTGCACATGTATGTATCTAGTGTCTCTTTTTGTGTTCAAATTTCCTACTCTTATAAGGACACTAGTCAGATTGGATTAGCTTGCTCACCAGTTCACTCTAATGGCATTATTTTAACTTAATCACCTCACCTCTAAATTCAGTCACATTGTGAACTACTGCGAATTAGAGTTCCAATGAATGAATTGTGGGTGGACACAATTCAGCCCAGTAACAATTGACAAAACCTTAAATATACTGATTGAGAAGAAGAAGACCTACATTACTTGTATCAAAACTGTCGAGGGAATATCACTACAGGCAATATCACTATTGAACTTACAGAAAAGAACTGACTAAAAAATCAGAAGGGAAAACTATGAATAGCTGTATGCCAACAAATTAGATAACTTAGAAGAAATAGAAAATCTGAAAAGATTCTTAACAAATAAAGAGATTAGATTAGTATTTAAAAATCTTTTCAAAAAGAAAAACTTCAATCTAGAGAGCTTCACTGGTGAATTCTACCAGTCAATTTTACCAGCTCTACTTAAAAAAGAGTACCAATCCTTCATGAACTCTTCTAGAAAATAGAGGAGGGAACAAATTTCAGTGTATTCTACAAGTTTTGCATTGATACCAAAGCCAAAGTTACCACAAGAAAAGAAAATAGAGACCAATATTCTTTATGAACATAGATGTAAAAATCCAGGACAAAATATTTGCGAACTGAATCTAACTGCATTAAAAGGATTACACATCACGATCAAGTGGGAATTACCCTAGAAATAAAAGGCTGAATTAACATAAAAAAATCAATGTGAACATTGTGTTAGTAGAATAAAGTACAAAAAGAGCACGATCAACTCAATAGATGAAGGAAAAGCATTTGACAAAATCCAACACCCATTTGTAATTAAAAAAAAAAAAACCTTAACAAATTTGGAAAAGAAAGGAACTCTTCAAGCTAATAAAGGGAATCTGTGAACACCTACAGGTAACATCATATTTAATAGGGAAATACTGATTTTTTTTTCTTTAAGGTGGGAACAAGACAAGGATATTTGCTGTCACCAGTTGTTTTTTTTCAACATTGTACTGGCATAATGGTAAACATATAGATAAATGGAGACTAGCTGAGATGCCAGAAATAAGCCTTTACATTTATGATCAATTGATTTTTGACCAAATTACCAAGAAAGTTCAAAGGGAAAGAAATTGGGTTTAAATAATAGGGGTTAGTCAATCGGATTGACTAAGATTGGTGTTGAGCCAAATAGTGTTTAGCTAATAGGATATCACATGCAAAAATAATAAATTTGGTCCTTGACATACCATACACAATAAATTAATTCAAAATGTGTAATAGGCTTAAGTATAAGAGCTTAAACTATAAAACTCTTTGAAGAAAACATAGGAGTAAATTTTCATGATCCTAGGTTACACAAAGATTTTTAGACATGATACCAAAAGCACAAGTGATAAAGAAATGAAAAACTGGATTTAATCAGAATTAAATTTTTTACTTTAAAAGATACTACCCTGAAAGTGAAATGTCACCCCAACTCTGGGAGAATATACCTATAAATCATTTATCTTGTAAAGTATTTGGATTCAGAATATATAAAGACCTCTCCCAACCAATACTAAAAAGAAGAATTACCCATTAAAAAATAGGATAAGAACTTGAACAAATATTTTTCTGAAGAATATATACAAATAGCTTAATAAGCACATGGATACTCAACATCATTAGTCATTAGGACAATGAAAATCAAAACCACAATGAGATAACATTTTTCACTCACTAGAATGGCTATATTAATTTTTAAAAAGACAATAACAAGTGTTGGTGAGGATGCGGAGAAATTGGAATACTTTCATATACTGGGGGTACAAATGGTGCAATTTTTGGAAAATAGTTTGGCAGTTCCACAAGATGTTAAATATGGAATTACTGTGTGACTTAGCAATTCCACTTCTACATATCTATCCACCCAAGAGAAATGAAAATATATCCTTGTACATGAATGATCATAATATCATTATTCATACTAGCTCCCAAATGATCATAAACTTGTATACGAATGATCATAACATTTTTACTTGTACACGGATGACCATACATCATTATTCATACTAGCCCCCAAACAGAAATATCCCAAATGTCCATCCGATGATGAATAGATATATAAAATGTGGTATATCTACACAATGGAATGTTGTTCAGCAATGGAAAGAAATGAAGCACCATTATATGTTACTATGAGAATAAACATCCAACACATTATGCTGAATGAAAGAAACCAGACAAAAGGCCACATGCTGGATGATTCTGTTTTTATGAAATGTATTTTTTTTAAAGATTTTATTTATTTATTTGACAGACGGAGATCACAAGTAGGCAGAGAAGCAGGCAAAGAGAGAGGAGGAAGCAGGCTCCCTGCTGAGCAGAGAGCCCGATGCAGGGCTCGATCCCAGGACCCTGGGATCATGACCTGAGCCGAAGGCAGAGGCCTTAACCCACTGAGCCACCCAGGCGCCCCTGTATTTTTTTTTTTTTTTTTAAGCACGTCTATAGAGACAAAGTGAATGGCGGTTGCCTGGGGCTAGGTATGGGAATGGAGACCGACTGTAAATGCCATAAGGATTTTTTAGGGTGATAGACATGTTCTAAAATTAGATTGGAGTGGTGCACAACTCTGTGAATATGCTAACATTCATTAAATTGTACATTTTAAATGGGTAAATTTATAATATGTAAATTACATTCCAACAAAGCTGTTAAAATGCAGTTGGTTAAGATAATAATTTGGATGGTTTTATAAAGAATAAGATTGGCACGCCTGGGTGGCTCAGTTGTTAAGCGTCTGCCTTCGGGTCAGATCATGATCCCAGGATCCTGGGATCGAGTCCTGCATCGGGCTCCCTGCTCAGTGGGAAGCCTGCTTCTCCCTCTCCCACTACTCCCGCTTGTGGTCCCTCTCTCACTGTGTCTCTCTCTGTCAAATAAATAAATAAAATCTTTTTAAAAAATTATAAAAAGAATAAGATCACAAAAACAAATTAAATTATAATGTTTATTCCCAGATAAAGTATAACTCTCAAATTCCTGTTACCTTTTCAGGACCTTGTTCTATTTGTTAATTTCCCCCATGTATTCTTTCTGTACCCTACCATAGACCTCTTCCTTTGGATTTTGTGCTCCATCTTTTCACTTGCCTTGAATCTATTTACCCTTCGAAAACTTTTTTGTCCCCCAGCATTCTGGTTTGTGCTCTCACTTCTTTCCTAAAGCCTTTTTCTCCTGAGATTTATTTCATTTCCAAATCCTGAGTGTTTTTCTCAAACTACTGGTTCTATCTCTTTGGTAAATGTGGCAAATATTTTCTCTTGGGTTTGTGCATTTGAGAGACATTTACTGAGCACCTGCTGTGTACTTGACCCCTTAGTGGTACTTGTGGTAGCTTATGTTGCTGATCCTTACACTTGGGGAGCAATAAGAATTTTTACTGTGTCACATAAAATATTCTGTATAAAAGTCAGTACAATAGCTATATATTTCATGGTAATTTTTGCTCAACTAATAGGTCTCTATTTAAAAGTGACAAATGGGGTCCCTGGGTGGCTCAGTCAATTAAGCGTCTGATTCTTGATTTTGGCTCAGGTCATGACCTCAGGGACTTGGGATCAAGCCCCGCATTGGTCTATGCATTCAGTGGGAATCTGCTTGAGATTCTCTCTCTCCCTCTCCCCCACCCCTCCCTGTGCACTCTCTCTCTCTCTCAAATAAATAAGTCTAAAAAAAAGTGACAAATGTATAATTGCCTTCTCTTTGTCCCTGAGTTGTCTTTGTGTCTTTGGGTTTAAGGCACTGGCATGCAGGCCCTTGCTCTGCATGGAAGATTATATAAATAAAACCTGATTTGTAGTATTTGTGATTTCCACAGTGTCTATACTCCCACCATAGCCAGTTTCAAGTTACTAATGTGATATTTCTGAATACAGAGTTGGGAAGCTAGCCAGTTTGAACCCTTTACTAAGAGGCAATTGTTTAGTCCTAATCCCCCTCAGAATAGCTTTCATACTATCCCTGAGATACAACCCAACTTGGTTGGAGGGACTTTAGGAAGAAGAGAACAAATGCTTTTATAGTAACAACTCTGTGCTAGGCACCATGCTCTTTAAATAGTCTTTTTCATAAACCCGTGTGGAAGATAGCCATTTCCCAGGGGCTAGGATTTGAATCCTGATTGTTAGGATGTCAAATCTGATGCTACTTTCATTGAACCATGATATTTCCTAGGGCAGTGCTCTGGATATTGTTCACCTTCGGAGTATTCGGTATAAGTACATCACTGATAGTGCACTGGGCTTACTAGAGGATGTTGAGGTAATCTCTCTGTGAGCATCAGATAAGGAAAGCAGTGAAGACCAATGCATGATGTTGGGCAGAGAACTTCTAGACTCTTTAATTGATTTGAGTCTAAGGAGGGACTGAATTGAATGGCTAGGAATTCCAGACATTTCTGGGGATGTGGAAGAGCTGCTGAAGCAGCACATTCCTTTTGGGCCTCAAGCAAAACCTAGAACTGTCCGTTTGAGAGGTCAGTGCTGTCCTTGGAGGTCGTTGTTTCCAAACCAAGTCAAGGGGTGTAAATGATTGAAGCAAGTCTCTGAAGAGAGAGAGGTCTATGCCTATTTTTTACTAGGAATAAAACTCCATAATGACAGGAGTCTTTGTTTTGTTTATTGCTATATCCCTGTTATCTAGACTAGTGCTTTGACACTCAATATGTTGGATGGATGAATAGATGGATGAAGAGGTGATTTGCCTCCAGGACTGTAGCTCTTTTCCTGACTTGGTTACTGCTTGAAACCAAGTTTTGTCACAGATCCCTAAGAGACCAACACTGAAGCTTCTCACATTTTTTCCAGCTAAGGATCCCATTAGCAATTATGTAAAGACAAATGATGTCATTTGGGTGATGAGATGTGTAGCATTGCTTTGGGAAGCCCTCTTCCCTGTCTTTTTTTTTTTTTTTAAAGATTTTATTTATTTATTTGACAGACAGAGATCACAAGTAGGCAGAGAGGCAGGCAGAGAAAGAGGTGGAGGCAGGCTCCCCTCTTCACTGTCTTTGAGTGGAATAGCTACCAATTATTGAGGGTTACTGTGTGCCAGGTAGAGAGAGAAGTACTTCACATCCATTAACCCAACCTCATAATGACCTTATGAAATAGAAATTGAATTCGGTCCCTTTCACAGATGAGGAAAGTGAGACCTGAAGAGTTAAGTAGGTTGCCCAAGGCTGCACAGCTAGTATTAGGAAGACCCAGTAATCAAGCCCAGTTTTTCCCAACTATTAATCTTGCACTTGTTCCACTATACTACATTGTTTCCTTTTCTGTGTTACTACTTATTCATTGTTTCAGGGAACATTTATTAAGTCCCAAGCTCTAGTGTATGCCAGACACTTAGATCTTCTTAAGGGAAAGGGGAATCTTGCTTTGTTGAAATGCCTTGAAAAACATTTCTATTTTCTAACACCATTTCCCCTCTTCCCCATAACTATGAATGCCTGGTGATTTGGAGCTACCAGGGGTCATTAAATAACCATCCTTCTTCTTCTCAAATGCTCCAGCAAGTTCTCTGGGGGTGAGAGTGTCTTATTTAGTCCCAGAAGATGAATGAAATCTCAAGCAATGGTTTTATAAACTTTATTATACCCAATTATCAAAGATTTTCTTTTTGCTTTCAGTACTTGAAACGCTACCCCCCCCCCCCCCCCCAAAATGCTTCTCTTCTGTCAGGTGAGTTAAGGCCACATGAATACAGCCTTTCCTTTCAAGAATGTTCTTTCAAACATGCCAAATATACTTAATGCTAGTAAAAGGGGCTTTCAAGTGTCATATAAGGAGTCCAGAAGCACAGATTCCCCATCTTTGGCTTGGAGACCCAGAAAGAGGTGGAAAGGGATCAGGTTAAACCCAGGGCTGAAGCAGTCATTCTTGACACCTCTGTTAAGGTTCTTGTCCTTTAATTGTTGTTGTTATTCTTTTGTACCTTCAACAAACATTTGTAGAATGTCAACTATGTGGCAGGAAAGGTGCTAGGCTAGTGCTATCCAAAGGAAATATGATGAGAGCTACATATATGCCATTGTAAATGTTCAAGTAATCGTATTAAGAAGGTAAAAATACAATTGCACTACTGGGTATTTACCCCAAAGATACAGATGTAGTGAAAAGAAGAGCCATCTGTACCCCAATGTTTATAGCAGCAATGGCCACAGTT
>NW_019154107.1:29971012-30028375 GCF_002288905.1 Enhydra lutris kenyoni | reverse complement strand
ATTGGGGAGGGTATGTGCTATAGTGAGTGCTGTGAAATGTGTAAACCCGGCGATTCACAGACCTGTACCCCTGGGGATAAAAATATATGTTTAAAAAAAATAAAATTAATAAAAAAAGGTAAAAATAAACAGGTGAGATAAATTTTAATAATATATTTTATTTAACCCAATATATCAAAAATGTTTACATTTTTCAACATGTAATCATTTAAAAAATTACTAATGTGATATTTTACCTCTTTTCTTTCATAGTAAGTGTTTGAAATCTGGTATATATACTGAATTTACAAACATATCTCAATTTGAACTAGTAACTTAAGTGCTCAATAGTCACACATGGCAAGTGGGTAGCTACTATACTAGACAGCTCAGTGCTAGGCCTTGCTCTCATGGAGACTGAAATGTATTAAGACCTTTCTGTGAAGTGATGAGGAAAGGCACATAAGCTGGAATGTGTTTGATAATTTGTTTAGCAGAAATTTGTTCTTTCAATTATTACCTACATGGGCTGCAAATCAGGAGGTTAAAACACCATGTAACATTAACTATCTTTTAAGTGCCTTCAAAGTCTCTTCCACTGCTTCTGGGAGAGTAATTCTCTTAAATCAGAACATCATTTTGACTCTGCAAACATTTTCCAAGGCTGAACTGAGAGGCAGGAAGCTATTTAAGGTAGGGACTTCAGTGTCATCAAAGGAAAGGTACCTGTCCCTCAAGTCTTTCGAGTGATCAAGGGAAAAGACCAACAAAGAACTAACTACTGGCCTGAGAATTCTCTCTTTTTACTCTCTACCCTTCCATTGCTGATTCTCTTCCCCCAGGACATTCCATCCCCCAGAGGCTCCCTGGCTTTCTTCTATGCTCTGTAGGGGTGTGTAACTGTATGTGTGAGGGTAAGAAGTCACACAGTGACTGTTTGAGGGTGTAGGACTGTGTGTGGGGCTATGTGTGTGATATCATGGCTCAACTTTCTAAGTAACGGATAGATGGATGAGTTCACAGCCCCAAAAGTATTATCTAGAAATAAGCGAGGGAAGAAAAATTCTTCCTAGTTTGTGTCCTCTAAGGAGAAGGAAGTTAATGGAGCCTGAATTGGGACCCTGAGCTTACCTGACAATTTCCAGTGACGGACTCTCCCTCTAGTTGCAGGGGCTATCTATCACAAAGGAGGATTCAAAACTGAAATTGGGTTCTTCTTTGAAAGACAGTGTTTTAAATCTGTTTTCTCATATAACAGACTGTTAGAGTTGTCTTAAGACTTCATTGATAAGAGATTTAGAAATGGGTTTTTAAAGAGGACTCTTGGAGAAGGCAAATTTCTTTTTTTTTCTTTTCTTTTCTTTTTTTTTCCTTTAAGTAAGCTCCATGCCCAGCATGGAGCCCAGCACAGGACTGGAACTCACAACCATGAGATCAAGACCTGATCCAGAATAGAGTCAGATGCTCAGCCCATTGAGGCACCCAGGTGCCCCCAGCAGGTTTCTTTTTTTTTTTTTAACCTTTGGTGTAGAAAGGGAAGGAGTGATGGGAAAGCAGTACCTTTTAGGAGGGATTCTTTGCAGCAGCCCTTAAGCTACATTAAGCATTTTCTCAGACTGCTTGTAAAGGCACTCTGGCTAATGGGGTTAATCACCTGAAAAGTAAGACAGGTGGCCATCTTGCTGCCCTAAAACAGACACAATCACAGATTGTTGTCTGCTTTCCCCAGGGAGAAGATGTGGCTCTCAGCCAGCACATCAAAATAGAAGAAAAAAGGCACATTCCTTAGGATTTAGGTGTGAGTAAGACTTACCCTGTCTGCTCTATCAGAATAGGAAGTGCTTATAAACCACATTTCCCAGAGGGTTTAGTCTGCTTCTTGAAGAACCATGTGCAGCCAGCAGTAACTAAACCTGGGTTTAAAGCTGGAGGGAGATCAGGACAAGGAATCCTTGTAATATTGGGCACAAAAAGCATGAAATAAAATGTTTATCCTCTGTGTTTAGTCAAGATTTACTGAGCATTCTGTATTATCTTCCAGATGTAGGGATAGTAGAGAGGGAAGAAGAAGGTAACTTTCATTTACAGAGATGTGCCAAGCACTTTACATATTCTTAAGGCCATCTTGTGGGGTAGATGGGATATTTTACACCTTATAGATGAGGGGACTAAGACCCACAGAACATATATGATTTATAGCTAGTAAGGACAGTACTCAAACCTAGATATGCCTTATTCCAAGGTCCATTCTTCCCACTGCCCTGCACTGCTGTCTTAAATCTTACTGTTTAGCCAGGGAGACATGACTTCTATTTTCAAGAAACAATCAGAGGAAAGAAGGTACCATGTTAATTATAATTGAACTCCACTAACTGAAGTAGAAACAACATATACTTGACATGATTAGGAACAGTGCTTAGGTCAGTCAGGGAAGACTTCATATTTCCCTGATGGTGTTGGTTAATATCTTGGGTAGTAGGAAAAGTGGACAGGGATCTATAAACAAGGTAGTCCAGTGTTGCTAAAGAAAATAACTATGATAATTTCCCTCAAATTACTGCAGAAACAAACCTGTATGAGAATCTAACAATGAATCCCAACTTTTCTTGATATACAGAGTATCATTAGCTCTTTAGCTGATATTATTTTGCCATAGTGATAGACAACCTTTGGGTAAGACTAGGTCTGATTTCTGCTGGTGGGTGGAGAAATAGTAGTTCTCTGTTTTTCCCTCAGGAGCTATAACTGAAGATTCAATGCCTGATAGTTCTAGAATATAAAAGCTCCATTATTCTTTTGTTCTATTGTCACATCACCCTAGGAACAACAATTTCACAGCTGATCAGAGTGGTGGAAACACATGGGTCCATATGTATCCTCAACTATGTTTAACCTGGAGTCCTTGATTTCAGATGGAGTGACAGGATTCTACTATCGCCTCATAAGTCTTATTAAAAACAACCATCTTGTTAGAAATGAATAAAAATATGTTTAATCATCATGCTTCCAAAAATACATTCTTCTATATGTATGTTTTTATGAAAACTTGGGTGAAGATAGTGAGGGCAGGTCTTAAAATTTCATCCCACTTTTACTGAGCAAGACAGCTACACTTGTGATAAACATAGCATAATATATAGAGTTGTTGAATCACTGTGTCACACACCTGAAACTAATGTAACATTGTATGTCAACTATACTTCAGTAAAAAATTCAATTTTCAAAAAAAGAGTCTGTTAAACATGGAATATCATACGAAATGATGTTTTAATGGCTTGCCAAGTCCTTTCTTTGTTAACTTATGACCAACTTAGAGTTCTCCAGAAGCATCTCTGTTGTCCAGTATTAATGCACTGGCTTTGATAACCTTCAAGAGATAGATGATAGAGGTCTGTCTTCTAACAACCAGATTTCTGGTGGGCCAGTCTGGGATCAGGAGTGGAAGGCAGGTCATTGTATCAGCAATTAGTAAGCTGGCTGAAAGGCTAATTTTAGAGAGAATCTCCCGGTAGCAAGTATACCGAGAAGTTGATTCACCAAATCCTTACACATCCCATACCCTAACCAGTTCATTTCTGAAAACCTATCTTCTTCGAATATGCCAAGATCTTTCCCATCTTTTGTCTTTGCATATGTGGTACCCTTTGTTAGAATGTCCATTCCTCAAGATCCCTTCTTTAACCCTCCTCAAGGTCCTGCTCAAATGATATATCATCTGTATATCTTTCCCACATTCCCACCTTACCCTTTCTGTGGTCCCACAGCCTTTTGTGTAGATCTCCATTCTGGCTTTGCTCATACGAGGGAGTAAATTACCTATGAGGACACATTTCTGTTAGGCTGTGACCCTTTCAGAGGTGGAAATTATATCTTATCCCTATTATCTCCATTAGCCAGAACAGAGACTGGCATACAGCAGGCTGAACCAGGTAAATTCTAACTGAGTAATCAAATTATTTATTTAGATTCAGCTGGGGTTACATTTTTCTAGATTGCATCATCATTAGGCTTGATTTGGTATCAGATCCTTGTATATGTATTTCGGGGACCTCTTGTTTATTGAAATGATTAAAATTTTGACCTTTTTTTGTTTGTTTCTTAGAAAAATACACATTTGTAGGCTAAAGTGAATTGGTCCAATGCCCAGATTCCAAGGGAACATCACTGGTTCCCTCTTGTGAGGCAGTCTCAGAATTTCTCCTGTAATTAATTTTTAAGGAGATCCGTGGACAAGTTCTCTTAGTAGAGTTCTTCTAAGAGTCTGAATGCTGGGGCGCCTGAGTGGCTCAGTGGTTAAAGCCTCTGCCTTCGGCTCCGGTCGTGACTTCGGGGTCCTCGGATCGAGTCCCGCGTCGGGCTCTCTGCTCAGCGGGGAGCCTGCCTCCTCCTTCTGTCTCTCTCTGCCTGCCTCTCTGCCTACTTGTGATCTGTCTGTCAAAAAAAAAAAATAGTCTGAATGCTTTGGCTCCTAAGGGTTGTGAACCAACTAGTTCCTTCTGGGGAAACGTTAAGGCCTTGACTTGACAAGGGTCAAAGAGCCATTCTAGGAATCCTAACCAGCTCAAAATCTGAACATCCTAGAGTTGAAAGGGTTCCTGGAGGTTATCTTCATAACCTAATTTCACAAAGACTCATGCCAGCTTTGAGTTGTTGCCTTCTAGAGAACTTTTTCTGTATTTTAGAAGATTATTGCTTTTAAGGAACTAAAATCTGCCTCCAACTGGTCCAAAGCCTAGCCTTTGGAGCCATCCATACAAAATAGCCTGTACCTTCTTAACAGCCAACTGCCCTTTGGATTCTTAATGGCATTTTTTATATTCAGGGTAGTTCTTTTGTTTTTTGTTTTTGTTTTTGTTTAAATTTATGAGCACCTTCCTAGTGCCAGGCACCTTGGTCTAATCTTCTTCAGGTCCCTTAACAGTTTCCCATATGTCAGTTTTCCAGTCCTTTGAACCGCTTCTAGATAATTCCCATCTTGTCACTGGCTTCAAAGTTTATAATGTGTTACATGTTATCCTTGTTAAATGCTTCCCATTGTTTCAGCCAGTCCGTATATTTAGTATCCCATCATATGTGGGACCTACTATGTCTTGGGTGGACTTGCTCTTTTAGTTCATCAGTATAGGTTCTCAAGATTTGTGACTCTGGAAAAAGTACTTCTCATGAAACAGCATGGTGTGGTTGAATTGGAGGGCACCAGATCTGTGTTCAATTCATTTAACCTCTTTGAGACTAAAATAGTGATACATATCCCTTCTTCATAGGATCATTGTCAGGATTCATTAGATACTGTCTATAAGGCATTAAGTAAGCCCTGGGCCTGAGCACTTAGTGGGTGTGTAACAGAATTTAATGTCCCTTTCTTCACTTTCTTCCATTCTTGCCTTGCCCACCACTGCCCTCTACTGGAAGAATCAGTAACTGCTTTGAACTCGAAATTCTGGATTTAGCCAAGTAGCTCTGTTCCAATTAATTTCTTCTTAGCCCTGTAGAGAATGGCAATCTCGCGTGAGATATTACACAAACTGGCAGACTGGCTCCAATTTTGTAAAGTAGACCTTGTAAAAATATTGCGGTATCTTTGCCAATTTCTGACAGCACAGCTGAGTTAGAGTTCATATCCCATGGATAGTTATTGTTAAGAATTTTTTAGTATCATAAGATCTCAGGGTGCTAATCATGGATGCTTGGGATATAATCCAGTATGTGTTGTTCACTGTCATGAAAAACAGTCAAAATCACAGCCTGAATCTGAATTTTTTCACAGGTTTTCTAGATATGATTCCTGTGGTCTGGTCTTGTCTTCTTCTTGTCTTTTCTTTTCTTTTTCTGAGGAGGAAAATTTATTTGAATTAATGTTTTTAATCCTCTGAAAGGATGATGAAGGTTTGCATAAAATCAATAAAAATACAGAGACCAAAATGGATCTCAGTGCCTCACTGATAAAAGGCCATGTTTGTTACTGGAATTCTCTTCTATGACAGGACCTGAAGCTTGGCAATCAGACATTACAGTAGAATTAACAGAGGGTAATCTTGGTGTTAGATCTAAGTTTGGATGTCATTTCTGCCGTTCCCTAGTTGTATGATCTAAGACAAGTCCCCTGACCTCACATTCCCTCAGCTTTCTTTTATGTAAAATGGGAAAAAATCTTATCAATCTTGAGGACTTATTGTTAGTATTATAAATGAGGTTAACAATCCTATACTACTTAACACAGTGCTTGGCACATGGTAGGCAAGCAATAAATCATTGCTCTTACAGTCAATTCCAGTTAATAGCAGCTAAGCACTTGGAGCTAGAGTATCATTTACCCATTGGAGAGTGAAAGAAGTAATATCATGTCCATGATTTGCGGATTTAATTCCTGGGTTCATGTAGAAACTGAATCACTATGGGTCCTTCAGATTCTGCTAGAAGTTTATAATCATTTTCCTGAAGGGCAATGAATATACACTAGATTGCTTAATAACCCTTGGTTGTATATGGACAAAGAGAGTGAGATTAGAACCCTAGGTTCAGGTACCTCTTATGTTCTGGCCCACAATTTTTTACGTGCAAAAACTTGGACTTACCAATGCAAACAAGAGTGAAATGATGCTGCCTTTTTAAGATATCTATAAATATATATTCATGAATCTGGTGAGTTAGTCACCAAGGCTCCCTTTTGAGGGGAAGGAGGTGGCTGGAATATTTGTTTCCTGTTGAGGAATCTTGACCCAGAAACAAAAAGAAAATCCCTAAAATATTCTGTTCACAAGAAAAGAGCAATCTGACTGAGATGGTTTCCTTAGTGAAGGATAAACTTTATCACCAACTATCTTTGTAAATTAAAAATAGGCACAAAAGCTAACCTGTAGTGATAGAAAGATGATCAAATGGTTGCCTGAGGAAGTGAGAGAGGGAAAGGTAGGTGGCAGTACAAAGGGCAGAAATAAGCTTTGGGGGTTAATGTATATGTACACTATCTTGATTATGGTATTGGTACATACATGTGTCAAAGCTCATCAAATTGTACACTTTAAATATACACAGTTTAATGTATGCCAACAGTACTTTAATAAAGGTATTACTTAAAACAAACCCAGTGCACATAACACCTGATACACAGTAGGTGCTTGCTAAATATGTGTTGAATTAAGATAGATAATTGTGACTGATTTCTGGAATGGTTGTGAGAGGAGCTTACCAGACCCTCTCATCAATTAAATAATCATAAAAAAGTTATCAAAAACCACCATTTAAAATATCTGGAAATTGGTTTAAGAGCATGCAATAAATTGAAACTCACTCATTCAAGAAAATTTATGGAATCTTGGTAAGAACAATTGGCATCAGTGGCATTTAAGCCATGACTTGCTCCTACTCCTTACCTAGCTTTATACTGCAGATTCATTTCAGATGGGTGCAACCCCCCCCATAAAACCCCAAAACAACAGAGGTTCTACTTTTTACTAGCTCCAGGTTGTAGGGCTATAGTTACATTTCAAGATGGGAAGACTGCTGGTGACTCTTATTCTACCCTCTAGTTTGTGTTGTAGATTTATTCTGGGTAGGTGTGGCCAAGTAGATTGAAGGCTTCCATCCTTTGTCAAGCTCCTACTCCTAAGATGAAGTCTATATCCTAGAAAGGTGAGTGGTATTTAGAGAAGACTGGGGGCTCCCAATTTCTCTCTCCCAGGGCCAGGGCCCAGATGTAATTGTCAGACAAGGATTTCAAGGGTTCAGAAGACAGTGGTGCCACTCCAGAAGAAGCAGGCTGCCATATCACCCTCTCCCCATCTAGCTCCAAGATAGTGGCACAGCTTACAGGGTTTGGTTGTTTTTTGTTTTTTTTTTTTTTTTTTTTTTTTAGAACAGAGTATGAAGGAACTAATGCCTAAAGGTGTTGTTGAAAACCATAGAGATCATTGTAGTGGAAATCATAAAAGTAATTAGATATTAATAGCAGACAGAAAAAAGCAGACCAGCAAGATATTTCTGAGAGACCTAGGGAAAGAAACCATCAGCAGGAGCCCTGCTAAGATCAAATTCATCCCTAGTAGATTGGAGAGGCTATACACATGCATTAAAAATGTTATTTGTGAACTGCTAAAGTCTTTTTAAATGCAGGGTAGAATCAAAAACTCCTGGAACTGTGAAGGCATTCCCCCAAGCCATACTAAGATATACTGGGAAAAGGTAGAAACCTTACTATACCTAGGAGCTTAAGAAAAACCCCTGTTTAATCACAGGATAAACACTAACTATGCTGAACCAGAGGTGATTCCTAGAAAGCCAAACTTAAAAATAAAACTAGGGGGAAAATAAGCATGATGTCAGACTGCACTGCAGAGAAACTAGACTTCAGAGAGAATTAGTCCAGGAAAGTCCCTAAACAAATGAAGCAAAATGAAGCAGAACAAACAGCAATAGGACCTCCAGGTGGGTAAACAGAATCCAGATATTCTACAGTATATTTAAAATATCTAGTTTGCAACAATGATGAGCCTTGTCAAACAAACAAACAAAAAACTTAAAAAGACAAAGAACAGGAAAGTGTGACCATGGGAAAGAAATAAATCAGGCAATAGTAATTATTTTTGAGGGAGCCCAGATGTTGTATTTGTCAGATAAGGATTTATAAACAGTTATTATAAAGATATTCAAAGAACTAAAGAAAATCATGTTTTATGATTTAAAGAAAAGTATGATGACAATGATAAAGAATATCAAATGAAAAGATAGAACATATTTAAAAAAACACATGGAAATTCTAGATTTGAAAAGTATAATAACCTAAATGAAAAATTAATAAGAGAGGGTCAACAATATACTTGATATGGTAGAAGATAGAATTACTGAACTGGAAGACAAATCGATAGGAAGTATACATTCTAGAAGAGAAAGTAAAAAAAGTGAAGAAAAATAAACAGACACACGTGGAACACAAGCTGACCAACATATGTGTAATAGAAATATCAGAAGAAGAGCAGAGAAAGGGACAGAAACATTATTCAAAGAAATGATGGCTTAAACGGTCCCAATTATTATAAAATATGTTTATCTAAACATCCAAGAAGTTCAATGAGCTCCAAGTAGGATAAACTAAACAGATCCACACCTAGAGATATAGTCAAAATGTTGAATGTAAAGCCAAAGAGAAATTCTTGTAAGCATCAAGAAAAAAGTGACCCATCATAAAAAGCAACCCCAGTAAGTTTGGAAATTGTTTTTACAATAAATAAGCCTTATCTTAAAAAAAAGAAAGAAAAAAAAAGAAAACTGACATGTCATCAGAAACCATGGATATCCTGAGACTGGGAGATGACATATTCAAATTGATAAAAATTAACCAATAATGCTATCTCTGGAAAAAAATAACTTTCAAAAATGTAGGAGAAATAAAGATGTTACTTGTTAACCAAGATAGGGGGAATTTGTATATTGCAGACTTGCTTTATAAGAAAAAGTAAAAGAAATCCTTCAGGCTAAAAGCAACCAACATTGGACAGTAATTTGAATCCATGCAAAAAAAAAAGCCCTGCTAAAGTAATAATAACTATAAAAGGCAGTATAATTACATATTCCTTTTCCCTCTTAGCTGATTTTTAAAAACAATAGCATACTGAAACAGTGATGTACACACCTATCACCCAGAGCTTATGCTATTCTCCAATAAAAGGAACTGGAGAATCCTTGGAGAAATGGCTGATCCTAGAACATGGCAAAAAATATGTAAGATGAGCCTGGAAAATCTTGTAGTTCCAGAAAGTAAGTAAGCACAGGCTAAAAAAAACAAAAACAAAAATCAAACAAACAAAAAACCCCACTCACAATGAAGGAGATATGTCAGAGGGATACCATAGTCAACTGAAAGAGGTCCCAATGGCCAAAGCTAGAATAACTTAAGCATAAAACAGTAATAATTAAGTAGTAATGAACTGTATCCCTAGGTATAAAATGAATATCCATGAGTTTATACTGGTAGAAATAAATGATTGAGATAAACATAAACAGGGAGAATAGACAATTCTTTCATGCAGAAGAATTCCAAATAATTTATGTTGCTACTCTTCCTTCAGGTACATGGAATATAATCTCCCACTCTTTAAGTAAGATCTGTGCATAGTGGCTTCTTTGAGAAAATACAGTTTGGAAAGGGGAAAAAATAATAATTTACAGTGAAGAAAGTTGACACACACTACCTTAGCCAGGTGATGAAGGTTAACATCAACAGTGATAAGTCATGTTGACAGTATGTCCCCTGATATGATGTGATGAAAGGGAATTTCACTTCTTGATTTTTCCCTCAAAAACCTATAACCCTGGTCTAATCATGAGAAAAACATTAGACAAATACCGACAAAGGGACATTCTACAAAATGACTAAAAAGTACTCCTCAAAACTGTCAAGGTCATCAGAAACAGGGAAAGGAGTCAAAGGAAAGAAGAGCTTAAAGGTGTGTACCAGTTAAATGTAATGTCATATTTTGAATGGCATCCTGGGACAGAAAAACGACATTTAGTACAAACTAGAGAAATCTGAATAGTATGGACTTTACTTAATAATAATGCATCAATATTGGTTAATTGTGTCATATTAATGTAATATGTTAATAATAGGAGACATTGTGTGGGAGTATATAGGAAATCTCTGTACTCTGTTTTCAATTTGTCTATAAATCTAAAACTATTTCTAAAATAAATTTTATTTAAAAAGCAATAGTACTAACAACATATTTAATGGTGAAAACTTTTTCACTGAGATCAGGAACAATGCAAGGATGTCCCCTTTCACCACTTCTTTTCAAAATTTCACTGGAAGTCCTAGGTGATGCCTTAAGACAATGAAAGTATACATTTTGGGGTGGGAGAAAGAAAAAACATCTTTGTCAGTAAAGGACATGATCTATGTAGAAAATTTGAAAGAATTGACAAAACTATAACTAATAAATGATTATAGCAAAGTTGCAGGATACAACGTGAATATAGAAAAGTCAATTACTTTACTGAATACCAGTAATGAACAAATGGGACTTGAAATTAAAAACACAATACCTCTTATGTTAGCACCTCCCAAAATGAAATACTTAGGTATAGATCAAAACAAAATATGTGTAAGAGCCATATGACGAAAACTGCAAAACCTCTGATGAAAGAAATCAAAGAAGAGTTAAATAAATGGATAGATATTCCGGGTTCGTAGAAAAACTCAATATTATGAAGATGTCAATTTGTTCCTATCTAATTTATAGATTCAGAGCAATCCTAATCAAAATCCCAGGAAGTTATTCTGTGGATATTGACAAACTAATTTAAAAGATTATGTGAAGAGGCCAAAGACCCTGAAATAGCCAATACAATGTTGAGGAAGAACAAAGTTGGGAGGTCTGACACAATTTAACTTTAAGACTTACTATAAAGCTACTAATCAAAACAGTGTGGTAAGGGCACAAGAGTGGACAATTAGATCAATGAAACAGAAATGGAGAGCCTAGAAATAGATCTTTGAAACTGGAGTAAAGACAATACAATGGAAAAAAGATAATCTTTTCAACAAATGGTGTTGGAACAACTGGACAGCCACATGCAAAATAATAATAATAATAATAATAATAATAATAATAATAAAATGAATCTAGACCTTAAACAGAATTTAAATTCTGCAAAAATTGACTCAAAATATATCATAAACCTAAATGTAAGATGTAAAGCTATAAAACTTCTGAGAAATAACATAGGAGAAAACCTAGATGACTTTCGGTAAGAGAGTGAGTTTTTAGATATAGCACCAAAGGCATGATTCATGAAAGAAATAGTTGATAAGCTGGACTCCTTTAAAGTTAAAAACTTCTACTCTGTGAGACAGTATCAAGACAATGAGAAGACAAGCCACAGATTAGGAGAAAATACTTGCAAGGATATATCTGATAAAGGACTTATCCAAAATACACAAAGAATCTTAAAACTCAACAATAAGAAAACAACTCAGCTTAAAAATGGGCCAAGGATCTTGACATCTCACCAAAGAAGGTATACAGATGACATAGAAACATATGAAAAGATGCTCTACATCATATGTCATCAGAGAAATGCAAAGTAAAACAACAATGAGATACCACAGCACACCTATTAGAGTGATCCAAATCCAGAACACTAACAACACCAAATGTTGTCAAGGATGTGGAGCAACAGGAGCTCTTATTTATTGTTTGTGGGAATGCAAAATGGTATAGATATTTTGCAACATAGTTTGGCATTTCCTTACAAAAGTAAATATACTCTTAACCATATGATCCAGCAGTTGCACTCATTGGTATCTACCCAAAGGTGCTGAAAACTTATGTCCACATAAAAGCATGCATATAGATCTCTATAGTAGCCTTACTCATAATTACCAAAACTTGGAAGCAACCAAGATGTCCTTCAGTAGGTCAATGGATAAATAAACTGTGGTATATCCAGATAATGGATTATCATTTAGCACTAAAAAGAAAGGAGCTATCCATCCGTGAAAAGACATGGAGGAACCTTAAATGCATATTAATAAGTGAAAGTAGCCAATCTGAAAAGGCTACATACTATATGAGGCCAACTATATGAAAGGCAAAACTACGGACACAGTAAAAAGATCTGTGGTTGCCAGGGGCTTGTGGTGAGTGAGGTTGGGATGAATAATCAGAGCATAGAGGATTTGGGGGCAGTGAAAATATTCTTTGTGATATTATAATGATGGATAAATGCCATTATACATTTGTCCAACTCATAGAACTCAACACTAAGATTGAACCCTAATGTATACTATGAACTTTGGGTGATTGTGATATATCAGTGTGGTTTCATCAGTTGTAACAAATGTACCACTCTGGGGGGATGCAAATAATGGGGAGGCTATGAATGTGCAGGCAAGGAATATATGGGAAGTTATAATTTTCTATCAATTTTGCTGTGATCCTAAAGTTTCTCTAAAAATTAATTTTTAAAAAGCAATAACATAATATATATATAGTATGACAATAATAGCACAAGGCAGAAAAAGGGAAAGAAGTTAGATTAGAGCAAGGAAATGACACCAGAGAGTAACTTCATGCACAGGAAGAAATGAAAAATAATGGAAATGGTAAATAAGAACGTTAATACAGAAATCATTGCATATATTTTCTCCTTCTTTGTCTTAGATTCTTCAAAAGACAATGGATTACAAAGCAATCATTATAGTACTAAATTCTTGGGTTTGCAACATTAAAAAAAATTATGTTTTAATATATAAATAAACAGAAATGCAAGGCTGGTTTAGCATTCAAATATCAATGAATGTGGGCACCTGCTGGCTTGGTCAGTAGAGCATGTGACTCTTGATCTCAGGATTGTGAGTTCAAGCCCCACACTGGGTGTATAACTTACTTTAAATAGATGATTGATAGATGGATAGATAGATAGATATGAAAAAATTCATTTCATTCATTCATATGCCTTTAATGTTAATTCTGAAATCCATACTAACTTACATGTACTTTCTTTAACCAAAACAATCTTGAAAAAGAACAAAGTTGGAAGACTCACTCCTCTTAAATTCAAATTTAATACAAAGCCACAATAATCAAGACAATGTAGTATTGGCATAAGGAAAGGCATCTATAGATAAATGCAGTAGAACTGAGAGTCCAGCAATAAACCCCTACATCTGTGGTTTATTACCATATGATCCAGCAATTCTACTGTTAGATATCTACCCAAAAAGAAATGAAAACACTGTCCACACAAAAACTTGTACATGAATGTTCATAGCAGTATGATTCCTAATAGCGCAAATGCAGAAATGTCCCAAATATCCATCAGCTAGTGAATGCATAAACACAATATGATATATCCATAAAATGGTGAACTATTTGTCCATAAAGCAAATTTAAGTGCTGATACATGCCACAACATGGATAAACCTTGAAAACATTATGCCAAGGGAAAGAAACCAGACGTAAAAGACCATATGTTTTATGATTCCATTTATAAGAAAGGCAAATCTATACCAACAGAAAGTGATTAGTGGTTGCCTAGGGCTGGGAGTGGGAACACAGACGGTATATGAGCTCAAAGTTTTGGGAGAGTGACGGACATGTTCTAAAATTAGATGTGGTGATGGCTGCACAATTCTATAAATGCACCAAAAACCATGGAATTGCACTTAAAGTTGATGAATTTTATGGTATAATTGTATGGTGTGTAAATTATATCTCAATAAAGCTGCTAATTAAAAGATTATAAATGTTTCCCTAAATGCTACACATTGTCACAAGACTTATATGTGTGTACCTATATGTATATATACATAGGAAATGATGGAAAGGGAGCAAGATAGGAAATAGACCTGCTCCCTTAGTCTTTTTTCTATAATCGGAATTTCAAAACTGAAACTGTGAGTAGGAATCGCCTGTTCTCAGACTGGGATAGACATACACATGACCAGGTTTCTCATTTGGGCTCTATTCCAGAATTGTACAGATATATAATGAGGGAACCCTGGGTGGGGGTGGTTGTAAGACCTTCCTGTTCATTGGGAGTCTGGGCTTCCCAGGAGTGCATTGTTGGCTGCCTTTACCTGTAAAGTGCTTTTGGTATATTTCAGGCCTTTAATTTCCTCAGTCTCTGGGGAGAGCCCATACCTTAGGGTTTTGCTGACATTATGGCCCCTGCTGATGACCAGAGCAAAGTCAATCTGAGTGCTGATTGCAGTGGAGCCAAGGGCTGGAGCTGGCCAGGGTGTCAGGGGCCACTTCATTTAAGTAGGCTTCTGCCTGACTTCTATACATTTGCCCCAGCTGTAGCCCTGCCTCCACAACAGCCACATTCCCTGGCCTTCCTGGAACACTGCTATGGGCCCCCACCCTGGATTTCCCTTCCTCCTCTGGCCTATTATAGAAACATCTTTTCTGCATTGCTGTAAACCTTCATTTTCTCTCCCCCTCTGCTATTGCTTAACTCAAGGACAGAGGAAATAGCTGCAGTCCAGAAACACACTTAATAAGGGGGAAAAAAAAGAAGAGGAAGAAGAAAGGGAGAGAAGCCCCAAACCCATCCCCAGTCTTTAAGAAAACAATCCTATAGGATTTGGCTTTGAATTGCCATGCAATGTGGGGAATGTGAAACATGTGCTAATCAGGGTCCTTTCTGCTTGGAGCCTACCTGACTTCTCTCCCCCCTCCCCAGCCAGCTGGGCTAGGCTGGGCCCAGGGGAGCTACAAAGCTGCTAGCTTAGAAGATGGAGACAAATGGGGAGACCCCAAAGGACAAAGCAAGACTTGTTACTAGCCTTGAGGCCAGAGCAACACAGGCAGTGTTTAAGGGCTGTGGGGGTAGATGTGGTGAAACCTGGAATCTCAGCTTTGAAGTTAAACTGAGGCTGACTTGCCGTGACTGCTCTGGAGGCAACATTTCCTGAGCTGGGCCTTCATTTGCTTCACCACCCTGATCCTGGCCTCCACTATTGCCATACTTGTCCAACTCAGTCTCCTTGCAGCCAGGAGTGCCTTTCCTGAACTGTCTGCCCATGTGGCTGCCACAGTGCTCTTTCCAAACCAGAGATCCGATATCTGCTCCCATCTAGTCTCTCATCTTCTTCAGGAGAAAACCCACAATTCTTAATATGATATATGAGACCCCATATAAACTGGCCTCATGTTCCATCACCTGTCTTCATCCTAAGGTAACCTCCCCCAAACTACTTACCATAATCCTGAACTGCTTTTTTCTTGTCTGTATCAGCCCCTTTGGATCTGCTATTCCTTCAGCCAGTAATGAATAATATTTCCTCTTTTTCTCCATTAAGATATGTCCCATGTATCATTTAAGAGCAAGTGCTTCTTTGAAACCTTAGGCTTGCTGGGGAGGGTTTTCATGACTTAGGCTGCTGGCTTCTTATTGCCAGAGTTCTATGAACATACCTCCGAAAGGCAGAGTGGCACAATGGAAAGAGCCCAGATTAGGGAGTCAGCCAGACTATGTGATAACGGGTAAATGACTTAATCTCTCTCTGAGCTTCAGTTTCCTCATCTGTAAAATGGGAATATGATTTGCAACAGGGCAATAGAGGTCACGTTGATAAGCAAGCGCCAAGCACAGTGCCTGGTACATGTTAGGTACTTAGGTCATGTTGCATGTTGTAAAAGAAATAGAAAAATGATTCCTTTATCCCTAGTTGGGACTCTAAAGAGGCTTTTCTCACCTAGCAATCCAGTGGGTGGTGTTCTCTGGGACATGCTTTATCTATTTGTGTTCTTGGGCTTCCCCTGCCTTTGGCCACACTGATGTCTAAAGGGTCTTCTGCAAGTATCCTGCCTTCCTGGGACCAGCTTTCAGTTGCCTTCCCATTCATATTCCTTAGAAATCTGTATGGGCAGGTAGGAGGGAGGTGGGATGAAATTTTAGCACCTCTTCTCTTCCTCATGCCCTAGTCTTGCCCCCAGCCTCAGAGAGATTGTCTAGCAAGTCACTCTCATGTTGGCCTCGATCTTTCCTACAACAGGCTCCCTAGTCTTTTTTTTCTTGCAATTGGGATTTCAGAAATGAAAATATCCGTGAGTAGGAATCTACCATTCTCAGATTGGGATGGACATGCACATGAGCTGGTTTCTCATCTGGACTCTATTTCAGAAATGTACACAAGATGTCAAAAATACACTATTTGGAACCAGAGCAGTATTTATTTCTTAAAAATTAAGGGAAAAAGTTTCCTTGCTTCAGTTCCTACTGGAATGTAAAATAACTATGTGCTGATGCTGCACTTTGACAGCATTGATTTAGTTAACCTCAGGGTCACTGGATGAGCTATACATGGACACACACACACAAACACACACACGCATTGAGAGCGCTTTCTTGTGAGCTGGGAATTTTAGGCATTCTGATGCCAGAGTAAGGCTTTATTGGATCAAGTCGACCATTAACAACACTTTGCTGAGTGTTCCCTTGTGTGCCAAGTGTTGTGCTAGGCAGAAAGAAGAAAAGAAGCCAGGGAAGCAGAAGTCACAGATGGAGTAATTCAGAACACAACAGGAGAGAATAAAGAAAGCACTAAGGCAATAATACAGACTAAATATTAAAGGAGAAGAGGTTGAGGTAACTGAACTGGAGTCCCAAGGTAAATTTCCTGAAGGGGATGCTGAGACCAGAGCAAGGCTTTGAAGGATAGGATTGGGGTCATCTGCAGTATTTTCTTAGAAATGTCCATTAGAATGGATTGAATGAGGGGTGCTTGGCTGGCTCAGTCAGTGGACATGCAACTCTTGATCTCAGGGTTGTGAGTTCGAGTCCCACATCAGGTGTAGAGATCATTTAAAACTAAAAGCTTCTTTTAAAAGAATGGATTGAATGAGTATTCATGTGCAGGAGGTGGAAATAAGAATGATCTGGAATTATTCTGAAGATCATATGGAAGTTTGAGAGGAACACGAGACTAAGAGGCAGAAAGCATCTTAGTTCTAGTGCTGCCACTGACTGAGAGTGACGTTGGGCAAGTCCTTCTCTCTGAACCTCAGTTTCCCCAGCTATACATTGAAACTAAATAATACCAATCTTACCCACCTCCTAGGACCATTGTTAAGAAAGCAAATGAGATAATTGTGTGACTGCTTGGAAAAGTAGGGAGAACTATCCACAACATAGGTTGTTATTCTGAAGGCAGGTGTTTATACTGTAGCCACTCTCCTGCAGCTGGAAATAGGATGACCTCAGTATTTGAATGAATTTTTCTTGGCAGGGCTCTTGCCTGCCATAATTATAGCCTGCCAGCCACTAGTTCAGTGTGCATACTTAAAATAGGATCAGTCACACAAGTACACACGTGTGTGTGTGTGTGTGTGTGTGTTTAAGGTTGCATGGGGCTAGGATAGTGGAACCATGACAGCAAGAAGACTAGAGGAGTATTAGGAACAAAGGTGGTAAGTAGAGATGGGGATTTGTGTAAGCATCTTTGGGCCTCTTATACAAATGACATGCCCTGTTGCCACTGCATTAAGCCCTATTATCTATCTTCCTTGGTATACTGCAATCCTTTCTACTTATCTCCCTGACTTCATGCTATTCCCATCCAGTCCATCTACCACACTGCTGCTAACGTGTTCTTTCCAACACACATGGGATTCCTGAGCTCCTGGACGCCAAGGGTAATATTCATGCTCATTCACATGACATTGAAGCAGCCACACATCTTGTTAAAATTGCAGAATATTTTGATACCAGCTGCTCCTCTGAGTCTCTTCAAGACCCCTTCTGCTGCCCTGTTCCCCACTTCTAGACCTCTTTTGATCTCCTCAGGACCCAGAAACTAAAGCAATAGTGCCCAGCACAGCAGGAAACCTGGAGGACACTATTCCATGGGTTGACCTGCATCCATTCCGCTTGGTCAGTGCTCCTGCTGTTTGGGTTTTGTAGATATTTTGAGGATTGCCTCTGCATTCATTGTTCATCTCATCCCAGCTCACCATTCTGGTCTCATTTTTAATAAGTTCTCCCTACAGATGTCAAGAACACTGAAATTCTCATATTTCATGTCTGAATGTATACACCTGTCTCTCTCACTATACTGGAAACTCCTTGAGGGCAGAGACTGTGGCTCCCTTATCATTGTAGTCCCAAAGCCCAGCTCAGGACCCAATATGTAAGTGAACAAAAATCTCAATGTTTGTTTCTTAACACAGAGAATACTAGTAGATGGGACCATTCTGTTTGTAATCTTATAAACTATTCTAGGGTCCAGACCTGAAGCTGGTTCAAGGCACTTTTCTGGTCTTCATACATACCCCATGAATGCCAGTCACATTTCCAGTATCCTTAAAAGAGAGAGAAAGTACTATTTCCATTATATTACTGGAGAGATGGAAATATTTCAAGAGCATGTCTCAACCACACAATGAATGCTTAATAGAACTGAGACATAAAGTCATGTCTCTGGAACTTTTCCTTACCCACAGTGCTATAAAACCCTTTGGGATTTGGGGTGAAAACTGTTGCCCTAATGTGAGTAATTGTAGACAGCTGCCTTCTGGGGAGATGTTGGCTTAGTGTCTCTCTAAGGGGACATGAGGACTATCTATCTGTTGGAAGTAATGTAAATGTTCTTGCCCCTTCTTCTCCAGCACTGCCAGGAGAGACACTGGCTTGTGGAGCTGGGGTGGGGAATATACGTTACATTTCTCTTGATTTGGTTGCCAGCTTCTGCCTCATTAACATGGCTCATAACTGGTGGTCCCTTGAGCAACAAGCTAACTTTTGTTTCAGGAACCTCTCTGACAACCTTTCCATCTTTCCTATCCCCATGAGAAGAGTCAACAATAGCCAGCCAAGTTGTGAGTTCTGTCAAGAAGGCGAGACTGGAAGAGTGGCTAAGCTCTGGCTTCAAAGAAAGTCTTCCTTGGGAAGCAGGGCTCATACATCAGGCATGACTTAGGCTGCAAGTAAATGAAAGTCTGACTCTAAACGGAAATTATCTCACATAAAAGGCAGTCCAGGGAGAGGTTGGTAGATTCAGCTGCTCATGACTGTCAGCAGATACCAGGACAAATAGTTACCTTGTTCTCATCTAGCAGGAGGGAGAAAAATCTAACTAGTAAGTCCAGGAAACCACATTGGTGTCAAATATGCCCAGTTCTGTCTCTATAGATAATAGAGAAACATGAGCACTGAAGAACAATAGGGTAGATTCATAGTACCCACTGAGTTCTTTTAACAGTGTGGCCTTATACAACTCCATTAACTGCTTTGAGTCAGTTCCCTCATGTGTCAAATGACAATCGTTATAGTATCTGACTTGCTTCCTAACAGGCTTGCAGTGGGGATCATATGACTCAATGAGAAAGCATTTGGTAAGCCGTATAAAGTGCCATATACCTTTGAGACCTTTTTAAAATTACTATCATCAGTGAAGATGTACATGGAACACCTACCGTATGCAAGGCACTTAGATTACGTGGTTAAAATCAAACCTAGTTAATGACCTCAAGTTCCTCCTCTTACATATGGGTGGGAATACAAACTGGGCAGGCACTCTGGAAAACAATATGAAGGTTCCTCAAAAAGTTAAAAACAGAACAACCCTATGATCCAGCAATCGTACTATTGACATGTACCCCCAAAATACAAAAACACCAATTCGAAGGGATACATACATACCCCTGTGCTTATAGTAGCGTTATTTACAACAGCGAACATATGGAAGCAGCTCAAGTATCCATCAATGGATGAATGGATAAGGAAGATTATATATATAGATATAGATATAGATATATATAATCTAATATATATATATTAGAATATTACTCAGTCATTAAAAAGAATGAAATCTTGCCATTTGGAATGATATGGATGGAGCTGGAGAGTAAAATGCTAAGTGAAATATGTCAGTCAAAGAAATACAAATACCATATGATTTCATTCATACATAGAATTTAAGAGACAAAACAAATGAACAAAGGGAGGGGGGAAAGAGAGGGACAAACCAAGAAATGGACTCTTAACCATAGAGAACACACTCATGGTTACCAGGGGGGGGGATGGGTGAGCTAGGTGATGGGGATTGAGGAAGGCACTTGTCATGATGAGCACTCAGTGATGTGTGGAATTGTTGAATCACTGTCTTGTACACCTAAAACTGATATAACACTGTAAACTAACTGGAATTAAAATTTAAAAATAACCTCAAGTTCCACTAAACAGTTCAACAAACATCTATTATGCCATAGGTGCCAGAGATACAGATATGAGAAAAGACCTAGTCTCTGCCCTCAGGGAGCCACCAGGAGAGCAGGAGACAGGCCTGTGAACACACAGCTTCAATACAATGTGGTAAGTGCATGGAACAGTAGAGGTGTGTACAGAGTACTTTGGGAGTACACAGGAGTTACTTACCTATCCAGGCTATATTAGGAAGGGACGGGGTAGTGTCAGGAACTTATAAAGCAATAAGAAGATAAGAAGTGTACCATATGCCATAGATACATGGATAGTAGGACCTCCAAACAACCTTCTCACCTTGTACTTTAGTCTATAAAAAACAATGAGTAAACAATGGGGTGATGAATTCTTTTCTCCTTCCTCTCCATATGTTGTGGTTAACCCACACACACACTCCCCAGAGCTTCCAGTCCACATCTACAGTCTGAAATCTGAGCATCTCCATGCATAATTGGGTCTCAAATGGTCACTGAACATTGACCCTTGCTAGCAGAACAGTATCTTCTAGGGCCTTCATGATCTTCCTTAGCACATCCTCTAGCAACTGCAGAAGACTAAGCTTCTGATAACTGGTTGGGGCATATTTATCACTTTTGCAGAAAAGATTACTTAGGACCATGGGACACCTGGGTGGCTCAGTGGGTTAAGCCTCTGCCTTCAGCTCAGGTCATGATCTCAGGGTCCTGAGATTGAGCCCCTACATAGGCTCCTTGCTCAGTGGGGAGCCTGCTTCCCCCTCTCTCTCTGCCTGCCTCTCTGCCTACTTGTCATCTCTCTCTCTGTCAAATAAATAAATCTTTTAAAAAAAAGATTACTTAGGACTGTAGAGTTTCATGTATCCTACAATTAAAAATTACAGCCCCCCATCATACCCTGCCATCTGAACATACTTTAAAACTATATTTATAAAGGGTTTGCGTGCATTTTTAAAACAATAAAATAAACTTCAAATATAAAGCAACCTTGTAGTTTCTTCAAGTGCTGTTTTCATTGCCCTCATCAATTCCCTGAACTGTGTAATCCCTGCTGGTGGCACTGTGACGATGGGGTACATCAAGTCTGTAGGATCTGACCCTTGAACCAAACCTCAGGGTTAGATGTTGAGTCCCAGTGACAGTGATTTGCTCAAAGTCATACTGCTACTACGTGGTATAACTAGAATTTGAACTAGTGCCTAGCATGTAGTGGAGTGGAGTCACAGCTCACGTATATTGTTGGTGGAATGAATGAATTAATGAAAGGGCTTTCTGATCACTCTTCTGTGGAGATCTTTGCTGCCCACAGCTGCCTCTTAAAATGTCTTAATTAGAGTCTGATTGGATTTGACCACTAGAAAGTCTGCTGCACTTTTGGTGCATGGTTTCCTGGGCTGTGAAGAGCATTGCTGTTCAGCAGCCTCATAAAGCACCCTCCTGGACAGCTTCTCAGGCCCAAATTTCTGCTCTTTGGCAGACTCTGGGCTTTATTACCTCCAGAGGTACCCAGCCACCTGCCTGTTCTCAGGTTGCATCCCTGGGTCCAAAGTTTGACAGTGTTTTCCTGGGAGACACAGCCATCCCCCCTGTTGCCCCAAACCAGCTAGGGGACTTTAAAAGGCCAGAGGCAACCACTTGCATGGGCCTGGCCTTGAAAAATGGAATGCTTCCCCTCTTACATACCAATTAGTGAATGATGTGATCTGCATTAAATGGAAGATTGCTGAGAGAATCCTCCCGGAAAATAAATGGAAACCAACAAGGGGGGTGCATATTCTCCAAAATGGTAGGGCTCCTTTTCTTTTGGGACTCATCTGGGAACTGCAAAAGATGCCAGAGCTGTGGGAGATGATGAACAAGTGAGCTAACCATCAGGCATTTTGACCACGGGTTCAAATGGGTGTGGCAGAACTACCTTAGACCACATTCCAACTTCACTATTTTTTTCTTAAATTTTGCTTTATACTCCCTTCAAAGGAAAAAGTTGCTTTCTAGCTTTTTTGTTTATTTGTTTGCAAAAGGGAGTTTACAAACCAAAACATGGAGGGAGTTTACAAACCAAAACATGGTTGAATGTCAGGCAAATCAGTTAAAAACATTTGAGTCCTATACAAACACCATAATCTAAGGTCTTGGCCCAAGCTGCAAACAATTTCCAAGAAAAAAAAGTGCTCAGCAATTAAGTTGAAGTTGCCATGAAAGGATTTCCAAGGGAGTGAGGAATAAGACACACTTCATTGAGAGCTCCCTCCTCAACATAGCTCTCATTAAGAGCTCAGCAATTTAAAGGTAATTCCAACAATTCACCACTCTGAGGAAGGTGTTATTATTCTCCCCATTTAACAGATAAGGAAGCAAGTTTCCGAGCTGCGGAGTGACATGCCCAAGGTTAATACCACTAAATGGCAGAGTCAGGATTTGAACTAGTGCCTAGCACATAAGAGTCTCAGTTCATGTATATTGTCTATGGAATGAATAAATTAATGAGAGATCTTTCAGACAGTTAAATCCAGTAGCATTTTTCTTGCCTGTTTGTGTTTCTGATATTTTGTAACAAAAGTTTTCAAACATACAAGAACATTTAAAGAATTTTACATTAAACACTCATATACCTATCATTTAGACGCTACTATTAACATTTTTACTATATTTGCTTTATCACATTATCTGTTCCTTTACTGATTCCCTCTCTCTATCCATCAATCCCTATTGTTTTCTAATATATTTCAAAGCAAACTGACATCAATACAGGTCCCTATAAATATCCCAGCATGCATACCACTACTGTGTTTATTTTTTTTTAAGATTTTATTTTATTTGACACAGAGAGAGATCACAAGTAGGCGGAGAGGCAGGCAGAGAGAGAGAGAGGGGGGAGGAAGCAGGCTCCCTGCGGAGCAGAGAGCCCGACACGGGGCTCGATCCCAGGACCCTGGGATCATGACCTGAGCCGAAGGCAGAGGCTTTAACCCACTGAGCCACCCAGGCGCCCCCCACTACTGTGTTTTATGATTCTTTTCTGTTGAGGTAAAATGTACATACAATGAAGTTTACAGATCTTCAGTGTATTTCTTAGGGTGAATTCTGACACACCCCGTACCTTATATTCGAAGCTGCTATCAATATATAGAACATGACCATCAACCCAGAAATTTCGCTCATGTATGTTGTTCTTAAACGCTGTGCCACTTCCCTAATTTAACCAGCAGCTCTTTTGTCAGCTAGATGTCAATGATTCTAACTGGGAAGCTGTGTTGAGATAGCTTTTCCTTCATAGACTGATGCTCTGGGTCCGGGGTGGGGGCGCGGAGGAGAACCAGGTGGCACTTAACAAGATCTGGTCCTTAGGGCCCTTCACTTTGATCAATTTCACCTGAAAACATTTCTTCTCCTTTCAGGCAAACATTTGTGAAGGGTTGCCTGTTGATTACAGCAATTAACTTTATCAGTTTAAACTGAGCTGAAACCATGAATTTGTTTTATTTTATTGTAACTTAATGTCAGTAAATGAATAAATGCTAGCATTAATGGCTGCTCTTTTCAGCAGGGACTCTTTCATCTGTGTTTGCCTAAAAATTAAAAATATTGTTGCTAAACATAAAATGTTTCCAGCTTGGTCCTCAAAGTGAGCTCCAGTCAGTTCATTGAAACCCAGATTGGGGCTAAGAGCTAAAATATACACAGAACATTCAAAGGAGTGTGTGTGTGCTTGAGTAGGATATGGATAACCCAAAGGGCCTTCGGCCTATTTGAAAAAGGCGTATTGGACCAGATAAGCTATGTTACCTTCTGGAAACCCAGGTTTCGAGTAATTTGTTATGTAGTAAGAATTTGGCTATTCCATGATTTGGGTAATGTGAGAGGCATTATAGGTTGAATTGGCAGAGATACTGATGGGCCTACCAAAAATGCCTGAGGCCTTGGTCCTTTTGGTTGATGGTACCGCTGCTGGTTCGCAGTGTGAGCATTGCCAGTTGGACTTCTTATCTAGGGATTTTCACAATTTAAAGTTTATCACGGGGTGCCTGGGTGACTCAGTCGGTTAAATGTCTGTCTTCGGCTCAGGTCATGATCTCAGGGTCCTGAGATGGAGCCCTGCATCAGTCTCCCTGCTCAGCATGGAGTCTGCTTCTTCCTCTCCTCCCTGTTTGTGCTCTCTCTTGCTATCTCTGTCTTTCTCTCTCTCTCTCACATAAATAAATAAATAAATAAATAAATAAATATTTTTTAAAAAATAAAATTTATCACAACCACCCCCAGTGGATTAAAACACAGATCGCTGGGGTGCACCCCCAAAGTTTGTGACTCATTAGACCTAGAGTGGGTCCTGGAAATTTGCATTTCTAACAAGCTCCCTGGAGATGTTGCTGGTTTAGGGACCACACTTTTGAGAACCACTGCTTGAACAAATGAACAAATGAATGAATGAATAGGATCCCTTGCCCAAGACCACATTGCTTCCCCTCTATAACCCTATGGCATTATTTATAGTTGAGTGAGTGAGAATAGACACCCCCTGTGTAATATGTGCCTGCTGCTGCGAAGTGTTAGAGTTGGGGGATACTAGGGAGGCTAAATACACTACCTTTTTCTCCAGCCTGCACAGCAAGAATTTGTGCTGGGTTTATTATGACCCTGGTTTTCTCATAGTTCTAACTGATCTTGCCACAGACAAGGAAAGAACCCAGGCCCCAAACCACATGACACAGTTTTAATTAACTCCCTCCTGTGTCAGGACCCTTAGAAAGAGATAATATGTAGCTATGGAGACCATACGTCCCATATTTCCTGGGACAGCTCTAATTTCACATATTCTGTCCTTTTGTCCCCATAAATAGAATTGTCAGACCATGTCCTGCATTTGGATTCAGAAAATATTGTTCCCATATGCATGGCCCTAAGGAGCCAAACACAAGTCTTCACTTTCTTTCTTGAGATTGTGGGGACCAGGGCAAAAGCTTGGCTCTTGGAGAGGGCTAGAGAGTTGGGGTAAATCTAAACATTTGAGATGAGCAACAAGCTGCCTGTTCCTTTTCTTCTTCTTTTTCTAAAGCCTCAGTGATGCCAGCTATAGATCCTTGAACATTACAAATACGAGAGTCTGAGTGCTGGGAAGGACTGAATTGGACCTCTGGCTGCCTTTCTTTCTTCCTCCCCCTCCCTACCCCCACTCTCATGCTCTGGAAGGACCACACAGAAATAGCCCAGACAGAAGAGCCACTCCAAAGAAGGAAATTCCACAACCATTACTGACCAGCCACTCAGTCTAGTATTTACCTACCTTCTCTGGCAGGAAGTTCTTCCTTCTTGCTAACATCAGTCTCTCACATTGCAATTTCAGTTTCTTTCCCTCTTGCTCTGCTTTCAATCAAAATTAAGAACAGCTGGTCCTTACCCTCTATGTTCTTTATGTGCATAAAAGTCCTATTAAACCATCCTTCCTGGGCCCAGGTTTAACCATCCTTGGAGCTCCTTTTTCCTTCCTGCGTGTATCTGACTTGCCAACCATTTAATGATCTTTGCCATAGGGAAGCAACTTAGGCAGTTTGGGCCAACAGTGCAGCAAAGCCTAAAGCTTTATGACTTGTGCTAATGGACATGCTAGATGTTTAGTAGAGACTATTTTTGAGCACACAATTGTGAACAATTTAAAGTGGACTGTACATGGAACCCATTTCCTCTCCCAGCTCCCCCAACAGGGCCTCCCCTTAGCAGCTGAAATGAGTTAGCGGCAATCAGTGCAGAGTAGGAATCCTGTGGTTTCTGCCCTTCCCTCCTGCTGGTTCTGTGGCAGCTAGTCTCTTTAAAATGAGCTTTCTCCTTAGTAAGGCTGGTAAATGTGACTTTAGAATCAGCTGGACACGGAGGCGAGGAATCACCTTAGCTGAAAAGCAGGAGGTGCCAGGGCTGAAGCTCCTGGTGAACTTTAGAGGGCGGGGTATAGGGGTGACCAGGGATCCATGAGAGGAACTAGACCCAGAATGTTTGCCATCTACAGGATGATTGCACCTTGGAATTGTACATGCCAGTTTTGCAAGTTTGCCGAGGACTTGTCTGGCTTTTGTTTGTGCACTCGGCCTTTGTCCAATGTACCAACTCTGTGAAAGGGATGCCAGCGATCTGTGGCAGAATCCCAGGCTTGGTGCCATTTGGGTTCCTAAAGAGAGGAGGTCACTTGCCATGTGATGGGATTCTCTTTGTCAGGTGGGTTACCTGCCTTTGGTGGGATGTATTCCTGAACCGTTTGCATGGCGTGGGAGAGCTGCTATCTTACGTCATGCTGCTGGGTGGGTCTAAGATCCAGTCCAATCAGGGTGAAATAGATCTAGCTAATGGCACTGCAGAGGAAAGGGATAGGGCCAACTCCTATTTGTCTTGTCCTCATCTTCTTACTGTTGGCTCCTCCTTTTTAATCAAACCATAAAAGCTCTTCACAAAGTCTAGCCAGGCAGGTTGTCTCAGCAAAGCTACAGGAGCAGTTAATGTACCCGGCCATAAAGAAGGAAGAGAAAGTGACAGAGAAGAAGAAAAAAAAAGTTGGCATTTGTGTGAGGATGTCATTGAAGGCTTCATCACAAATACACTCAAGACATAGACAGGAACAGAAATTGTCTTGGGGTGGGGGTGGGGAAAGCAGTTTGATTGAAGCATTAGCTGCCTTGGTACTGAGCCAAGGCAAATTGCCAGAGAACCATTAAACTCTGTGTAATTCCATATAATTCACAGCAGCCACACGTAATCTGAATCAAACCTGACAAAACTTCCCTATCACTTATTGTCCATTAGTGCCAAATGCATACTCTACAGTTACTTAAGCTTTTTTAGTCATATCATGGTGGCCGTATTTTCCAAGCCCCAAATCTGAAAACGTGCCTTGACAAAGGGTTTTTTCTTTCCTGACTTGTGAATTTGTTTATATGAAAAGCCTTGCAAAGGGATAAACACTAAACTACACTGAACAAATGGCCTTTAAGGAACTATAGTCACATGAAGTCGGGTTAGGGCAAACTCTCATTCAGACGTTATTGAGCACCCCTCACCCCCTGCCACCATACACCTTTTGAGGGGTCTGAGGGAATTGGTTAACTAAGCACTAAATCAAATTAGAATCTGGTTTAAACCCATCGTCTGGATTTGCTCTTAAAATTTTCGGGGATGGTGGACTGAAAGGGCCTGTTGTAATGTCTGTACACAGGAAGGTGGAGTAGATGTTACTTTGAATTCCCAGATGCTGGGAGCAGTTAAATCTCCCAGTGTTCATGGTCTGTTTGTGAGGGCTTGTGAGCGTGTTTTAAATTAACGTCCTCAGGCTGAGAATGTTAAAAAGAAGGAGAATCATATATGGATGGCTACAACGTATTGTTACCATGCACTTAAGTTTACTTAAAAGCTTCATTCCTCCCACTGCATTAAGAGTCTAACAATCACCTCTGGGCATTCACCACAAACAGGAGATAGTTGTTAGCACAAAGCATAATTAATTTGGAATATTCTGAGCCAATAATAATAATGCTTTTTAAAAAGCTTGGAGAGTTGAGGTGCCTGAGTGGCTCAGTTGATTAAACGTCAGACTTTTGATTTCAGCTCAGGTCATGATCTCATGGTCGTGAGATCAAGCCCTGTGTCAGGCTCTGTGCTAGGTGTGGATTTTGCTTAAGATTCTCTCCCTCTCCCTCTGCCTCTCCTCCCACCCAGCTCGCTTGTACTCTCATGCTCTCTCTCTCTCTCTCCCTTAAAAAAAAAAAAAAGTGCCTCTTTAACCAGAACGCTGCATTGCTACTTAAGGTTAATGAGTAGCAGTATACCCATGGAAAACAAAAATGTTTTGTCACATCCACACAGAAGAAAATATCTTAAACCTAATACATTCTTTATCTTGGGCAAGTCACATACCATCCATGAACCAAAGCTGTATGATCAGTGAAGTGAAAATGTTCCTTGTCCAGCATCCAGCAAATGAGTAGGATGATAGCCTAAAAGTCTTTTAATTCTCCTTTTAACAAATATTTCTTGAGCAACTACTATGTGTTCAATACAGACATTTGTTTTCTAAGGTATCAGCAACAGAGCTATAAAAAGATATGGTGAATGCTGTGAAGTGTGTAAACCTGGTGATTCACAGACCTGTACCCCTGGGGCAAATAATACATTATATGTGTATAAAAATAATTTAAAAAGAAGAATATTTTAAAAAGATAGTGTGATTGTCTTTACTACTATAATGTAAGCATCCTGACAGAAAGTAAATATATACAGAAACAAATGTGATAATACAAAATGATAACTTCTATGAAGAAAATAAAATAATGTGGTGGAGAATGATGGGGATCAGGGTTGGGGAAAGAGAGGAGTCTACTTTATCTCAGGGAAAGTGTCTCTGAGGAGGTAGCATTTGAGCTGACACTTGCATGATGAAAGGAGCTACATAGGGACCTAGACAAAAAATGTTCTCAGCAGAGAGAACAGCAAGGGCAAAGGTCCTAGATGAGGATGGGTTTGACCTCTCTGAAGAACAGAAAGTTCAGTATTACTGCAGTGTGTAGGAAATGAGGCCAAAAAGGCAGACATGGCCAAATTGTGTAGCACTTCTAATCTTCTGCTATTTACATTGTAAGAATCATTCCTTGGTCTCCTTGTCTGATTTAATTAGTGAACATAAGTGCCAGATGTTAATGATAGGGGTGCTTGAGGTTTGCCCATAAGAAACCCAGGAAGAGGCACTGATGGGGGGTGGAGGAGAGGCTAAGACAGACAAAACAAGCTCAGATGCCTGGGGGAGAAAGAAGTGTGGATGGAAGAGAGTGTGTACACAGGAGAGGCAGTTAGGGAGAGAGGCAGGAAGTCTGGAGGGAGGAGGGAAGGCACCAGAATGACCTTGGCTATGAGGAAAGTTCTCAGTGCCAAGCTTTGTGGAGTCTGCTGTCAGAAGGTGTCAACCATTACAGGAGAAGGTGCAGGGCTCTATCCTTGTGTTTAAGATTAGGAAGTGGGAATGAGCAGGGACAGGAGCCAAAGATCTGCCAGAGAGGAGGGGGTGGGGGGTTGGGCAAAATGGGTGAAGGGGAATGGGAGGTATAGTCTTCTAGCTATGGAATGAATAAGTGACAGGAATAAAAGGCCCAGCACAGGGAACATAGTGCTATTTTAATAGCATTGTATGGTGACAGATGGTAGCTACACTTGTGAGCACAGCACACAATACAGAGTTGTCAAATACACCATGTTGTACACCCAAAACTAATGTAACAGTGGATGTCAGATGTACTCAAATAATAATTTAAAACTCAGGTTCTTTCTTTTCGTCCAGCCTCAACCTGAAAAGCAAGGCTGTTACCAGGAGAAGAGCTTCTATACTGCTCTACCCTTATTGATTTCCCAGATCTTGAACCCAAATGCCCACCATTTCCTGCTTCATTTGCTTCTCCAACTAATCCTGCTATTGCAAAGGGAAACGCACTCTGATGGGAAACTCTCTACCCAACAGGAGCACACAAACAATTGAATGTATTTTCTCTCCCCCACCCCCCCTTTTTTTTTTTTCCAACAGTGGAAACATGGTTTTGCTCTGTGTTATTTGACACATCTTGCTGAGCGGGAAAGAGATAGGTATGTGTCACTTCTCAGTCACCATGTGAACAGGACAGTAGCTTGGAACAGAACAGTGTGATGACTTATTTGTTCCCAGATTTGCAGCACTATGTGAAAGCAGCAGCAAGTGTGCCAGTTTAATTTAAAATTGGATCTGTCCTAGGGTCAGTAAAGCATATTATTGTTATTGCCTTTGCAACATACATATATACCTTGGTAGATTCTTTCTGTGGGAATAGGTTGCTTTAATAGCAGTTATGCAGAAGCATGGGAGGAAATTAAATGCCCCTCTTCCCCCTTCTTCATCTAACACTGTTCAGAGGGCTAAGCAAAGACCAAAGATTAAAATCACTGCTGGAGAAAGGAGGCCTGGGCAGAGGCAAACAATGTCTGGGAGCAGAATGCAGGGGCAGTGAAAAATAGAAAGCAAGTTCCTTTTCCCTTTGTCCACATCTGGTAGAGGGCACGCGGGTAAGCTGGACAAGGGGTTTCCGGACAGTAGAGCAGGCTGAGTATTTTCCAGAGGCAGCCTTTTGTCCCATTCCTGAAGGGTGTTAGTCCTTTGGTCTTTTTCCAGTCAGAAATGACTAATGTTGGATATGTGCACTCTTTAGAAACTGTCTTTGGCTTTTTGCATAATGGGTTATAAATAAATGGCTTCAGGGAACCAGCAATGAGTTATTGAGTGAACCTGGCTTTGGGATGGTTCAGATTCCGGATAGTTAATCACATCCTCTTGGGCTGAAAGGCTGTATCTAACTTATTCACATTCAGCTGTAAAGTGAAAAAGATGCTTTGGATCAACTTGAATAGTTTTAACATCAACAATGGTTGATGCTGGAGAAATAAAGATTATGTTAATCCAAGTAGAATTATTTCCATCTCTCTCTAGTAATCTGGTGGAGTTTAATGCCCATTTTTCTTTTAATTGGGGCATTTCTTACAGGCATTCAAGCACAGTTCATAAATGCCAATAAGTTCATATATCCTATTTCCAGCAGTTTTATATTAGGTGGTATGAAAAAGACTCTTGGTCTTTCCAGCCATGTAAGCTCACACACTAGATTTGCACGCCATGCTGTCTTAATGCTGGGGGCATCTTCTGGGCTTTCTGGTTTGTCTCAGACTGTTTTAACCCTATACAAGGAAGCTTATATCATGGTAGTATACAGTGAATCCCATCACTGGCAACTGCTTCCAGAAGTCAGGAACAAAATCTTTAATGTACTACCATACCCTTTCCTCTACTTTCTTGCACCCAGTCCTCCCTAAACTCTCAACTACATCAGCTTTGCAAGGTTCTTTGCTCACTTGTGCCACTGGAATTCATAGTTTAGTAGACAGCCAAGAAGCATAGGCAATCCAGTAGGAGGCAGTAATGATTGATGCCAGAAGAGGAAATACCTGGTGTGGCCGTGGCCTGATCAGAAGTTCTGCTTCTTAGAGTGGGTATTAGGAACTCTGAGGAGCACAAGCAAGAGGCATATCAGGGATACACAGGCAGAGCAGAAGTAGATGGCTCCAAGATTAGATAAGATATTGATTCCTTTTTTATTATATGTCAAGATAGAAATTAGTTGGTGATTAAAAAAAAAAAAAAACTCTTCACCTTAACCAGTTGGCAGATAAAAAGAGTGAAATCTTTGTCTTCATTTTCATTTCCTACTGAAATCATCCACTTGATGAACAGTGTCTCAAAGCAGAGAGGAACGATGGGGACATTCATTAATTATATCCCTATTGTGAAGGATTACCCTTTGAAGTAAAATGCTCTGCCTTGATTAAAGCTATGAGTATGTGAAAACAGTGCCTGGTTGTTTGTCTGTACCTCAGAAATATAATCTGTAATCTAGTGGTCCTTATCTTTGAAAGTCTTAAGGACTAACATACACACGTGCACACACACACACACACACACACACACACAGTAGAATGCACAAATCTCAATGAATTTTTAGATACGTGTAGTTTCAGGTAATCAGCACCGAGATCAATATGTAAAACATTTCCAGCACTGCTGACAATAACACTCATGTGCCTTCACATTTAGTACACCCACTCCAGAGAGCACCAATATGTTGAGTTTTATCAACATAGATTAGCTTTATCTGTTCTTGACCTACATGTAAAATGGAATCACACAGTATGTATTGTAGTCTGCTCTCTTTCACTCAGCATATTTCTGAGATTCATCCAATCTCCTGTATATATGAATACCTTGTTCTTCTTAATTGCTGTGTAGTGTGCCATTCTGTATATGTGTGGGTTTTTTTAAGTTTTTATTTTCATTCCAGGTAATTAACAGAGTGTTATATTAGTTTCAGGTGTACAATATAGTGATTCAACAGTCCCATATATCACCTTGGGTTCATTAATACAGGTGTGTCCTTAATCCCCACCACCTATTTCACCCATCACTCCACCCCCTTCTCCTCAAGTAACATCAGTTTATTTTCTGTAATTAAGAGTCTGTTTCTTGACTTGTCTCTCTATCACTTCTGTTTTTCCCTTTTCTCATTTGTTTTGTTTCTTAAATTCCATGTATGAGTGAAATCACATGGCATTTGTCTTTGACTGATTTACTTCATGTAGCATTATACACTCTAGCTCCAACCATGTCATTGCAAGTGGCAAGATTTCATTCTTTTTCATGTCTGAGTAATATTCATATATATATGTATATGGAGATATATATATATATATATATATATATCAATCACATCTTCTTTATCCATTCATCCATCAATGCACACAGGAGCTACTTCCATTTCTTGGCTGTTATAAATAATATGGCTGTAAATGTAGGGGTGCACATATCCCTCTGAATTAGTGTTCTTGTAGTCTTTGGGTGAATGCCCAGTAGTGCAATTGCTGAAGCATAAGGTAGTTCTAATTTTAATGTTTTCAGGAAACTCCACACTGCTTTCCAGAGTGGCTGCACCAGTTTGCATTCCAACCAACAGTACATGAATATTCTTTTCTTGCCACATCCTTGCCAACACCCGTTGTTTCTTGCATTATTGATTTTAGCTACTATGACAGGTATAAAGTGTTATCTCATTGTAGTTTTGATTTCTATTTCCCTCATGATAAGTGACAAAGAACAACTTTACATGTTTCTGTTAGTCATATGTATGTCTTCTTTGAAAAAATGTCTGTTCATTTCTTCTGCCTATTTTACAATTGGATTATTTGTTTTTTGGGTGTCGAGTTTCATTAAGTACTTTGTATACTTTGGATACTGACCCTTTATCAGATATGTCATTTGCAAATATCTGCTCCTGTTCTCTAGGTTGTCTTTTAGTTTTGTTGATTGTTTCCTTCACTGTGAAGAAGCTTTTTATATTGATGAGTCACAATAATTTATTTTTGCTTTTGTTTCCCTTGCCTCAGGAGACCTATCTAAAAAGAAGTTGCTGGGGCCAATGTGAAAGAAGTTACTGCCTCTGTTCTCTTTTAGGATTTTTATGTTTTCAGGTCTCACATGAAGGTCTTTAATTCATTTTGAATTTATTTTTGTGGATGGTGCAAGAAAGGGGTTCAGTTTCACTCTTTTGCATGTTGCTATCCAGTTTTCCTAAGACCATTTGTTGAGAAGACTGTTTTTCCCACTGGATATTACTTCCTGCTTTGTTGAAGATTAATTGGCCATGTAGTTGTGGGTTCTTTTCTGGGCTATTTTGTTCCATTGATCTATGTGTCTGTTTTTGTGCCAATACCACACTTGTTTTGATTAATACAGCTTTGTAATATAACTTAGAGTCTAGAATTGTGATGCCTCCAAGTTTGCTTTTCTTTTTCAAGGTTTTTTGACTTTTCAGGTTCTGTGTGGTTCCACACAAATTTTAGGATTGTTTTTTCTAGTTCTGTGAAAAATGCTGTTAGTATTTTGATTGGGATTACATTGAATGTGTAGATTGCTTTCAGTAGTATAGACATCCGAACAATATTTGTTCTTCCAATCCATGAACATGGAATGTCTTTCCATTTCTTTGTGTCTTCTTCAATTTCTTTCATTAGTGTTTATAGTTTTTAGAGTTTCACTTCTTTGGTTAGGTTTATTCCTAGGTGTCTTATTATTTTTGGCACAGTTGTCAATGGGATTGCTTTCTTAATTTGTCTATCTACTTCTTTACTAGTAGTGTTTAGAAACACAATAGATTTCTATATATTCATTTTATATCCTGTTATTTTACTGAATTAATTTATCAGTTCTAGCAGTTTTTTGGTGGAATCTTTTGGGGTTTCTATAATCTTACCAATTTGGATTCCTTATATTTCTTTTTGTTGTCTGATTGCTGTGGCTAGGACTTCCAGAACTATGTTGAATAAAAGTGGTTAGAGTGGACATCCTTGCCTTATTCCTAACATTAAGGGAAAAGCTCTCAATATTTTCCTGTTGAGAATAATGTTAGCTGTGGGGTTTTCGTATATGACCTTCATTATGTTGAGATATGTTCCCTCTAAATCTACTTTTTTGGGGGGTTTTTATCATGAATGGATGTTGTACTTTGTCAAATGCTTTTTCTGTGTCTATTGAAATAATCATATGGGGTCTTCATCATTTCTCTTTTTAGTGTGATTTATCATGTTGAGTGATTTGTGAATATTGAACTACGCTTGCAACCGAGAAACAAAACCCACTTGATTTTGATGAGTGATTTTTGTAGTATATTGTTTAATTTGGTTTGCTACTATTTTGTTGGGATTTTTTGCATTTGTATTTATCAGGGATATTGGCCTGTAGTTTTCTTTGGTAGTGGTGTCTTTATCTGGTGTTGGTATCAGGGTACTGCTTGATCTCATAGAATGAATTTGGAAGTTTACCTTTCCTTTTCTATTTTTTTGAAAAGTTTGAGAAGAATAGGTATTAAATCTTCTTTAAATGTTTGGTAGAATTTGCCATCTGGTCCAGGATTTGTGTTTTTGGGGGAGATTTTTGATTACTGATTCAATTTCTTTGCTGTTATCAGTCTGTTCAAATTTTCTATTTCTTTCTGATTCATTTTGGTAGTTTATGTTTCTTGGTATTTATAAATTTTCTTTAGGTTGTCCAATTTGTTGGCATACGTTTTTCATAACATTCTCTTATGATTAACTATATTTCCGTGGTTTGGGTTGTTATTTCTCCTTTGTGATTTTATCTATTTGAGTCTTTCTGTTTATTTCTTGGTAAGTCTGGATACGGGTTTATCAATTTTATCAATTTTTTTCAAAGAATCAGCCCCTGGTTTGATCTGCTGTATTGAGGTTCTTTTAGATTCTGTACCATTTATTGCTGCTCTAATCTTTGTTATTTCCTACATTCTGCTGGTTTTAGGTTTTGTTTGTTGTTCTTTTTCTAGATCCTTTAGGTGTAAGGTTAGGTTGTTGTTTGAGATTTTTCTTGCTTCTTGAGATAAGCCTGTATTGCTATAAACTTCCATTTTAGAACTGCTTTTGCTTTATCCCAGAGGTTTTAGACTGTGTGTTTTCATTTTCATTATTTTCTATGTACTTTTTTATTTTTTCTGATTTCCTGGTTGACCCAGTCATTGTTTTGTAGCATATTATTTAACCTCCATGTATTTGTGGTCTTTCCAGATTTTTTCTTGTGGTTGACTTCTAGTTTTATAGCATTGTGGTCAGAAAAGGTACATGATATGACTTCAGTCTTCTTGAATTTGTTGAGGCTAGATTATGGGATAGATAATATGTGATCTCTTCTGGAGAGTATTGCATGTACGCTTAAAAAGAATGTGTATTCTGCTGCTTTAGGATGAAATGTTCTGAATATATCTGTTAAGTTCATCTGTGCCCATGTGTCATTCAAAGCCTTGTTTCCTTGTTGATCCTCTGCTTAGATGATTTTGAAGGGAGTTTTCTGTGCCTCCTGGATCTGGATATCTGTTTCCTTCCCCAGATTACAGAAGTTTTCAGCTATTATTTTGTCAAATAAATTCTCTGCTGCCTTCTCTCTTCTTCCCCTTCTTCTTTCTTCTACTCCTATAATATGGATGCTATTATGTTTGATGGAGTCATTGAGTTCCCTGAGTTTATTCTTATTTTGTGTAGTTCTCTTTTTCTCACTTTTGTTCAACTTGATTTCTTTCCCATTACTATATTCTAGGTCACCAATTCCTCCTTCTGCTTCTTCCATCTTGCTATTCATTCTATCAAGCCTGTTTCTTATTTTGTTTTTTGAGCCCTTTATCTCTGCTATATTATTCCTTATCTCTGTGTTAAGGGTTTCTCTCATATCTTCCACTCCCTTCTCAAGTGCAGTGAGTATCCTTATGATTGTTGTTTTAAAGTCTCTATCAGGCAGGCATGTTACTTATATTTGTTTTGCACAGATCTCTGGCTGTTGCCCTTTTCTGTTCTTTCATTTGGGATAAATTTTTCTGTCTTCTCATTTTGTCTGCCTCTCTATGTCTCTTTCTCTTTGTTAAGAACATCAGCCCACTCTCCTGCTTTTGAAAGTGGTGACTTTATGAAGAAGGGTCCTGGAGTGCCATGCGTTGCAGTGTCCCTTGTCTACCAGAACCTGGCACTTCAGGAGAATATCTTATGTATGTTGCTTACACCCTGCTCTTGTGTCTGAGTCATTTTTCATTTCAGTGCAATCTGTTGCACTAACTCTCTGCCTATTGTGGGCTTTGCTTGCTCTCCTTGGTGTTAGTGGGATCCAGGCAGGCCAGCTCTTGGTGGGGGGAGCATGCGGTCCAGGGAACTCGGGAGTGGGGCAGCCTTGTTAGTAAAATTTATGTTGGTCCTCTAGTCCTATGCCAGATCCCCTGAAGTACTGTTGTGCCTGGGGACTGAAGGTGGGTGCAGTGTGTGATAGTGGCTGGGCACATGGCTGGGCATGGTGCAAGGGCTTGGCAGGGCATGCAGTGGCCACTGTATACCCAGCAGTTGGGTGTGGCATGTGCACAGCTTTTAAAAAAAAATTGCCATGAGCCCAGGCTACAAGTGTCTGTGCAGCCCTCCCTCCTACATCTGGCTCTGTGTTTAGGTTGGGGAGTGGGGGAAGAAAATCCCACCTGCCAACTTACCCATTTTCAAAGAAGTTCCCAACATGTCCTAAAATCAATAGGAAGAGATCTCTCTCCCATTTGCCCCCAACACTTTTGTAAACTGCTGTTTTTCTGTTGCATTTCCACATAGGCTGCTGTGTCTTTAGGTTGGCAACCCAGCTATCATTGGCCCTCCTGGCTAGCCCAGTGCTGAGTCAGTTGACCATTAAAGCTCCAGGCTCCAAGTTCCCCTGGTTTTGCAAACTCACAGAATTCAGCCCCTCTGTTTTTTAAAGCCAAATGTTATGGGGATTAGTCTTCCCCATGTGAGCTCCCTGGTGCAGATGCCCATTTCTCTCCTTCTCCTTTCACACAGCTCCCTCCTTCCTGCAGACAGCCTCCTCTGCCTTTCTGACCTTCCTAATTTTTCAGATGCTGCTGCTTCTCTATATTTCATTGTGGAGTTTTTTCTGCTAGTCTTCAGCTCACTCTCCTGATTATTGACTTGGATGCATATGATATCTTGCTGTAAATGTGAGATGAGATCAGCCTGGGGTCTTCCTACTCCACCATCTTCCCAAGCTCTTGTAATCTGTGTGTTTTGATGGACATTGGGGTTGTTCCTATTTTTTTTTTTTTTGCCTATAATGAAGAAAGCTAAAACTAAAAAACAAGAATATAAATATATAAACAATATAAAAAATCCAAAAAATATCCTATCACATCTTCTTTGGACAACTACACTTCTTTCTCCTAAATGTGGAATTTCTGGGTTTGACAGAGGCTATGCAGAGTTCTACAGTAGCTGTACAATTTTATACTCCCACCAGCAATGTAGAGTTCAAATGTTATATGTTCCTGCCAGTAACATGGTATTTTCATATTTTTTAGGTATTCTAGTGGATGGGTACTGATATTTTACTGTGACTTTAAATTCCATTTTTCTGATGAAAAATGATATTGAGCACCTTTTCATGTGTCTACTGGGCATTTGGCTATCTGTAGTGAAGTGCCTGTTCAAGTCTTTTGCTAATTGTTAATTGGTTGTATTTTTCTTACTGATTTGTAGTTCTTTTCATATTCTCAATACAAATCCTTTGTCAGATATATGTATAATGAATATTTTTTCCTAGTCTGTGACTTGCCTTTTCACTTCCAGTGACATTTGATGAATATAATAAATTCTTTATTTTGATGAACTCCAATATAGCACTCTTTCTTTTATGGTTATTGCTTTTTTGCATCCTGTCCGAGAAATCTTTACCCATACAATGAGATACCACCTCACACTGGTCAGAATGGCTAAAATTAACAAGTTAGGAAATGACAGAATTTGGCAAGGATACGTAGAAAGGGGACCCCTCTTACACCGTTAGAGGGAATGCAAACTGATATAGCCACTCTGGAAAACAGCGCGGAGGTTCCTCAAGAAGTTGAAAATAGAGCTACCCTATAACTCAATAATTGCACTACTAGGTATTTACCCCAAAGATAAAATGTAGTGATCTGAAGGGGCAACTGCACCCCAGTGTTTATAGCAGCAATGTCCACAATAGCCAAATAGCCAAACTATGGAAAGAGCCCAGATGTCCATTGACAGATGAATGGATATATATATATATATATATATATATATATATATGCCTGGTTCTATGTGGTAATATAGTGTGTGTGTGTGTGTGTGTGTGTGTATACACACATATATAAAACATGTGTGTCTGTACACACACACACACACACACACACACACGCACACACACATAATGGAATACTACTCAGCCATCAAAAACCTGAAATCTTGCCATTTGCAACAATGTGGTTGGAACTAGAGGGTATTATGCTATGCAAAATAAGTCAATCACAAAAAGACAATTATCATATGATCTCACTTGTGTGTGGAATTTAAGAAACAAAACGGAGACATATCTTGAAAGAAGTTGCTGTGGCTGATATTGAAGAGATTACTGCCTATGTAGAACTCTAGGATTCTGATGGATTCCTGTCTCACGTTGAGGTCTTTTATCCATTTTGAGTTTATCTTTGTGTATGGTGTAAGAGAATGGTCGAGTTTCATTCTTCTACATATAGCTACCCAGTTTTCCCAGCACCATTTATTGAAGAGACTGTCTTTTTTCCACTGTATATTTTTTCCTGTTTTGTCGAAGATTAACTGACCATAGAGTTGAGGGTCCATATCTGGGCTCTCTACTCTGTTCCACTGGTCTATGTGTCTGTTTTTATGCCAGTACCATGCTGTCTTGGTGATCACAGCTTTGTAGTAAAGCTTGAAATCAGGTAACGTGATGCCCCCAGTTTTATTTTTGTTTTTCAACATTTCCTTAGCGATTCGGGGTCTCTTCTGGTTCCATACAAATTTTTGGATTATTTGCTCCAGCTCTTTGAAGAATACCGGTGGAATTTTGATCAGAATGGCATTAAAAGTATAGATTGCTCTAGGCAGTATAGACATTTTAACAATGTTTATTCTTCCGATCCAAGAGCATGGAATGGTCTTCCATCTTTTTGTGTCTTCTTCAATTTCTTTCATAAGTGTTCTGTAGTTCCTCGAGTACAACTTCTTTCAAGATATGTCTCCAAAGGCAAAGGAAACAAAAGCCAAAATAAACTTTTGGGACTTCATCAAAATCAAAAGCTTCTGCACAGCAAAGGAAACAGTCAACAAAACAAAGAAGCAACCCACGGAATGGGAGAAGATATTTGCAAATGACAGTACAGACAAAAGGTTGATATCCAGGATCTATAAAGAACTCCTCAAACTCAACACACACAAAACAGATAATCATATCAAAAAATGGGCAGAAGATATGAACAGACACTACTCCAATGAAGACATACAAATGGCTATCAGACACATGAAAAAATGTTCATCATCACTAGCCATCAGGGAGATTCAAATTAAAACCACATTGAGATACCACCTTACATCAGTTAGAATGGCCAAAATTAGCAAGACAAGAAACAACATGTGTTGGAGGGGATGTGGAGAAAGGGGAACCCTCTTACACTGTTGGTGGGAATGCAAGTTTGTGCAGCCTCTTTGGAGAACAGTGTGGAGATTCCTCAAGAAATTAAAAATAGAGCTTCCCTATGACCCTGGGCCATTGCACTACTGGGTATTTACCCCAAAGATACAGATGTAGTGAAAAGAAGGGCCATCTGTACCCCCATGTTTATAGCAGCAATGGCCACGGTTGCCAAACTGTGGAAAGAACCAAGATGCCCTTCAATGGACGAATGCATAAGGAAGATGTGGTCCATATACACTATGGAGTATTATGCCTCCATCAGAAAGGATGAATACCCAACTTTTGTAGCAACATGGATGGGACTGGAAGAGATTATGCTGAGTGAAATAAGTCAAGCAGAGAGAGTCAATTATCATATGGTTTCACTTATTTGTGGAGCATAACAAATAGCATGGAGGACATGGGGAGTTAGGAGAAGGCATTTGGGAGAAATTGGAAGGGGAGGTGAACAATGAGAGACTTTCGACTCTGAAAAACAATCTGAAGGGTTTGAAGAGGTGGGGGGATGGGAGGTTGGGGGAACCAGGTGGTGGGTATTAGAGAGGGCACGGACTGCATGGAGCACTGGGTGTGGTACAAAAAACAATGAATACTGTTATGCTGAAAATAAATTTAAAAAATGATAGAAAAAAAAAGAAAACGGAGGATCATAGGGGAAGAGAAGAAAAAATAAAACAAGACAAAATCAGAGAGGGAGACAAACCATAAGAGACTCTTAATCAGAGGAAACAAACTGGGGGTTGCTGGAGGGGAGGGGGTCAGAGGATGGGGTAACTGGACATTAAAGAGGGCATATAATGTGATGGGTACTGGTTAACACCAGTTATAAGACTGACGAATCACTGACCTCTACTTCTGAAACTAGTAATACATTATATATTAATTAATTGAATTTAAATAAAAAATTTTAAAATTTTAAAAAAGAAATCTTTGCTCACTTCAAGGTCACAAAGATATTCTCATGTTTTCCCCAAAGGTCTTTGGTTTTAGCCCTCCCAATTAAGTCTATGATTTGGATAAATGTTTTAGTAAAAATTTACACCAGCAAAAATGTTCTGAGTATGTGTCCCCAGTACACATAATTTTATTTCTGAATGCTATAAATTACTACTACCAATATTAAATATTAATAATGCTTGACTTTTAAATTATTTTAGATAAATGTAAATATAAACAGAAGTTCAAATATCTCCCCTTCCAGTGGATCATCTTGTGCATAGCCTGGGATATATATACATCCTTCTCTGGAGACCATTGTTCTATACCACCAAAAGCTGACATTTTTGATGAACACTGATAATATTAATATCGGCAAAAGACTTCAGTGTAAATAAATGGCTAGAGTTGAGAAAGTGTGAATAAGACCACAGTAAGCCTGAGCTTACTCTTGCATAGTGATGTTTGTTCCCCGTTACCTGATATAAGGAGAAAACAGGATGATCTGACTTGGTAGGGGTCACTGATGCTAACTTGCTTTCGGTTGCTGATGTAAGATACAGTGCTTTTGACTCTACTCCTTTACTTGTCACCAAATTCCTAGAACAGAGCTTGACTCTGGACTGAGTTTTTGGCAAAGATGCTTAGCATTTGACTTGGGCTAATCCGTAGGGAAATTTAATGATTTGGTGCTTAGAGGACCTTTGTTGTGAGGATTAGTTAATTACATGGTGATTAAGCAGCTGTCTATAGGGATAGGTGATTAAGGAGGAAGGTGCTGCCTGCAGGGATAGATCATGCTTTGGAGCATAATATAGTTCCACTGGTACAAGATAAGAGGAAACCATGGGCCTGATCCACAGAACTTGACACTCTGGGGCAGCCCTATGTAGGATCAGGGCATCTGTTTCTTAGCTGGTAGAGGAAAGAGTACCTCTTCCCTTGGTGTCCACCTCCTCAAACTATCTACATACAGGGATTAGCACATAGAACCAGGCCCATTTACATCTTTTTAACTGGCAGCTGTTTTTGGAGTCTTGTTTAAGAGTCAGGTTTTGTTTTCTGATTTGCTTTGGGTAATGTAAGGAAGATGAGGAATAGCAGAGTTTCTTGTTTTTCTAATCTAGATGACTTTGGAAATTTGAGAGGGATTTTGAAGGGAGAGAGTTGCTCAGACAGAGAAGTTAGGGCAGGCAGTGTGTCTGCAGCCTAGCGTCAGACTGTTGAGGGCCACGGTGAAGAGACTGTAGAAATTTCAAAGCCCCAGTCTTCCCTGTCCAGGGCACTCTGATTAATCTCTTCTAGCATCAGATTCTAGCGAGGGCAGGTCAGAAACTGACAGTCCCCAATCTGTGGTCTGCTGAAGATTTCAAACTAAGTTTCAGAATAAGCAGAGACTTTATCTACTATTTGGTGATCCTCCTTCCTCATAGTTAGACTTCTTAAATCCAGTTTATCTCCCTCTCTGCATGTTCTCTTAGTTGATTCCCCAGAAAGACCGAATTGCTGAAGAGGTATCTAGAATGTTACTAAAAACTTGAAAATCTTTTTTTTAGATTGTATTTATTTATTTGACAGAGGGAAAGTGAAAGATCACAAGCAAGCAGGCAGAGAGAGGGGGGAAGCAGGCTTCCTGCTGAGTAGAAAGCCCAGTGCAGGGCTCGATCCCAGGACCCTGGGATCATGACCTGAGCTGAAGGCAAGGCTTAACCCACTGAGCCACCCAGGTGCCCTGAAACTTGAAAATCTTTTAAAGGGTGTTAAGAAGACATTCAGAGAATGTTCTGTTTTCTAAGCAATACAACTACTATTCCAGGTGGGCCTTGTCTATATATTTGCAAAAAAATAAATCAATTTAAACAATTAACACTGTTGTTTGCCTTCTTAGTCTATAGACAAGCTGGTCAAGGTAGGCGTTTGGGCTGGTAATTTGGCCAGAGGCTCTTAGAACCGGCCAGGAAAGTTTCAGTCAATGCCTGTTTTTCCAATAAATGTCTTGTAGCAAGCTGAGGTATTCACAATCATGCCATTGATTTTTAATGCAGCTCTTACACTATTATAATAAGCTTTCGATACCTGTTGGTTATTGCTGCAGATGCTGTTTCTCCTGCTGACTCCTTTTTTTTTTTTCAGGCTAAACCTTATTTAACTTTTCTTTCCCTCACTCTTTCATATCTTCCAAGTTTATTCAAAAGCCCCAAGCAAGTATCTGCTAATACTGGACTAAATAAAAGCTACTACTAAAAAGCCAGTAAGTGTTGTTAAGTCCATTTTTCTTTGCCTTTACTCTCAAGGGGCCAGCTTGTCACTTTGTTGACAGCTATCAGAGTACTTCATGCTTCATTGGAGATCCATCAAAAATTTCCAAATTGCTAGCTCATTAGCACAAAATGGGGCTTCAGGAATCTCTCTCTCTCTGTGTCCCAACTGTGCTTTTTTAAGTGTTCCAGGCTTGATGGACCACTCCAAAACAATGGATAAAGACCACAGGGAAATGAGAGATGGATGTTAATTAGTCAGTTTTCAAGGAGTGAAAAATGGGTGAAGACAAAGTATAATGGGGCAAAAAGCCAGGATTACATGTGTCAGCAGAAGGATAATGCATGATTTTGTTAACTGTTCACAGGTCACTGAATGTCAGAGCTCTAAGGCCCTCAGAGATCATCTAGTCTGACCCCCTGCCTTTAACCAGTAAGGGTGAAAGAAGCCACAAGAGGGGAAAGGGACTTACCCAAGGTCAATCAGCTCTTCCCAATTTTCCAGAAACCAGGTGGCTTTTGATTATATGACCTTTATGCAATCCATTTTCAATTACTTGGGCCACTCACTGCTAAGCTCAGCAATCACTTGGATAAAATAAAATGACACACAAGTTAACCATTGTTTACATTGGGTTTTGGGATGTGTGTTTATACTGACATTCCTGTGTGTCTGGGTACAATCTGAGAATTCACAACACTTGAAATGAAACAAGAAAGCCGCCCTAAAAGTCTGATTCAGGAAGAGCTGGGAAGTTGATCAGCCTTTCTGAATGGACAGTATCAAATGATGATGATACCATCAATCAGGGCAGGTTATTCTCAACAAGTTTGTTGACTGACACCTTTCCTGGGCCTCAGCCAGACTTGTACATGGGGCAGTGGAAAGGGGAAAGAAAACATTTTATAAAAGAATACATACATCTTCTTCCCTCCCTCCCTCCCTCTCTTCTTCCCTTCCTTTCTTCCTTCCTTTCCTTTCCATTCCTTTGCCTTGATAGGATATCTTCTATATAAACAAATGTGTGGTTGAGCCACTGACCTGGAGAACTGGCAATCAGGAAACAAAACAATAATTGAAGACATGCTGGAATCTAGAGGTGGAGTTCTGGAAAGACTAGTGAACAGTAATTTTTAAAAACATTAAAAAGTCAGGAGAAGGAGGCTATGTGCTATGGTGAGTGCTGTGAAGTGTGTAAACCTGGCGATTCACAGACCTGTACCCCTGGGGATAAAAATATATGTTTATAAAAAATAAAATTAAAAAAAAAATCAAAAAAAATATGTTTATAAAAAATAAAATTAAAAAAAATTTAAAAAAAAATAGTAAAGAGTAAAAATAAAAACACTGACCATATTTACCACCACAAAAAAAAAAAAAAGTCAGGAGAAGGAAGAAGGAATCAGTAGCATAGCTCAGTAAATGCCCTGGGTCTGGGAAAGGACTAGTTTGGAGTATAGTCCAAGGGACCTTCAATCAAATGGAGTTTCATTTCCTGATCTGGACCCATCTGGACTCTGGGACTGTGTCAGGTGCCCATAATTTACTTCTTTGTTGTCTGCAAATTCTTGTACTTGTGCTAAAATGGTATTATTACACTCAACACATCTGTCCTGAGGAGGAGGCTGCTAATGACTGAGAGGGGGCAGGAAACAGAAAATGGGCATGTGGGGTGCCTGGGTGGCTCAGTCAGTTAAGCGTCTGACTCTTGGTTTTGGCTCAGGTCATGATCTCATGGTTGTGGGATCAGACTCCCAGTATCCAGCTCCATATCGGCCAGGAGTCTGTTGGAGAGTCTCCCTCCACCTCTGCCCTTCCCCGTGCACATGTGCTCTCTCTCTCTCTCTCAATAAATAAATAAAACATTTTAAAAAAAAAGGAAGAAAGAAAGAAAAGGGGCATTCATAGTCAGCCTGAGGCTGTAGTCCAGGAAAGAGTCCCTGCAAGGACTCCGTGACAGCCCAGATGGCAGTTTGGAATGCAAAATGCATAAGCTTTTGCGGCAGCAATAATCTTTTTTTTTTTTTTAAAGGTTCCCCTCTTTCATTTTCTGGCCTAGAATAAACAGAGATCTAGTCGATGTAACAAAGTGCTTAATTAACTTGAGATGGTACTTAATATCAACACATATTCAAGGGGAGACTTGCTATTGGTAACAGTAATATGGATAATTGAGTTGTATGAATAAAAAATGGGTAGAGTGAATTAAGACTAATGTACATCAACAGGAAAAATCTATTAGCATTCATTAGTTGGGCTCCTATTTGTGGCTCTTTGTTAGTCTAAGGAAGCCCTTTTAGATGGCTGATCCCTGTTGAAAGTCCTGCCTGATGCTGAGGGCCCTCTGTGGCTGCCAAAGCAATGAGTCATTCAAATAGAACTTCTGAAATTCAAGCACAGCACTTTGCCTTTTTTTTTGGCAGCAGGCAGCAGTGACTGTGAAGTAATAATGATAATAACAATGGAAATTAGAATGTGATCTTAATTTATTTGCTGAGAGTTTTTCCCCATTTACCAATATTGGCTTGTTTTATCTTGAGTGGTGGCCCAGGTACTGGAACAAAGGTATTTATATATTCAATGTCACTTGGCTAACCTATGATTTGTCAGACAAAGGTTAATTTAAAAAAAAAAAACTGTTGGGTTAGCAGCAATAAATTTAATAATAGTCTGTGATTTAACTTAGAATTTCAATTTATTTGATGGGATTTTTAAAATCCTGAATTAACATTTTTCTCTGCACTCAGGAGGTCTCAATTGCCAAATTGCATATGAACTAGCCAACCTAAAGCTCAGCAATATTCTAACTTTCATGGTGAGGGATAGATTGGAGGGATTCTATGAAAGACTGAGAAAAAAATTAGAAGAAGAGTAGAAATATAAAAACACCCACAGCAAAGACCAGCCTTTGGTTGCATCACTTAGAGTCTATCTTTCCCTAAAGATTCTATGGTTTAATCATCCTCACCTTCCTTGCCCCTAGGAGAAAAACAAACATCTCTTCCTGATTCCACCAGTGGGTTGGACCTTTTTTTAAATATAACCATCTCTGTGGACATATGAACTTCAGACAGTAACCTAACCTTGAGGCTGAGAGCTATGCATGCTTTGTTCATTTCTTCATCTCTAGCTTTTAGCATGCTGTCCTGTGCATACTAGAAATTCACTAAAAATTTGAGGAATGATTAATGGAGATGAGATGAGATGAGATGAGATTAATGAGATTAATGAGATGACTCTTGCCACCACAGATGGAGTTGATGTCTTATTAGGTAGAACTCACCTTTGTGGTACAATGAATGTTATATATAAAAGTAGCCATAATCAAGGACCCATGGGGGACATTCTGCTTTGCTTTTATTTCTGCCTTTTATTTCTGCTGTTATTTCTGCCTTTGCTTTCTATGCCCTCCAGCCTGACTACCTTCTTGCCAAGATTGCCCTGGTCAGTGGAAATTCTGTAGGCTGTGATGGTACCGTGAACACCTATGTTTCCAGATTTTGGTGAATGCCCTCTGTGGTCTATATCCTAGAAGCACTGTACTAGGCACTTGTTGAAGAGACATAGATATGTGATCAGTTACATTGTTGTACATCCTTTGTATCTTTTGAATTTGCAATCCCACTTACAGAATATTGAGTTGGATGCTCAAGGTCTTCAGAGTCCCCTCCCTTGCTATAATCATCAGAGCTTACATTAATTGAGGACTTAAATGTTCTCAGATATTCCCTATGCTGACAACCCTGTGAGGTACATACTCTTCCCCATCAGGTAACTGAGACACAAAAATGTTAGGTAACTTGCTCAAGGTCACTCAGCTAGAAAGATTCAAACTCAACTTTACCAGGCTTCAAAGGCTGCCCAAAGATGGGAAAGGACTTGCTAAAGGTCATTTTGCTGGAGCCTAGCTCTTCTGGCTGTAATTTGTGTTCACAGTTTGCTATGCCAAGCTGCTACTTCAACTGACACTGTCATGTTCCTTCCAAACATCATTCTCATTTAGAAGTTCTTGTCTCCCCAGATGGATGTGGATTTCTCCAGAGCAGAGATTCCATTATTTTGGTATTGCTTCCTTCCTTAAGGGTTTGCCCAAGGTAAATACTAGACTGTGATCAGCTTCTTAGCTGTTTCCTGGAGCCTCCTGGAGCCATTCCCCAGTACTACTTATGGCTCTGACGTTGGGAGGAACCAGGAAGTAGAATTTTGGGTAAGGAGTAATCTCACCACCTGCTTTCTGTTTTGTTGTCTGCAACACAGATTGAAGATGGGGGCAAGGCAGCCTTGTCCCAGAAGATGAGGACTGGTGATGAGCTGGTGAATATCAATGGCACTCCATTGTATGGCTCCCGCCAGGAGGCCCTCATCCTCATCAAAGGCTCCTTCCGGATCCTCAAGCTGATTGTCAGGAGGTAAGGTACAGGGAGATTTGCTGCTATAAGGAATAGTGGCCACTGAAACTGCTTGGTTGGTACTAAAACCTCAATAGAGGTATGTCTCTATCTAAACATCATCAAAGAAAGAGGTGTCTCACATGAACAGAATTTTGCAGACAACTGAAGCAGAATGGCATAAGAGAAAAGGTCCTTGGTTCAAATCCTGACACTGCTACATAGTACCTCTGCGCCCTGGTTAAATTTATTTTATGTCTGCAAGACTCAGTCTCCTTATTTGCTACCGAGAGAAGTAAATGATTCCATATACACCAAGGGCATACTTAACCTGGTGTTTTTCTGTCTCCTTCATAACAGGCTGCTTCTGTTCCACCACAGATTTATTTTTTTCAAGTTTTTATTTAAATCAACCACAAGATTTAAAGAAACCTTACTACCAGCCATAGTAGGCATTCTGGAAACTGGCAAACTCTAAGATAGAAACCCTGCCCTTGAGGAGAATACAGCCAAATGGGGGAGAAAAGACACACGTGTGACAAATTAGCAATACCTTTTTGAAAAAAAAAAACAATATAGGGGATTTCACAGGCTGAAGACTTGCTCAATGGATTGTTCAGACAGAAATTGCTATTAGAATTCAAGAGAAAGAGAGAGTACCTCAGAAGAGATTGGTATGGTAAGAGTTCATAGAGGAAGTGGAATTTGAGCTAAAGGGTGGGTAGAATTGGACAAATAAGCCATCAGGAGGAGAAAGGCATTCCAGATAAGTGGAGTGGCCAAAGCAGAAGGAAGGTAAGGACATCTTTGGGCACAGTTGCTCTGCTGCCATTACACATTTGCTTATTGGTGAGCTTTCCATATGGCTTCTTCCATTTTGCTGCTGTATCTTTGCTCTGTGTTACTGGAGCTCGTACTTCTCCCTTTTATTTGTTCCCTTTATCCTATACTTGAACCTGAGCTTCACCATCTTAATTAATTTTTACTAGAAAAAAATATTTTTAAAGCATCTTCCCATAATCCTACTTCCCTCCCCTTCTGGCTACTGCCCCATCTTTCTCCTTTTGTTCATACTCAAAAGGAGAGTCTATAATCATTGTCTTCATCTTCAATTTAGCTTTCTACCCACTACAGTCTGAATTTGACCTTCAGAACCCCACTGAAACTATTCTGTCAAAAGCTACTATTACTTCTTAATTGTTGAAGTCAGTGGGTTGTTTTCAGTCTTCATCATGTGTGACTAGTATATGGCATTTGCCATTGTTGCTCTGGATTATGTTCTCCTTTGTGAAACTCTCCTTTCTTGCTTCCAAGATACCCCATTTTCTTGTTACTTTCCTACCTCTCTGTTCATTTTTTAAAACCATGTTCCTTTACTACCTGCTCTTTCTCTGATCATCCCTTATGTGTTGGTGTTTTCCCTAGTTCCACTCTTTCTAATTTCATTAATATACCATGGAAAACCTCATTCAGTTCCAGAGTTTCAGTTATCATTTACATGTATCTATGACTATATCTCTAGAGCCCCAGTCTCCTAAAGTCAACTTCCCACTGGGCATTTATACTTAGATGTCTCAGAACCATTTCAAGCACAATATGCTCAAAACCTAACATGTCAGCTTTTTCTCCCAAGCTCCTCATCTCAGTGCCTGGGACCACCATGCATTCAGTCAACCAAACCAAAAATACAGAAGCCATCTTTAATTCTTCTGCCATTCTCATGCTCTATATCCAAATGATTTATCTTGAGAGCATATATAAGGGGGAAAGAGTTTTAAGTTAGTAAGGGTGAGGTTACATAGGATCTCATTAATTTATTGGATTACCTGCTGGCACCTAAGATTAAGCCATCTCTGCTCATGAACCTGAATAGGAAGAAACATGTTAAGTAATTCCTTATACAATAGATGCATTGCCACTGACTCAATCTAGAATCATCATAATTTAGGTTTTAAATAAGGCTTCTTGGAGAGGTAGCTTAGTAGTTTTTGCTTTAGATTCAGATAGACCCATTTATGGCACTGCCTAGTTCTATTCCTATATAATGGCATTGTTGGGATGATTAAATGAGGCAATGTATCTAAAATGCCTTTCACTTATGAGGTCTCAAGGAATTTCATTCCTATTCCTTTCCCTGGGGTATAAGAGAAGCACAATTGGAGTAACCAAACATTATTAAACAAGGAGAACATCAGAACTGTAGTATACTTTCCAGCCTAATCTTCACAGCACCAGATTTGCAGAGAAACCATTAGGGCTCTCAACATGAAATAAAGTTCCCTGGGAGATACCGGTTATACAGAGATAGCAACACTTGGAGGGAATGTAGACACCATCTCTGGTGGCTTCTGAGCCAGTCATAAGAATGAGTATCATCAGGCTGTCACCTACTCATCCTCCCTTGGTGAGCACCATGTTCTCTTTGTTCCTGCTGTAGCAACATCTGCCCTTAGCAGTCACTTAGGAGTAGCTGTAATTATGGCTTTGGAGATAGTAGGGCCCTTTGGTTTTCATGGTGTGGCAGGTCCTATGGCTCCCTGTCTACCCTTTCAACCTCCCCCCACCGCCTATTGGCGGAGGCCCTCAATGACATAATTCATTAGGTGATGCTGCCCTCTTGTGGAAAAGTTAACCTTCGTGTATGGATTACCCCAGGAATGGTATTATCAGGCATTTATTGCCTCTTTCTTAGTCCAAATGGTTCCTCAAATTTATGAAGGAGCTCTTAGCACATAAATGAAGTGTGATCCCCTGAAACTTAATAGTGTTTTTTTTTTTTTTAAAGATTTTATTTATTTATTTGACAGAGAGAGATCACAAGTAGACAGAGAGGCAGGCAGAGAGAGAGAGAGAGAGAAGCAGGCTCCCTGCTGAGCAGTGAGCCCGATGCGGGACTCGATCCCAGGACCCCGAGATCATGACCTGAGCCGAAGGCAGCGGCTTAACCCACTGAGCCACCCAGGCGCCCTTAATAGTGTTTTATACTAAGTTAGACTTTGGTTTCAGCACTGAGGTTTAGGTCTGGACTCCAGTCCTTCGGGATGAATATAATGAGAAAGAAGAACTTTAGAAAATGCCCTAGTCTGAAAAGCCACACCAGCTCTTTCTCCTATATTGCCCTTTAGAGCATGGTCAACCAAGTCAGAAATCTAGATGTTAACTCTCAATTCTTCTCACTTGCCCCAACCCTCTTCAATCTAAGTAATTCCAAGTCTTAGTCATTCTACTTGCTATACACCTCTCTGCAGCCTTTGTCTTCATCCAATCACTCATGATTTCTTACCTGGACTATTGGAAGAGTCTTTCCACTGGATTCTCATCTTCTCGTCAATCCTCCTTCTGATCAATCTATTCTCTAGATAAGACATCTGGTCATGTCACTTATCTATTTGGAAACAAAACGAAACAGGAACGATAACCATACAGTCTTGTTGGTCCCACAAGATTTATTTTATATTGATAGAACATACAAATTATTTTAAGGATATTATATTCATGAAACATTTTTTACATGCAAATATTTGAAGAAAAGACTGTAATACAAAGAAGAGCAACTATAGAAATGTCTATATGGAAGGCTCATACAATTTAAATATGACAGATAAAGTAGACCAAGAAAATAAGTACTTAGAATATTTAAAAAACACAATTCATCAGATTTAATTAATAACAAAAATTATATTTGATGACAGTGAATACACCCTCTTTCAAATATTCAGAGAACATTTTTTAAATGATCATATGGTATGCCACAAAGAAAATCTTTGCATACTGTTAGAAGTAGAAATCAGGCTTGCCCTGTTCTCTGATGATAATGTAAAACTTCTACAAATTAGAAACAAATTTGAACAAAAGTCTTCCACTGCTTTAATATTTCAAAACACATTTGTATGCAAGTATTAACCAAAAGAAACTCTAGCAGACTAATAAAAAAATAACAAAAATGAGATCACAATTTCTCAAAACTTTGAGAGCAATATTCAGAAGTAAATTCATAACCTTAAATATTTCATTATTAAAAACGAAGAATGAAATTACATGATTAAGAATCCAATATAATATGAAGCCAAGGGGTATGTTGTTTTTATAGGGAGATAAATTAAGTAGATAAGCCTCTAGCAAATTTAATTAAGAAAACAAAGATAAATTATAAATAAAATTTAAATGATAAATAGAATAGAACAACAAATACAAAGAACTTTTTTAAACTATGGGAAACTGCTATAATTGTACCTTAATAAATTTGAAAACCTCAGCAAATTTGAAATATCTAATAAAATGTTAAACACCGTGCATTAGTAAGAAGTTTAAAACAAAATGGGCCTGTAACCATAGAAACATTGAAAACAATTATCAAAGAGAACTTCCAAAAATACTTTAGGGCCAGATGTTTTTTATCAGTGAATTCCTTCAAATTTTCTAGGAATATTAGAAATGTTATAGAATTGAAAATCCTGCAGAATTATTCACATTGATTTTAAAACTAGCATCATTCTGATACCAATATCCGACAGACTGTTCCTCGAGGCATTACGGATTAATTTTCAGGAATCCGTTGTGAAAGACTAAATCCACCTCTCTTACAGCAACCTCTTCTTCTTTTAACTTTCTCATACTCCATTCTCTTTACAGCTACTGTTTAATATCATCAAGGCTTTAAATATTTTCTCCTATTCTTTCAGTCTCCTTTAATCACCATGGCCTATGACTCTCCTTATTCTACGTGCTGAATCTGAGCAACTACACTCATTCATAGTTTTAATTACCACATCTGTGCTCTTAACTTTATCTCTAGTTCTAATCTGTCCCCAAAATTCGTATGTACAGTGGCCTGGTAAAAACCTCCACAGGAAATCTCAACAGTAAATGCAAGCGATGTATATAAATCTGAATTGATTATCTAGCTTATAAAACTCTCTCACTTTCCAGTAGCACTGGGTGGTACTTTCATCCACCTAGCCATTCAAGTGAAAAACCTGAGTCATTTTTTACTTCTTGCTCTCCTTGTTAAGCCATGTTAATTTTACCTTTTAGACACTTCTAGAATTTATCCTCTTCTCTCCATTTCCACTGCTTTTGCCTGGTTCAGGCCCTCATCATCTCACCCCTGGACTATTTCAGTAGCCTTTCAGCTCTCTCAGATCTATCTCCCAAAGTGTTGCCACAAAGATAAATCTAAAATACAGATTCAATTATACCACTCCCCTGCTGAAAACTTGTCAGTGGCCTTCATTGCCCAGAGGCATGGTAAATAAGACATAATTATAGCTTCATTCCTACCCTTACCTACAACTTCATCTGGCATTCCTTATATTTTGTGCTAGAATAATACCATTGCCCAAGAATTTCATGCTGTTTATCAATTCTGTGACTATTCATTCTATGCTTTCTACTTGGAGCATAGTTTTCCCTTTCTTTGCTTAGTTAATGCCTTCATATTAACATTCTTTAAGACTCAGCTCTGGGATTGATGTTTATAAAGATACTTTCTTTGATGCCTTGGGTTAATTAAGTTAGATGGCCTTCCTCTGGTTCCCACAGAACCATAGAACTCTAGCTTTTATCACACTGTATAGAAATAATTTGTTTCTGTATTTATCTTCTGCATTAGACTAGACAGTGGTTGGAAAACTTCAGCTCATGGGCTAAATCTAGCCCACCACTGGTTTATGAATGGCCTGCAAGCTATGTATGTTTTTAAAAATATATATTTTGAATGGTTGGGAAGGGAAAAAGCAAAAGAAAAATAGTACTTCATGACATGTGAAAATTATATGCAAGTCAAATTTCAGTGTCCATAAAGTTCTATTGGAACGAAATTATGCCTATTCATGTACTGTCTATGGCTGCTTTCACACAACAGTACAATTTAATAGTTCTTACAGAAACTGTATGACCTGAAAATCCCAAAAGTTATTTTTCCAGCTCTTAGACCAGAAGCATGAGGGAAGGGGCTGCTTTGTGTTCATCATGATATCCCTAGCACCAACTAGATGTTTGGCCTATTGGAAAGATTCAGAATTTTATATTTACACATCTGATACAGGAAAGTAGAGAATATGAGTAACTGGTTCACTTGGTAGTTACATTACTCCAGGTTACCTAGATTGGCAGATGAGATTGCATTCAGTCTTTTATGAGTATGCTCATTTGTGACTCTGTTTTTCAGTAACTGATCAACTCTAAGCACACTGATCAGAAAAAAAATTAATTTTTATCCTGCAAACCTGATGTACAGATCTTAGACCAACATGAATATGAAAAGGAACTACCATATTTTGGCTATCTGCCAGCTTCCCTAGTTGACTTCACTCTGTTGTTGCCATTATACACATGCCATCTACAATTAAATTGTATTTCAAAAGTGAAGAGACTTTGCATGAGGGTGGACAAAGAGGGGGTTAAAACTGTTAAAACTCAATAAAACTGTAAGTATTCTGTCATGTATTAATATACCAGGGATATGCTGCCTCACAAAAGCCAGTGGGCATGATACAGTTCTGTGATTTCCCACTGTTCCACTAAAGCCAGTGAGCATGGACTGGCCCTGCAATCTTGCTCTGCTTTGCTAAACTGTGGGCACTTGTAGTCCACACAGGAGATACTACTTGATCTCCTAGATCTTATGCAGGAGCCTTGCATCTGTAGGCCCAACAGGACTGAAGTAATCAGAGACATAGTTCTTGGCAGGCTAAGCTTGGCAGTACCAGTTTGCTGGTACCCTCCAGAAAGGCACTTACACCTTGTTCAGAGCCTTGATTTTTGCATCTTTTACCTAGGGAAGACCTCCACAGTGCTGGGACAGGAGGTCAGCAGGGATTATGACCACAGTCCCACATGACTGTATATATTTGCATACTTTAAAACCTGCTGCCTGAGGGGCTAGCCTCCAATCAGCCCAAAACTAGGTGCTGATTAAGATGACAGGTCTTAGTATACCCTCAACATCTGGGAACTATAAAAAATAAATCAGGCTACTTAGATAATCACAAATATTCCAGAGACAACCAAAACCAAAGGCAAAGTTAAATGATAAGGTTCATCATCTATACTGGCCACTCTTCTAAGGCTGAGAGATGTAGCTTTCTCACCTAATACATTGAAATAAACAGAGAGTTGAACAAATTAAGAAATAGGAAAATATGTTCCCAATAAAAGAATAAGATAAAAACCTTGAAAAGAAACCTTAATAAAACAGAGATAAGTAATTTACTTGATAAAGAACTTAAAGTAATGGTCATAAAAGTGTTCACTAAGCTTGGGAGAAGAATGGATGCATACAGGGAGAACTTCAACAAAGAGATAGAAAATATATGAAAAGAGCTGAAGAATACAATAACTGAATTGAAAAGTATGCTAGAAGAGTTAAATGGCAGACTAGATGGAGCAGAAGAAAGTATCAGTGATCTGGAAAACAGGGCAGTGGAACTCACCCAGACAGAACAGTGAAAAGAAAAAGAATTTTAGAAAGTGAAGACTGTTTAAAGGACTTTCAGGGCAACATCAAACAGAATAACATTTACATTATAGGAGTTCTGGAAGGAGAAGAGAGAGAGAAAAGGGCTGAAAACTTATTTGAACAAATAATGACTGAAGACCTCAACTCAGAGAAGGAAGTAAACATCCAGAAACAGAGAGCCCAGAGAGTTTCAAATAAAATGAACTCAAAAATATCCACACCAAGACACATTATAATGAAAATTTCAAAAGTTAAAGAGAATCTTAAAAGCAGCAAGAAAAAAACAAAACTTTAACACACGATGGAACCCCTATAAGACCATCAACAGATATTTCAGCAGAAAATTTGCAGATCAGAAGACAGTGGCATGATATATTCAAAGTGCTAAAAGGAAAAAAAAATAACAAAACTTCCAACCACCAATATTCTATCCAGTAAGTTTATCATAGAGAATTGAAGGAGAGGTAAAGAGTTTTCCAGACAAGTAAAAGCTAAGGGAGTTCATTACCACTAAACTGGCCTTATAAGAAAGGTTAAAGGGACTTCTTTAAGCTGAAAAAGAGGGTACTAATAATTATTAACAAGAAAATGTATGCAAGTAAAAATCTCATTGATAAATATACTTGCTCAAGATTCTCTCTCTACCTTTCCCCCTCCCACCTCCCCCCTAGCTTGCACATTTGTACTCTCTCTCTCAAAATAAATAAATAACTAAAATCATTAAACAAGACAAGTCTGGGGTACCTGGGTGGCTCAGTCAGTTAAGTGTCCAATCCTTGATTTTGGCTCAGGTCATGATCTTAGAGTTGTAAGTTTAAAACCCACGTCAGGCTCTGGGCTGGATTGGGGGTGCTGCTTGAGATTCTCTCTTTCCCTCTGCCCCTCCCCCATTTGTGTGCTCTCTCTCTAAAATAAATAAATAAACCTTTTTTTAAAAGTCTCAATAAATTTAAGATTGAAATCCTATCAAGCATCTCTTCTAATAACAATGGTATGAAACCAGAAATCAATTACAAGAAGAAAACTAGAAAAATCATAAGCATATGTATATTAATGTGTTATTGAACAACCAATGGGTCAACGAAAGAATCAAAGGAGAAATTTTAAAAAAAAATCTTGAGACAAATGAAATGGAAATGCAACATAAAAAATCTATGGGATGAAACAAAAGCAGTTATAAGGGAAATTCATAGAGATATAGGCCTACCTCAAGAAACAAGAAAAATCTCAGATAATCTAATATTACACATAAAGCAACTAGAAAAAAGAAGAACAAATAAAAGCTAAAGTTAGGAGAAGGAAGGGAATAATAAAGATCAGAGGGGAAATAAAGACTAAAAATACACTAAGGAAGATCAATGAAACAGAGTTCATTCTTTAAAAAGACAAACAGAATTGACAAACCTTTAGCTAGACTAAGAAAAAAAGGAGGATTCACATAAATAAAATCAGAAATAAAAAGGGTTAAGTTATAATTTATACCACAGAAATACAAAGGTTCATAAGAGACTACAATGAACAATTAGACATCAATAAATTGAACAAACTAGAAGAAATGGGTAAGTCCCTAGAAACACAATCTACCAAGATTGAATCATGAAGAAATACAAAATCTGAATAGACTGGTTAAGGAGATTGAAACAGTTATAAAAAACCTCCCAACAAACAAACTCCAGGACCAGATGGCTTCGGTGGTGAATTATACCAAATATTTAAAGAAGATTTAATACCTATCTTACTCAGACTCTTCCAAAAATTTTAAAAGGAGGGAATGCATTCAAACTCATTTTAAGAGGCAGCATTACTCTGATACCCAAACCAGACAAGGACAGCACACACACACATATAAAGATTACAGGCTGAGGAGAGGAGTCAAGATGGCAGAGAAGTAGCAGGCTGAGACTACTTCAGGTAGCGGGAGATCAGCTAGATAGCTTATCTAAAGATTGCAAACACCTACAAATCCAACGGGAGATCGAAGAGAAGAAGAACAGCAATTCTAGAAACAGAAAATCAACCACTTTCTGC
>NW_019154107.1:29965619-29966012 GCF_002288905.1 Enhydra lutris kenyoni | reverse complement strand
TTATCCTAAAGATACAAACGTAGTGATCCGAAGGGGCACGTGCACCCGAATGTTTATAGCAGCAATGTCTACAATAGCCAAACTATGGAAAGAACTTAGATGTCCATCAACAGATGAATGGATAAAGAAGAAGTGGTATATATACTCAATGGAATACTATGCAGCCATCAAAAGAAATGAAATCTTGCCATTTGCAACGACGTGGATGGAACTAGAGGGTATCATGCTTAGTGAAATAATCAATCGGAGAAAGACAACTATCATATGATCTCCCTGATATGAGGGAGAGAAGATGCAACATGGGGGGTTAAGGGTTAGGAGAAGAGTAAATGAAACAAGATGGGATTGGGAGGGAGACAAACCGTAAGTGACTCAATCTCACAAAACAAACTG
>NW_019154107.1:29940646-29965519 GCF_002288905.1 Enhydra lutris kenyoni | reverse complement strand
TTCACAGACCTGTACCCCTGGGGATAAAAATATATTATATGTTTAAAAAAAATAATAATAAATTTTAAATTAAAAAAAAAAGAAAAGAAGTTGTGTTAAAAAAACGGAAAAAAAAGATTATAGGCTACTATTCCTGATAAAGATCAATGCCTCAATTCACAACAAAATATTAGCAAACCAAATTCAACAATACATTAAAACGATCATACACCATGATCAAGTGGGATTTATTCTAGGGATGCAAGGATAGTTCAGCAAATCTGAAAATCAATCAATGTAATAAACCACATTAACAAAGTGAAGGGTAAAAATTATATGATCATCTCAATAGATGCGGAAAAAGCATTTGATAAGATTTGACATCCATTTATAATCAAAACTCTCAACAAAGTGGGTTTAAAGGGAACATACCTCAACATAATGAAAACTATATCCTACAAGCCCACAGCTAACAAGTCAAGTCAAATGAATTTTTTTTTTTGGTTTTCCAGTGCATATAAAAATTATGTTTATGCTACACTATAGTCTATCTGGGGTATACAACAGCATTATATCTAAAATGATGTACATACCTTAATTAAAAATACATTATTGCTAAAAATGCTAATTATCATCTGAGCTTTCAATGAGTTGAAATATTTTTGCTGGTAGAGTCTTGCCTCAATGTTGATGCCTGCTGACTGATTAGGGTGTTGGTTGCTGAAGGCTAGGGTGGCTGTGACAGTTTTTTAAAATAAAATAACAGTGAAGTATACCATATCTATTGACTCTTCTCAGAAATGATCTATATGTAGCACGAGATGGGTTTGATGACATTTTACCCACAAAATTTCTTTCAAAATTGGAACCAATCCTCTCAAACTGCTGCTGCATTATCAATTAGATTTATGTAATATTCTAAACATTTTTTGTCTTTTCAACAATCTTCATAGTATCTTCACCAGGAGTAGATTTCATCTCAAGAAACCACTTTGTTCATCCATAAAAAGCAAATCCTTATCCATTCAAGTTTTATCATGAGATCATACCAATTCACTCAATATCTCCAAGCTCCACTTCAAATTCTAGCTCTTTTGTTATTTGTACCACATCTGCTGTTACTTCCTCCACGTAAGTCTTGACCCCCTCAAAGTCATCCATGAGGGTTGGAATCAACACTTTCCAAACTCCTGTTCATGTTGACATTCTGACCTCTTCCCATCAATCATGAATGTCCTTAATAATATCTAAAATGGTGAATATTTTCCAGAGAGCTTTCAATTTATTTGCCCATATCCATTAGAGGAATCACTATCTTATGACAGCTATAGTCTTACAAAATGTATCTCTTAAATAATAAAACTTGAAAGTTGAAATCACTCCTTAATTCACGGGCTATAAAACGGATATTGTGTGAGCAAGCACGAAGATAACAATCTCATCGTGCATGTTTATCAGAGCTCTTTGGTGACCAGGTGCATTGTCAATAAGCAGTAATATTTTTAAAAGGAATATTTTCTGGGGCACCTGGGTGGCTCAGTGGGTTAAAGCCTCTGCCTTCAGCTCGGGTCGTGATCTCAGGGTCCTGGGATCGAGCCCCACATCAGGCTCTCTGCTCAGCGGGGAGCCTGCTTCCCCCTCTCTCTCTGCCTGCTTCTCTGACTCCTTGTGATCTCTGTCTCTGTCAAATAAATAAATAAAATCTTTAAAAAAAAAAAGGAATATTTTCTTCTTTTTTCTCATCTCATCTAAACAGTGGGCTTAAAATATTCATTAAGTCATATTGTAAACAGATGTACTGTCATCCAGGCTTTATTTTTCATTTATAGATCACAGGCAGCCTAGATATAACATAATTATTAGGGGCCCTAGGATTTTCAGAAAGGTAAATGAACATTGGCTTTAACATAAAGTCGCCAGCAATGCCTAGCAAGAGAGTTAGTTTGTCCTTTGAACCTGTGAAGCCAGACAGTGACATCTATCTAGCCATGAAAGTCCTAGATGTCATCTTTCTTTTTGTTGTTGTTTAAATTCAAGCTAGTTAACATACAGTGAAGTATTGGTTTCAGGAATAAAATTTAGTAGTTCATCACTTACATATAACACCCAGTGTTCATCCCAACAAGTGCGCTCCTTAATGGCCACCACCCATTTAGCATATCCTTCCACCTTTCTCTCCTCTAGCAACCCCTACTTTGTTCTCTATAACTAAGAGTCTCTTATGGTTTGCTTCCCTCTCTGTTTTTATCTTATTTTATTTTTCTATTCCTTCACCTATGTTCATCTGTTTTGTTTCTTAAATTCCACATACGAGTGAAATCATATGGTATTTATCTTTCTCTGACTGACTTATTTCATTTAACCTAATATACTAGTTCCATCTACATCACTGCAAATGGCAAAATTTCATTTTTGATGGCTGAGTAATATTCCCTTTTATATGTACACCACATCCTCTTTATCCATTCATCCATTGCTGGACATTTGGTCTCTTTTCATAATTTGGTATTGTTGTTACTGCTGCTATAAACATCAGGGTGCATATGCCCCTTCAAATCAGCATTTATGTATACTTTGGGTAAATACTAGTAGTGCAATTGCTGGGTCATAGGGTAATTCAATTTTTAACTTTTGGAGGAAACTCCATACTGTTTTCCAGAGTATCTGCACAAGTTTGCATTCCCACCATCAGTGCAAGAGTTCTCCCCTTTCTACACATCCTCACCAACATCTGTTGTTTTCTGAGTTGTTAATTTTAGTTATTCTGAGCTATGAGGTGGTATCTCATTATGGTTTTAATTGGTATTTCCCTGATGATGAGTGACGTTGAGCATCTTTTCATGTGTCTGTTAGCCATTTGGATGTTTTCTTTGGAAAAGTGTCTATCCATGTCTTCTGCTCAATTCTTAACTGGATTATTTATTTTTTGGGTGTTGATTTTGTTGAGTTCTTTATGGATTCTGGATACTAGCCCTTTATCTGATGTGTCATTTGCAAATATCATCTTTCATTCCATCAGTTGCCTTTTAGTTTTATTGATTAATTCCTTCACTGTGCAGAACCTTTTATCTTGATGAAACCCTAATATTTCATTTTTGCTTTTCTTTCCCTTGCCTCCAGAGATGTGTCTAGTAAGAAGTTGCTGCAGCCACGGACAAAGAGTTTGTTGCCTGTTTTCTCCTCTAGGATTTTGATGGTTTCCTGTCTCACATTTAGTTCTTTCACTCAATTTGTATTTACTTTTGTGTATGGTGTAAGAAAGCAGTCCAGTTTCATTTTTGTGCATGTTACTGTCCAGTTTTCCCAACATTATTTGTTGAAAAGACTATTTTCCATTGGATATTCTTTCCTGTTTTGTTTAAGATTAGTTGACCATATAGTTGTAGGTCTATTTCTGGGTTCTCTATTCTGTTCCATTGATCTATGTGTCTATTTTTGTGCCAATACCATACTGTCTTGATTACTACAGCTTTGTTAATAAAGCTTGGAATCTGGAATTGTGATGTCTCCCACTTTGCTTTTCTTTTTCAACATTACTTTGGCTATTTGAAGTCTTTTCTAGTTCCATACAAATTTTAAGATTGTTTTTTCTAGCTCTGTGAAAAATGTTGGTGGTATTTTGATAGGGATTGCATTGAATGTGCTTTGGTTAGTATAGACATTTGAACAATGTTTGTTCTTCTAATCTATGAGCATGGAATGTTTTTCCAATTTTTTGTATCTTCTATTTCTTTCATAAGTGTTCTATATTTTTCAGCATACAGATCTTTTACCTCTTTTTTTAGGTTTATTCCTATGTATCTTTTTTAGGAGGGTTCAACTATAAATGGAACTGATACCTTGATTTCTCTTTCTGGTGCTTCATTATTAGTGTATGGAAATGCAACAGATTTCTATACATTGATTTTATATCCTGTGACTTTGCTGAATTCATGTATCAGTTCCAGCAACTTTTTGGTGGACTTTTCCAGGTTTTCTACATAGAAATGTTGTCTGCAAAGAGTGAAAGTTTGACTTCTTCCTTGCCGATTTGGATGCCTTTTATTTCTTTTTGTTGTCTGATTGCTGAGGCTAGGACTTCCAGTACTATGGTGAACAATAGTGGTGAAAGTGGACATCACTGTTGTGTTCCTAACCTTAGGGGAAATGCTCTCAGTTTTCCCCATTGAGGATGATATTTGCTATATGTCTTTTATATGTGGCCTTTATGATGTTGAGGTATATTCCTTCTATCCCTTTGTTCTTGAGGGTCTTTATAAAGAAAGGATGCTGTATTTTGTCATATGCTTTTTCTGCAGCCGTTCAGAGGATTATATGGTTCTTATCCTTTTTTTATTAATGTGGTGTATCACATTGGTTGATTTGTGGATATTGAACCACACCTGCAGCCCAGGAATAAATCCCACTTGATCATGATGAAAAATCTTTTTAATGTACTGTTGGATACAATTAACTAGTATCTTCTTGAGAATTTTTGCAACCATGTTCTGTTCACACTCTCTCTTTCTTCCTGTTTCAGTTTTGGTAGTTTATGTGTTTCTAGGAATTTACCAATTTCTTCCAGATTGACGAATTTGTGGGTGCAAGATTGCTCGTAATATTCTCTTATAAATGTATTTCCTTGGTATTGGTTGTGATCTCTTCTCTTTCATTCATGATTTATATTTATTTGGGTCCTTTTTCTTTTCTTTTTGATAAGTCTGGCTAGGCATTTATCAATTTTGTTAATTCTTTTGAAGAACGAGCTCCTAATTTCATTGATATGTTCTACTGGGTTTTTTAAATTTATGTGTCATTTATTTCTGCTCTAATCTTTATTATTTCCCTTCTTTTCTGGCTTTATGCCTTATTTATGGTTCTTTTTCCACTCCTTTAGGTGTATGGTTAGTTTGTATTTTTGAGACTTTCCTTGTTTCTCGAGAAAAGCCTGTATTGCTATATACTTCCCTCTTATAACCACCTTTGCTGCATCCCAAAGGTTTTAGACTGTTGTGCTTTCATTTTCATTTCCTTCCATGTATTTTTAAAATTTCTTCTTTAATCTCCTGGTTAACCCATTCATTCTTTAGTAGGATGTTCTTTTACCTTCTTATATTTGTGGTCTTTCCAAATTTTTCCTAGTGGTTGACTTCAGGTTTCATAGCCTTGTGGTCTGAAAATATGCATGGTATGATCTTAATCTTTTTGTACTTTGAGGGCTGATTTGTGACCCACTATGTGATGTATTCTAAACAAACTATGTGAGTTTTCCATATGTACTCAAAAAAATGTGTATTCTGCTGCTTTAGAATAAAATACTCTGAATAGATCTGTTAAGTCTTTCTGGTCCAGTATGTCATTCAAAGCTCTTCTTTCCTTGTTGATCTTCTGCTTTGATGATGTGTCCATTGCTGTGAGCAGGGTATTATAGTCCCCTACTATTCTTAGATGAATATCAATGAGCTTCTTTAAGATTGTTATTAATTGGTTTATATATTTGGCTGCTCCCAAGCTGGGAACATAAATATTTACAATCGCTAGATCTTCTTGTTGGATAGACCCCTTTATTATATGGTGTCTATCTTCAACTCTTATTACAGTTTTTGGTTTAAAATCAGTTTGCCTGATGTAAGTATGGCTACTCCAGCTGTCTTTTGATGTCAATTAATATGTTAGATGGTTCTTCATGCCCTCACTTTCAATCTGGAGGTATGTTTGGGTCTACAATGATTCTCCTGTAAGTAGCATATCAATGGTTCTTGTTTGTTTTTTAATTCATTCTGATACCCTATGTATTTTGACTGGAGCATTGAGTCCATTTACATTCAGAGTAATTATTTGTAGATATGAATTTAGTGCCATTGTATTACCTGTAAAGTTGCTGTTCCTATGGATTGCTTCTGTTCCTTTCTAGTCTGTTGCTTTTTTGGGCTCTTCCTGCTCTAGTGTCCTCCTTAATATTTCTTACAGATATGGTTTAGTTTTCACGAGCTCCTTTAGTTTTTGCTTGTCTTAGAAACTTTATCTCCTCTTCTACTCTGAATGACAGAGTAGATGGATAAAGTATTCTTGGATGCATATTTTTCCTGTTCAGCATGTTGAATATGTCATGCCACAGCTTTCTGGCCTGATAAGTCTCTGTGGACAGGTCTGCTGCTAACTATAAGTGTCTACCCTTGTAGGTTAAGGATATTTTGTCTGTAGCTGCTTTCAGAATTCTCTCCTGACTTTGTATTTTGCAAGTTTCACTATGATATGTCTTGGTGTTGACCTGTTTCTGTTGATTTTGAGGGGAGTTCCCTGTGTCTCTTGGACTTGAATGCCTGTTTCCTTCCCCAGATTAGAGAAGTTCTCAGCTATAATTTGTTCAAATAAACCATCTACCCCTTTTTCCATCTCTTCTTCTGGGACTCCTGTGGTATGGATATTATTGCACTTTGTGAAATTGCTGAGTTCCCTAAGTCTATATTCATGATCTAATCATTTTCTTTCCCTCTTCTTTTCAGCTTCATTATTTTCCATAATTTTATCTTCTGTATCATTTATTTGATCCTCTGCTTCTTCCATCCTCGTTGTGATTACATCCAACAGGTTTTACATCTGAGTTACAACATTTTTTATTTTGGTCTGATTAGTTTTTGGGTCTTTTATCTCTGCAGCCTGGGTTTCTCTGGTGTTCTTTATGGTTCTTTCAAGCCCAGCTTATATTCTTATGAATGTTGTTCTAAACTGTGGTTCAGATATATTGTTTATCTGTTTTGAGTAAATACCTGGCTGTAATTTCTTCTTGAGCTTTCTTTTGTTGAGAATTCCTCCAGCTTGTCATTATGTCTACATTTCTGTCTTTTGTGTATTATAAAAGCTTATTATGTTTCCTGCTCCTGAGAGTAGTACTATATTAAGAAAGGGCCATAAACTGTCCAGGGCCTGGCATATCAGGTAGTGTTTCTGGTGTGTGTTGTGTGCACTCTGCTGTTGTGTTCTGACTGTTTTTTCCCACAGGTCAGTCCTCTGCAGAGTTCCTCCTTGCTTGCAGTGGGGTGCTTGGACCTTTAACTAGATGTGTTTTAATTCATTTTTTAAGATAAACCAGATTTAAAAAAATGTCTGATCCAAGAAATAAAAAAAGGAAAAAGAGCAAAAAAAGCAAATAAACTGACAAACAAAAAAATAAAAGCCTGATTCCAAAGAAAAAAAAAAGAGAAAAGAAGGAAAGAAAGCTAATCCAAAAAATGAGAAAAGGAAACAAAGAAACCAACAAACCAACAAAAAACTATATGCCTGATTCAGATACACACACACACACACACACATAAAACAAAAGGGGTGCCTGGATGGTTCAGTCACTTAAGCATCTGACTCTTGATTTTGGCTTAGGTTATGATCTAAGGGTTGTGAGAACAAGCTCCATGTCAGGCTCCGTGCTGTGTATGGAGCCTGCTTGAGATTAATATTATCTTTCTTCCTCTCCCTTCACAACAATCAAATAAAATAAAATAAAATAAAATAAAATAAAATGAAATAAAAAATAATTTTAAAAATATAAAAATAAAAAAAAATTAAAAGAGCCTGGTCCTATTTCCACCAGAACTGAAGCTGATGCTTTGGAACACTCTATGATCAATAGAGTTGATACATGCAGGGGACCCGTGTTGGTCTTCTGAGGGAGAGGCCCATTGCACTGGCTCACAGTCAGTCCTGCCATGGTAAAGTTGCCCCTGACTGGTGCAGGGGGGCTGGGTTTGGTGAAAGCGACTCCAGCTTCCACTAGAGGTGCTCAGTTTCTCTCTGTTGGTGTGTGGATGGGAGTGTGGGGTGGTGGTGGTAGTGGCAGTGTGTGGATGGGAGTGTGGGGTGGTGGTGGTAGTGTTGATATGTGGATGGGAGGGGGTGGTGGTGGTAGCAGTGGTAGAAAATGGCATTACCCCACTCTCTCATCCCCAGGGAGGGGAATTCTTGGCTGCCGCTGTTCAGGGGGACCTCACAGAAAATTGAACTTTCTCTCTTCCTGTGTCCTGGGCTTTCATCACATCACTGCCCTTAACCTGTCTATGCACAGGCTGTTGGCACACCTGGCACCACAGTTCTCCTGTGTTTTGTCTCTGGCTGGTAGTTTGGAATCAAAACTACAAATTTTAAAGGACCCAGCAAGGCATTTACCCATTCCCCTTTCCTGGAGGAGGGCCTTACAGCACTACTCGCTGTACTATTATGTCCCAGAAAAGCAGTTGCATGCCTTTGTAGGTGCCTGGAGTCTATGATGAAGCACAGCAAAAAGCTGCAACCAGGTTATCTGCACTCTGTCCCCTGTTGTTGATTGGCCACTCAATTGTGCCCAGCAGGCCTTGTGTCCTTGGAAAGGCAAAATACCCTTTTCCAAAGGTACCCCAGGAAGGGGACTATTTTCTCCCAGTATGACCCAGGGGATCCCACACCACAGTGTCTTCTGAAAACCATATGCACTGCTCTCTCTCCCACTCTCTCTTTCTCTCCCTGACTTCTCTGTGGAAAGGACTCCCTTCCTCTGGTGGCACCATGGCTTTTCTCTCTACTAATTTGTATCTCCAAACCTCATATCTGCCATGTTATTTTCCTCTAATTGTGCAGATAGTTTTCTCAATCCTCAGATCAATTTCCTAGTTGTTCAAGGTGATTTGATGTTGATCTAGCTATGTTTGAGAAATGAGACAAGCTCAGGGCTCCTCTGCTACTCTGCCATCTTAACTCCTCCTCAACCTTAGATGGCATCTTCTTCCAAAATAAGGCCTCTACATCTACATCAAAAATCTGTTTTTTATTGTGGCCACTTTCATTAATTAGCTAGATCTTCTGGATAGTTTGGTATAGCTTCTACACCAGCACTTGCTGCTTGACCTTGAACTTTAATGTCATAGAGATGCCTTCTTTCCTTAAACCTCATGAACCAACCTCTGTTAGCTTCAAACTTTTCTTCTTCAGCTTCCTCACCTTTATCAGCCTTCATAGAACTGAAGAGAGTCAGGGTCTTGTTCTAGATTAGGCTTTGTCTTGAGAGGATGTTGTGGCTGGTTTGATCTTCTATCTAGACCACTAAAACTTTCTCCATATTAAAAATAAGACTTTTGGGGCGCCTGGGTGGCTCAGTGGGTTAAGCCACTGCCTTCGGCTCAGGTCATGATCTCAGACCTGGGATTGAGCCCCGCATCGGGCTCTCTGCTCTCTAGGGGAGCCTGCTTCCTCCTCTCTCTCTCTGCCTGCCTCTCTGCCTGCTTGTGATCTCTCTGTCAAATAAATAAATAAAATCTTTAAAAAATAAGACTTTGCTTTCTTATCATTTGTGTGTTCACTAGAATAACATTTTTAACTTCCTATAAGAACTTCCTTGGCATTCAAATCTTGGTCTAAATTTTGGCCTATCTCAGCTTTTGATATGGCTTTCTCATTAAGCTTAACCATTTCTAGCTTTTGATTTAAAGTGAGAGACATATGATTCTTCCTTTCACTTGAACACTTAGAAGTCATTGTATGGTTATTAATTGACCTCATTTCAATATAGTTGTGTGTCAAGGAATAGGGAGTTCCAACGAGAAGGAGAGAGGGGAATAGCTGGTTGATGAAGCAATTAGAACACACATTCACTGATTAAGTTTGCCTCTTATATGGGCACAGTTCATGGTATCTCAAAACAATTATAATAGTAACATTAAAGATCACTGATCACAATTACTATAATAAATATAATAATAATGAAAATGTTTGAAATATTGTAAGAATTACCAAATTGTAACCCAGAAGCATGAAGTGAGCAAGTGTTATTGGAAAAATGACACCAATAATCCAGCTCAACACAGAGTTACCATAAACCTTCAATTTGTTAAAAAGAAAAAAAAAACAAAAAAAACAACCAATATCCATGAAGCATAATAAAGCAAAGGACAATAAAATGAGACATGCCTGTTTTGGAAGTCTTAACTAGAACAATATGGCAAGAAAAGGAAATAAAAGGCATCTAAATTGGGAAGGAAAAAGTAAAACTGCCACTATTTGTGGAAAACATAAAATAATGTATAGAAAGCCCTAAAGACACACCAAAAAACTGTTGGAACTAATAAATGAATTCAATAAAGTTACAGGGTACAAAACCAACATATAAAAAATTGGTTGCGGGGCACCTGGGTGGCTCAGTGAGTTAAAGCCTCTGCCTTCGGCTCAGGTCATGATCCCAGGGTCCTGGGATCAAGCCCCACATCGGGCTCTCTGCTCAGCAGGGAGCCTGCTTTCCCCTCTCTGTCTGCCTGCTTCTCTGTCTACTTGTGATCTCTGTTTGTCAAATAAATAAATAAAAATCTTTTAAAAAAGTGGTTGCATTTCTATACCCTGACATTGAACTATCAGAAGAAGAAAGAAAACATCTCATTTACAATTGTACCAGAAAGAAAAAAATACCTAGGAATAAAGTTTACCTAGAAGGTGAATGAACTATACACTAAAAATGATAATACATTGATGAAAGAAATCTAAGAAGACCCAAATGAATGGAAAGAAATTCCATGCTTGTAGATTGGAATAATTAACATTGTTAAGATGTCCTTTACCCAAGGAAGTATATAAATGCAGTTTAATCCTATCAAAATTCCAATGATTTTTTCCATGAATAGAAAAAAAAAAACCAATCCTAAAAGTCCATGGGAACACAAAAGACCCTGAATAGCCAAAACAATAGTGAGAAACAAGAACATAGCTGAAGGCATCGCAGGCCTCAATTTTAAAATATATTACAAAGCTATAGTAATCAAAACAGTATGGTCCTACCATAGAAACAGAGACATGGATCAATAGAATAGAACAGAGAGCCCAGAAATAAACCCACATATATATGGTAAATCAACTTTTGACAAAGGAGCCAAGAATATACAATGGGGAAAAGACAGTCTCTTTAATAAATGATGCTGGGAAAATTGGACATCCACATGCAAAAGAATGAAACTAGACTACTATCTTGCACCATACGCAAAAATTAACTCAAAATGGATTAAAGACTCAAATGTAAACCATAAAAGTCCTAGAAGAAAATATAGGGGGTAATCTCTTTGACATCAGTCTTTGCCTTGATCTTTTAGGTTTAAATCCAAAAGCAAATATAAATAAGTGGGATAACATCAAACTAAAACTATTTTGCACAGCAAAGGAAACCATCAACAAAATGAAAAGGTAACTTACCGAATGGGAGAAAATATTTGCAAGTTATATATCTGATAAGGGATTTATATCTAACACCTACAAATAACTCATACAACTAAATAGCAAAAATAGATTCTGATTTTTAAAAAATGGACTGAGGATCTGAATAGACATTTTTCCAAAGAAGACATACAGATGGCTGACAGGCACATGAAAATTTGCTCAACATCACTAATCATTAGGAAAATACAAATGAAAGCCACAAATAGATATCACCTCACACCTGTTAGAATGACTATTATCAAGAGGCAAGAAATGACAAGTGTTGGTGAGGATGTGGAGAAAAGGAACTCTAGTTCACTTTTAATGAAAATGTAAATTGGGACAGTCACTATGGAAAACAGCATAGAGGTTTCTCAAAAAATTTAAAATATAACTACTATATGTTTCAGGAACTCTACTTCTGGGTACTTACCTAAGGAAAACAAAAACACTAATTTGAAAATATACATTCACCCCTTTGCTTATTGCAGCACTATTTATAATAGTCAACATACAGAAACAACTTAAGTGTCCATCAATGAATAAGTGGAAAAGAAGATGTTATATATATATATATATACATATATATATATATATATGTATATATATATATATATACATATATATAGCATGTTTATATACATATATAACCTGCATATATAATAGAATACTACTCATCCATAAAAAATAATGAAATCTTGCCATCTGCAACAACATGGAGAGACCCTGAGGGTATTTTGCTAAGTTAAATAAGTTAGAGAAAGACAAATACTGTATGATTTTACTTATATGTGGAATCTAAAAAACAAAATAAATGAATAAACAACAACTAATAGGCACAGAGAACAAAATCGTGGTGCCTGGGGGTTGGGCAAAATAAGTAAAGAGGGTCAAGAGGTACAATATTCTAGTTATAAAATCACTAAGTCATGAGGATATAATGCTTTGCATGGTGACCACAGTCAATAATATTGTGTTGCATATTTGAAAGTTGCTAAGAGAATAAATCTTAAATGTTCTCATCACAAGAAGAAAAAACCTTTGTAAATTTATATGGTGATAAATGGTAACTAGAGTTATTGTGATGATCAATTCTCTGTGTCCAAATAAAAATGTGTGGTGCAAGTGAAATTATTATAAATTTAAAAACATTAAAATACTGAAATAATTAAAAAATTAAATTAAAAATTTAAAAATATATGTATATTTCAGGGATAGGAGGAGTTTCATAGTTGACACAGTTTTATATTCTATAAAAAATTAATTTCTGTGTTCATTGTGAGAGAGACTATTCTTTTGTGTGTGTGTGTGATTTAGTTGAAGTTTTAGAGAAGTCCTGGAAAAGCAAGAGATGGAGGAATCAAAGTAATATTCTAAAGCAAGATCCAGCCTTCTATCTGTTTTTGTAAATAAAGTTTTATTGAAACACAGGCATGCTCATCCTTGTACATGTTGTCTGTTTCTGCTGTTATACCACTATAACAAGGTTGAGTTGTTGCAACACAGACAATATGGCCCTCAAACCTTAAAATATTTACTACCTGGCCCTTTACAGAAAGTTTGCTGGCTCCTGGTATAAACATCCTCCAAAAAGAAGACCTTGAGACTGTATATAAAGGCTAAAAAAGACTGAAAGAAAACCATCACAATCTATAAGTGAGAAAGAATAAAAAAAATCACAGAATGTTTAAACCAACAAACACACAAGGAAGACTGTTGAATTTTTGAGATTGTAGTATTGTTTTCTTTATTGAAATGTAGTTGACATACAATGGTAGTTTGGAGTGTACAACAAAGTGAATTAACACTTCTGTACATTATCACGTATAGAATGTGCTTATCATTACAATAAATGTAGTTACCATCTGCCACCATACAATGTTATTACAATATTTTTGACTATATTCTCTATGCTGTACTTTTCTTTTGAATTCAGGTGACAGTGTGGTTTGTATAGGCAAAATGAGTGGTAGTTGTGTTCACATCAGTATGTGCTTGCTTGCTTGCTTACTTGCTTCTTCCCATTAAAAGATATTTGTTGAGTGCTACTGTAAACTATATAACTGAATTAACTGGCTGCTGGGAATACCGTGGAGAATAAGACTGGCCTATTCCCTGCCCATATAAAGCTTATAGTGTATTTTATTTAACCCGGTACTACCCTATTAGCTATGAGACTTTGAGTTTATAGAAACTCTTTTAGACATTCTTTTCCATCTAGGCAGAATTTCCCAACTTTATAATGAGAATACTAATGCCTCTTTTGTAAGATTGTTGTAAGAATTAAGTAAGATTTTATATATTTTTTCCAAGTCATATAAAGAATATTTGAGTTCCAACTACGTGTTAAGCACTATTCCAGGTATTGGTGATACAGCAGTTAATACAACAGATTTAAAAAAGAAGATCTTGCCCTCATGGAAATTGCTTTTTAGTCCAATATATGAAAGTACCCAAAATAAAAAGTAGGCATTTGGTAACTCTTCTTTTTATTTTCCTGAATAAATAAAAGAAAGGCAATACTTACTCTTCAGTACTTAGTTTAGCAGGGAGTACAATACTGGCTAAAACTTAATTACACAGATTTCCTTTTAATGGCTAGTACTTTTGACAACATAGATTAGATATTATTATCAATCATTTAGCACCTTAATAATTGCAATCAGAATAATTGTTAGGTTGGATATCTCAAGGTGTGAAAAACAACTAGTTCCAAATTAGTTTACTTCTCATTTCTTAAATGTGCCTCTTTGCCTTTTCTATGTTTTCCTTGGTGTAGAAAGTTTTCCATCACTCTCTGCCAAACCAAAGACTGGCCATACATTGAAGTCAAGTTGCAAAAGAAAGTGTAATGTCAGAACTAAAGGGGTCTCTATAATCATTGTACTCAGAAACCCCACTTTATAGGTGGAAAAATCTTCAGGGCCAGGACAAAAATGGACTTTTCTAAGCCCACACAGCTTGGAAGTGATAGAGGTAGGACTAAACCAGCAGCTTCTGTTTACCAGTCAAGGATTATTTCCTCTGTTTCTGGGGTGTCTCACATTTGCTACCTCCTCTAGGAAGCCTTCCTGCACTTGAGGGAAATTTCTTCTTCTTATACCCCAAAGTACATTCATGATTCTATCCTTTACCTTATCTTTTTCTTCTGCCAACTCTTCCTTTATGAATTGATCCACTTCCAAGGGTTTCACCTCTCCTGTATACAGGAGAATGCGAGATCGCTCTGTCTAGCTTTATTTTCTTCCTAAGCAGCGAACTTTCATTCCAAACTGTACATTACCCCTCAACCAAACGCCCTCCCTGATATCTCTATTTCTTCCCATGGTATATTTCCCATCCCTATAAGTCAAGTTCATAAATGTAGAATCCTCTTCAATTCTCTCTTATATCCCAGTCTTCAAAACCATTCTGAGCTCCTTCTGCAGTGTTTCTATTATCCATCTCATCTGGCTCCTTTGTCTTCTTCCTGCTACTGCCAGGGACTCATTACCTCTTGTCTGGAAGCCCTCAACTCCATTCTCTGCAATTCTGCCAAATGAATCTCCTTAAAGCACATCTCTCTATTCATTTCAATCAGCAGTAATTGTGCTCTGGGTAAACTTCATGAGTTACGAGATCTTGATTGTACTTAGCCTGGGTCATATCATTCCCTTTATTTAAAAAAAAAAAGGCCCAATTGCCTCTAGAATTAAGTCCAAAAACTTCATTCCAACATTGAAGACCCTGTATAGATGGGTCTAAATGACTTTTTTAAAAATCCTTATCTTTCTGAAACCTGAGGTGTTATCTATTTTTTTTAAGATTTTATTTATTTATTTGACAGAGAGAGATCACAAGTAGGCAGAGAGGCAGGCAGAGAGAGAGGGAGAAGCAGGCTCCCTGCCAAGGAGAGAGCCTGATGTGGGGCTCGATCTCAGGACCCTGAGATCATGACCTGGGCCGAAGGCAGAGGCTTAACCCACTGAGCCACCCAGGCGCCCCCTGAGGTGTTATCTATTAAAAGAGTTTCTCTTCATTAGATGTACCCAAAGTTCAGTAGAATGTTCTCTACTCTTCACACTACACAGTCTGAGTAATTTTATTATCATGATTTTATTTAGCAAGTAAGATTTCTAAATCTCATGTCATCCCACACTATTTCCCCATATATCCCACTTCTGTTTGAACTTCCCCATTTAAATGCCCCTATAGTTATCTCACGATCTCCACACATATATATTAAATTCATTAACCTCTACCTCCAACACCTGATTCTCCTCCTGGGTACATCTGTATAAGTAAATAGTTCACAATGAACTCAGTTTTTTAAACTACTCACTTCTGTTTCTATTGATCAAGTCTTAGCAATTTTTACCTACTGACCATTTCTCAAATTTCTTCTCTCTTGTTTGTTCACTAGAGTAGCCTCCCAACTAGTTTATCTACCTCCAGTCTTGCCATGTTCCCTACTTCTTGAATTTTTTCTCCACTCTGCAAACAGAATCCTTTTAAATTTTTTTTTATTTTTTTAAAAGATTTTGTTTATTTATTTGATAGACAGAGATCACAAGTAGGCAGAGAGGCAGGCAGAGATAGAGGGGGAAGCAGTCTCCCTGCTGAGCAGAGAGCCTGATGTGGGGCTCGATCCTTGGACCCTGGGATCATGACCTGAGCCGAAGGCAGAGGCTTTTAAGAATTTTTTTAAAAGATTTATTTATTTATTTGACAGAGATCACAAGTAGGCAGAGAGGCAGGCAGAGAGAGAAAGAGGGGAAAGCAGGCTCCCCACTGAGCAGAGAGCCTGATGCAGGGCTCAATCCCAGGTCCCTGAGACCATGACCTAAGCCGAAGGCAGATGCTTAACCCACTGAGCCACCCAGGTGCCCCCAGAGGCTTTAACCCATTGAGCCACCCAAGCGCCCCTGGAGTCCTTTTTTTAAATGTAAATCTGGTCATGAAACCCTTACTCACCAAAACCTTCAAGTTTCCCTATTGGGTTCAGGATAAAAATCCAAACTCTTTAATTTGGTTGAACAAAAGGCCCTTTAGAATATAATTCTTATTTATCACCACATAAGCTCCCACTGTACACTACAGCCATATTCAACTCCATGTACTTTCCTAACTATAACATCATGTTTCTTTTTAAAAATTTTTTTTAATTTAAACTCAATTTGGGTAACACACACTGTATTATCAGAGGTAGAATTTAGTGATTCATCAGTTGCCTCACCAAATTTCCCCATTCTCCCACCCACCTCCAGCAACCCTCAGTTTCTTCTCTTAACTATAGAGTCTCTTATGGTTTGCCACTCTCTCTGTTTTTATCTTATTTTATTTTTCCTGCCCTTCCCTTATGTTCATCTATTCGTTTCTTAAATTCCACATATGAGTGAAATCATATGCTATTTGTTTTTCTCTAACTGACTTATTTCGTTTAGCCTAATATCCTCTAGGTCCATCCATGTTGTTGCAAATGGCAAGATTTCATTCTTTTTGATGGCTGACTAATATTCCTATGTATACATAGGAATATTATATATAATTATATGTATGTATGTGCATATATACATATACATATACATATCACATCTTCTTTATCCGTTCATGGACATCTGGGCTCTTTCCCTATTTTGGCTATTGTGAACCTTGCTGTATTGAACATTGGGATGTGTGTGCCCCTTCAAATAGTTATTTTTGTATCTTTTGGATAAATACTTAGTAGCACAATTGCTGGGCCATAGGGTAGTTCTATTTTAAACTTTTTGAGAAACCTCCATACTGTTTTCCAGAATGGCTACACCAGCTTGCTTTCCCACCAACAGTAACATCAGCTTTCATATCTCTGTGTCTTTTCCCATTACACTCCTTATTCCTGGAATGACCATTGCTCCCTCTTCTTTATTTAGCTCTTACTCAACACTCAAGAGTTGACCAAGAATTTACCACTTCAAAGACTTTTCTTTAGTTCTTTCATCCTTGGACTGCATTAAATTTTCCTCTCCTAAACAACATCATCTAATTTCTTCTATCTAGAACTGACTATGCTATTGTAACAGCCTGTTATCCGTCTGTTTCCCCCTGTAAATTTTGGTCAGTGTCCATGTGTTATTTATCCTTATATCTCTTGCATAGCCATCATTGTGCCTAACAAGGTTACAAGCTCAAAACTCATTGAATAGCTAATTGAATTGAATGAATGTGTGCCAGGCAAGGGCAATCAGTGTTACTGTAGTGAGGATTAAAAGCTGAGAATACCGGGGGTATTGGTTTCAATAAAGGAAATAAGTATGAGTCAAAGATGAGTCCAAAATTTCTTGCTTAATAGACTAGATGGAGTTATAAGAACTAGCACTTACTGAGTGCCTACTAGGTACTGAGCATTTGACTCAGTATTTTATATATGTTATATCAGAAGGAAGGAAAATAATGAGTTTCATTTTAGACATGTGGAGTTTTAAATGTCTGTAAGACCTCTGAATAGAAATGTCCACAGGCGGGAGGGTATGTGCTATGGTGAGTGCTGTGAAGTGTGTAAACCTGGCGAATCACAGACCTGTACCCCTGGGGATAAAAATATATTATATGTTTATAAAAAATAAAATAAAAAAAAAAGAAATGTCCACAGGCAATTTTAACTGTAATTCTTGGGTACAAGGAAGAAACAAGAACTAAATAATTAGACTGGGGGTTATTTGGATAGATGGTAATTGCAGCCATGGAGCAGAGACTGGGGGAGGATCTTTCAAAAAGGTTAGTATAGAAGAAAGGAAAGAGGACAAAAACAAGATCCTGGGGAACATATATTTAAGAGCTAAGCACAGGGAGAAGAAATCTTCCTTCCTTCCTTCCTCCTTCCTTCCTTCCTCCCTCCCTCCCTCCCTTCCACCCTTCCTTCCTTCTACAAATATTTACTAGGGCCATACTCAGTGTATACTCAGATAAAGAGCAGCCAGAAAAATAAACTGAGAAGTAACCAGTGTAGCAGGAGGAAAATAGAAAGAGAGTGGTGTCCCATAGCCCAAGTGAAGAAACTGATTCAAGAAAAAGGGAGTAGTCAACAGTGTCAAATGTTGATGAGACAGTAATTCTGAGAATTGACTATTGATTTTAGCAACATAGAAGTCATTGGTAACATTGACAATAAAATGTTGGAGACAAAAGCCTGAATGGATTGTTTCATGAAAGAATGGGAAGTGAAGAAGTGAAGATAGTAAATCTTTTTAGGCATTTAGTTGTGAATGGATAAAGAAAAGTGGAGTATTAGCTGGAAGGTAATTGGGATCAAGAAAGGGATATTTTCTTTTAAATAATGTATATTAATTATCTGACTGCTAATAGGATAACCCAGTAGTGAGGGTGAAATTGATGGTTTAGAAAAGAAGGGATAATTTTACCAGCACTTTCCTTGGGGAGGTTAGAGCAAATGAGGGAGATTGAACTTCGATTTTTTTTTTAAAAAGGATATTTTATATATATTAAGAAGAGGTAAGACAAAGTATTTTTATGATGTAACAATGGAAAGATGAGGGTGTTCTCAGTGCTTATCTTTTTTAACCAAATGTAAGGGAAGCCATCAGCTGAGAGTGAGAGGAGAAAGAGGGTATAAAAGAGGGGAAAAAAACAGTAAGAGATGTAGGAGGGGCCATATGAGAGAGTGGTGTCATGAAAACCAAGGGCAGGGGCAAGATGTCAAGAAGGAGCAGAACATTGATCAATACTGTTAAATGTTCCTGCATTCAAGTTGTATGAATATTGAAAAGAGTCTATTCAGTTTGCTAATTACGTTGTTGGTTGCTGTTGGCAGAGAGGCTTCATTAAAACACTTTCAGTGAAAGTTAAATGGGAGGTAAGGAACTGCATATGAACACAATAATCTTTAGAAAAGGAGGTGGGGTATAAGTTGAAGAGAAGGATTTATTTGTCTTCTTTATTAGACTGCAAATTCCTTGAGAAAGAATATGTCGGATTCACATGGTTTACCTAGCGACTTGTCCAGGGTATGACACTGCTAGTTTTTAATAAAAGTTGGGTATATGAGTAAATAAATGAATTCTGCACTCAGAGTCAACAAGATGTTCTTTTGAGAAATTGGATCTCTTCTATCCTCAAAACATATAGTTGGAGAAAAAAATAGCTGAAGAGGTTCTTCTGTACCCTAGAGGAATAAAAGGATGTAAATGACAAAGAAGGTAGTTCAAATGTAATCTGTGATCTGTGGACACTCACACCACTGCCCAGTGCATAGGTAGAAACCTGGAAGATCTGACCCCAGAACTGTAAGAAATTACTGACCTTCCTCAGCTTATGATGGAGCTATGTCTTGATAAACCCATCATAAGTTGAAAGTATTCTAAGTTGAAAATGCATTTAATAAACCTAACCTACCAAACATCATAGTTTAGCCCAGCCTACCTTAAACATGCTCAGAACACTTGCATTAGCCTACAGGTGGGCAAAATTTTCTAACACAAAGCCCATTTTACAATAAAGTATTGAATGGCTTACAATTTATTGAATACTGTACTAAAAGTGGAAAAACCAAAATAGTTGTATGGGTACAGAATGGTTGTAAGTGTATTGGTTTGATACCATAATAATTTCATGGCTGACTGGGAACTGCTGTTCACTGTCACTTTCCAGGATCATGAAGAGTATCGTACTGTATATCGCTAACCCAGGAAAAGATGAAAACTCAAAATTCAAAGTATACAGAGTATGTATTGTGTTCACGCCATCATAAATTCAAAAAATCATAAGTTGAACCATTGTAAGTTGGGAACCATCTGTAGATGGCATTCTCTGCATAGAGAAGGAAACACTGAAGTGGCTTCATGTTGTGGTGGGGTTGCAGTTTCCTCTGCCAAATTTATCTTGAGTCACCCAACTGACTCTTAGAGATGGAAGGGAATTGGGTATGATGCCCATGTAGCTATATTAGAAGGGTATAAATACAACAACAAATGAAGATTTCCTAGACTGGGAATTAAGGTAGATGAGAACATAATTAGAAGAAATCAAGACAAGGGATTTTTAGGCTGACTATCAGAGAAACCATCTTGACACTGAAAATTACTGAAGTGTGGGCTAAACTTTGAGAGGAAATAGTGGAAACCCTGACACTGAGTCATTTATAATTATTTACAATTAGGCAGGACAATGTAGTTGAGAAATAATGTGGCATTACACAAGGGGCAGTTTTGCTCAGTTCCCAAAGGGTTGGACTGGATATGACCTAATAGCTTTTTCCTACACTAATTTGGTTGATTGTGTCAGAGAAAAGTCTGGTTGAACATTTTGTTTTCCTCTTGTTGGGTGAATCATACTTACATTGACCACAAGGATATAAATTTCAGAATGCCATTGATTAGGCAGATGGCAGAATGTGGACTGGGAATCCAACAGATTGGAGAAGACTCAAACTAACCTGAAAGTTGAAGGATTGGTCAGAAACAAGTAAAGCTCCCTATAGATAGGACCTTGTGTGGTTCACCACTGATTTCAGGACATGACTCAAGAGCCTGGAATATAGTACTTGATGAACAAACAGCTGATTAATGAACGAATGACACCTTGGGAAGAAAACTTAGAATACCAATATAAGCCAAGCAGTGGACTGACAGATTAAACATGTTCCTTAATACCTCTGAGTCAGTTTTCTCACCTTTTCCGTAGGTTCTTTTGGGGATGAAATGAGAGAATATAGATAAGATACTTGAAATTTAACATTTTAAGAAGTATTACCTGTCTTTCCCCTTTATTTTTCTAGACTTTAATCTCTACAGACAAGTCAGACTTTCTGTTTATGTTTAACAACATTGGGAGAAGAGAAAAATTATGTCTTTTCTCTTAAAATAACAATACCTATTAATGTTAAAACAGCTGAGGTTAACAGTAACTAACACCGCAGGCCAATTTTAGAGCAATTTTTAAAAAACAACAAACAGCTAAGACGTTACCAGGTATGATACACTTTCACTTGGCTTTTTATCAACTCACCCCAAATCTTAATGCAAGCAAAATAAAAAAGCTCTTTGGCAACATGTTCTCATCCTGGGGATTCACTCAGTTTCCAAAACACCCAGTCTGCCTCTCTCAGAGATTAACTGTAATTCACACTATGTTGGCTACAGATAAGCTGTTTCCTCAGCCTCAGCCATTGGAGCTAACCAGTGAGAAACTCCAAATTTACTTTTTCAACCTCCTTGCTTCCAGATTTCCTTCTATCATTTTTTTGTCCTTCCACACCAGACAGAATTTACAGGAAAAAGATAAGATTCATTAAAGAAATAAAAATCTCTTTTCTCTCTTTCTTTAAGCAGGAGATAGTTTCTATTTTTTTCTTTTTGTGTTTCTTTTCTTCCTTCCACTTTGCTGCTTTTTAAACTCTAGTTAGGAGACACCAGTTTAATTTGAACATAATAACTGGACTTAATTAATATCCCAAGGTAGTTTGCCTCCTTTAGCAACACTGATACTTTTTTTCTCTGAAATGTTTTCTTCAAGGGCTTTTTTTAACAATATTTAAACACAGTTTTTGATCAGAGAGTTGAAGTGATCTTATCATAACGGCTAAAGATGGGTACAGAGAGTTTGGTGAGCAATCCAGAAAGTGTTATAAAATGATTAATGGATAGAAAAGTCATCCAAGTGAAGGTTTTGCAAAAGAATCAAGATTATTCAATCAGAGAAGAAAGTTTTCAGCCCCTTAGAAATAGCCACTTGCCCTGGATAGTTTAAAAAATAAAAACAAAAATGCCAACTTAATTTATTTCACAACAAATGTAATGTTCATGGAGGATTTTCGTCTTGCAAAGTAATTTTGTGTTGGATTCTTTATATATTTGTTTTATAAGACAGGAAGTAATGACTTAATAACTGCTTTTAAGTACTGAAATAATTTTCTAGAAAAAAAGATTTGCTTTTCTACAGTACCATAATTGAGTCCTATGGTCATCCCTATCCATCCCTTTTTCACTGTCAACCCTAAGACTTCCTATCAGCCACTTCATTTTTAATTTTTTTGAAAAATCTATATTCCTATGTTGTCCATACCAAAAAACACATTCTGTGGCATTAAACACATTCAGGATGTCTGTTGTTCCCCCCCTCCCCTTAAGGACAGCACAAAAAGAAATGGCATCACTTGTAGCAGGGGGTATTTTAGTGAGGTCTTCTAGAGACCTCCAAATCACTTTCTGTAGTCAGTGATAATTTACCAAAGAAAGCTACGGAATTTTCTTTACTGACCTCAGCAGATCCTTACCTCCCCAGAGGTGCCATGCTGAGACTGAAGAGGAGAAGTGAGTTCGCAACAATCACTGAGAAATGGATGAACCTACAACCTTTTCATCCCTTTATTTTATTCAAGCCAGAGTTCTCTAAATGTTAATGCATTGAGGGGAATCTAAACTACTTTTGTGAAGGCTGAATGGCAAGCAGTCAAAAAAAAAGAACATTGGACTTTGCTCCATCAATTTCTTTTTGTCCCTTACACATACACACACACCCAGCTTCTCAGTCTGTCCTTTCAATATGCAACATAATTTATTGCCATGGCTTCAACTACCTGAATATCGATGCCTCTCACAATTAATCTCTAGCCCAGAACTATTTTCTGAATACCAACCTCATATTTCCAGTTGTTCGAAGGACATCTTTGTCTAGAAACACAACTTCTCAACCTCAGCATGTCTTGATGTCCCCCCATTCCAAAAATAAGAATCCCCTTTCTTTCTTGTTCCCAATCTCATTGAGTAGTCCTAGTTCCCTAAAGTAGGACTTAGAGAAGCACCTGATCCCTCCTTTATCTTAGCTACCCATTTCATTTTTATCTAAGCAGTTAGCAAATCCTTTTGAATCTACTTCAATATATGTCTTCTTTTAGCTTCCTTGAACTTTTAGCCTTCTTAAACATCTTAACCATTTCCTGAACACACAGTATCCTTTCACAATTCTTTGCCTTACACACACTGATCTCTATGCTTGTTTGTTTGAATTGTTTCCCTCTCCTCCTTTACCTGGTAAACCCCTACTCAGAGATAAAGAGTCTTTCTATATATTACAAGCAATTCTTCATTCCCCTATGACAGCTCATGGGTCTCTCCTCTGTGAACTTACCATATTTCATCATAACTATCAGTTTAGGTATCTTTTTTTTTTTCCTGTTAAACTTTGAACTTGTTGAAGGCTGGGACAGCATTGTAATCATCTTAAAAGTTACAGCACCTAGTATGTAATAGTCTGTGGTAACAGTTAATAAAGAATGAATGATACACCCTAAATCCAATTTATCAATCTTTCCTTTAATGGATCATGTTCTGGCACCAAGTTTAAGAGTTATTTGCCTAATTCTAGAATCTAAAGATTTTCTCCTATTTTTTTCTAAGACATGTGTAGTTTTATGTTTACATAGATCTATGATACATTTTGAGTTTTTTTGTGTATGAGACCTTCATTGAGGTTCAATTTTAGGCCAGTAGTTATCCAATTGTTACAGCACCATTTGTTGAAAAGGCTACTTTCCTCCATTGAGTTGGTTTTGCAACTTTATCAGAAGTAAATTGAGCATATCTGTTTGGGTCTATTTATGGACTTTCTATTTTGTTCCTAGTTCCTCCTCCACCTTTATAGAATAATTGTGTCAATACATGCAAAAAAATCTTGATGAGATTTTAATAGGAATTGCATTAAATCTGAATATGAATTTGGGAAAATTAACATCTTTATTATGTTGAGTTTTCCAATCCGTGAACACTGTGTGTCTTTCTATTTAGATCTTTGATTTATTTCATCAGTTTTGTAGTTTTCGGCATACACATCCAATACATGTTCTGTAAGATTTACACCTAAGTACTTAATCTACTTTGTAACAATTGTAAATGTTATTTTTTAAAAAATTAGTTTCCATATGTTCATTGTTAGTGTATAGAAATGTGATTGCTGGAGGAGTCAAGATGGCGGAGAAGTAGCAGGCTGAGACTACTTCAGGTAGCGGGAGATCAGCTAGATAGCTTATCTAAAGATTGCAAACACCTACAAATCCAATGGGAGATCGAAGAGAAGAAGAACAGCAACTCTAGAAACAGAAAATCAACCACTTTCTGAAAGGTAGGACCGGTGGAGAAGTGAATCCAAAGCGACGGGAAGATAGACCGCGGGGGGAGGGGCCGGCTCCCGGCAAGCGGCGGAGCAACGGAGCACAAAATCAGGACTTTTAAAAGTCTGTTCCGCTGAGGGACATCGCTCCAGAGGCTTAACCGGGGTGAAGCCCACGCAGGGTCAGCGTGGCTTCAGGTCCCACAGGGTCACAGAAGGATCGGGGGTGTCTGAGTGTCGCAGAGCTTACAGGTATTAGAACAGGGAAGCCGGCTACAGAGACAGAGCCATGGAGTAATCTCTAAGCTTGGGGTTACCTTGGACCGGTCGCAGGCTCGGTTAGCTCGGAGCGCGGCCAGAGGCAGGGTGACGGGAGTAAATCGGCGCTGTTCTCTGAGGGCGCACTGAGGAGTGGGGCCCCCAGCTCTCGCCTCCTCCGGGCCGGAGACCGGAAGGCCGCCATCTTCATTCCCGCCCTCCGGAACTCTACGGAAAGCGCTCAGGGAACAAAAGCTCCTGAAAGCAAACCCGAGCGGATTACTCAGACCTGCCCAGGTAAGGGCGGTGCAACTCCGCCTGGGGCAAAGACACTTGAGAATCACCACAACAGGCCCCTCCCCCAGAAGATCAACA
>NW_019154107.1:29848286-29935646 GCF_002288905.1 Enhydra lutris kenyoni | reverse complement strand
AAGTGACTCTTAATCTCACAAAACAAACTGAGGGTTAATGGGGGGAGGGGCTTGGGAGAGGGGGGGTGGGATTATGGACATTGGGGAGGGTATGTGCTATGGTGAGTGCTGTGAAGTGTGTAAACCTGGCGATTCACAGACCTGTAACCCTGGGGATAAAAATATATTATATGTTTATAAAAAATAAAATTAAAAAAAAAGAAATGTGATTGCTTTTTGTGTCTTGATCTTGCATGCTTCAAATTTGCTGAATTTATGAGCTCCTGGAGTTTCTTTTGTTTGTTTTTGTTTTTAGATTCCTTGGGATTTTCTACATATGTCATCTGCAAATAGGGACAATTTTATATCTTCCTTTCCAATCTGAATGGTTTTTATTGCTTTTACTTACTTATAATGCTGGCTATAAATTCCAGTGCTATGTTGAATAAGAGCATGAGAGGAGATACCATTTACTTGTTTCTGATCTTAGGGGAAAAGCATTCAGTTTTTCATTAAGTATGATGTTAGTAGTAGGATTTTTGTAGATGCTCTTTATGAAGTTGATGGAATTCCCCTTTTTTCCATGTATGCTGAGAGTTGTTATCATGACAGATGTTGGATTTTTTTTAAAGATTTTATTTATTTATTTGACAGAGAGAGATCACTAGTAGAGAGGCAGGCAGAGAGAGAGGGGGAAGCAGGCTCCCTGCTGAGCAGAGAGAACCCAATGCAGGGCTCGATCCCAGGACCCTGTGACCATGACCTGAGCTGAAGGCAGAGGCTTTAACCCACTGAGCCACCCAGGAGCCCCCAGATGTTGGATTTTATTAAATTCTTTTTCTGTATCACTGTATGATTGTATGAGTTTTCTTCTTTAGCCTGTTGATATGATATTACATTGACTAATTTTTGAAGGAACCAGCTTTGCATCACAGGAATAAACCTCACTTGGCCACATTATATAACCCTTTTTTTATATTGCCAAATTCTATTTTCTGATATTTTGTTAAGGATTTTTAAATTGAAAGTATCATTATTCATGAGGTCTGTAGTTTATACCCTCTTTGTCTGCTTTCTACATCAAGGTAACAATAGCTTCATAAAATTAATTGAGAAGTGTTCCTTTTTTATTTTCTGGAGGATATTGTGTAGAATGGGTGCTAATTCTTTAAGTATTTGGTAGATTTCTCCAGCAAAACCATCTGGCCTTGGGGTTTCTTTTGTGATAATTTTCAATTTATGAATTAAATTTCCCTAATAATTCCAGGAGTATTCAAATGATCTATTTTATATTGAGTAAGCTGTGGTAGTTTGTAGTTTTCAAGGAATAGGTCCAAATCATCTAAATTGTCAAATTTATGTATATAAAATCATTCATAAGATTCCTTTATTGTCTTTTTGATATCCAAAAATTCTATAGTGATAGCCCCTGTTTCATTCCTGGTATTGGTAATTTATACCTTCTCTCTTTTTTCCTTTGTCCATCTTACTAGAGGTTTTATTAGCTTTTTCTAAGAATCAGCTTTTTTCCCATTGGTTTTTTCTATTTTTTTTTCAATTTTACAATTTTTGCTTTTATTTTTACTGTATCCTGCCGCCTTCTTGCTTTGGGTTTCTTTCATACTTCTTTTTCTTGCTTTTTGACATGGGAATTTAGGTTATTGATTTGAGCCGTTTCTTCTTTTCAAATAGAAGCACTTAGTGCTATAAATTTTCCTCAACACCATTTTAGTTCTGTCTCACAGATTTTGATATGTTGTGTTTCCATTTTCATTCAATTAATGTAGTTTGTAATTTCTCTAGAGTGCCTCTTTGATCCATAGATTAATTAGAACTATGTTGTTTAGTTTCCATTTGTTTTCTATTATTCTAGTTTGATTTCATTGTGTTCAGAGAATATAATTTGCATGATTTCAGTTCTTTTAAAATCTGTTCAGGTTTTTTTATGGACCAGGATACAGTCTATCATGGTATATGTTCCATGAGAACTTGAAAATAATATGTATCTTACTGTAGTTGGGGAGGTATTCTGTAATTGTAGATTAGATCTTGTGGTTGATGGTAATGTTGAATTCTTCTATATCTGTGTTTGTTTTCTGTCTAGTTATTCTATTAACTGTTAAGAGAGGAGTGCTGACGTCTCCACGTATCATTGTGGACATATGTATTTCTCCTTCCAGTTCTATCAGGTTTTGTTCATGTATTTTGCAATTCTGTTGCTTGATACTTACAAATTTAGGATTGTTATCTCATGTTGGTGGATTGACCCTTTTGTCATTTTTGCTGTGTTGCTCTCTTTCTCCAGTAGTTTTCCTCATTCTGGAACCAGCATTATCTGCTATTAAATAGCCATTCCTTCCTTGTTTTGATTAGTATTTACATAGTATGTTTTCCCATCCTTTTACTTTCAACTTGCCTTTATTGTTTTATTTGAAGTGAATTTCTTTCCACAGTATATAGTTGGGTCATATGTTTTTATGTATTTTGCCAGTCTCTTTCAATTGATGTATCTAGACCATTTATATTTAATGTAATTATAGATATGGTAGGACTTAAATCTAACATTTTATTTTGTTTTCTCTATGTACTTTTTTTTTAAAGAGTTTATTTATTTATTTGACAGAAAGAGATCACAAGTAGGCAGAGAGGCAGGCAGAGAGAGAGGAAGGGAAGCAGGCTCCCTGCTGAGCAGAGAGCCTGATGTGGGGCTCGATCCCAGGATGCTGAGATCATGACCTGAGCCGAAGGCAGAGGCTTTAACCCACTGAGCCACCCAGGCACCCCTCTCTATGTACTTTTTTATGTTTCATTTCTCTGTTTTCTTTTTTGTGTGCCTTACTGTGAGTTAAATATTGATTAGAATTCAATTTTTATTTATCTATAGTTTTTAGGTATATCTCTTCATATTGATTTTTTAGTGGTAACTATAAGTATTTTTATTGTTCTACCTTTATGTTCACTGATTCTTATGTCCCTTCCATTTTGCTGTTGAGATTATTCATTTAGGTTTTTTATATTGCATTTTTAAATTCTAAAATTCCATTTTATTCTTCTTTATATCTTCTATTTTTTTGTCAAGGCTTGCTATTTCGTTTCTTAGAATTTGTATTTTTTCATTTGTTTCATATATGTCTGCTCTTGCTCATTGAAATGTTTTTCTATGATGACTCATTTGTCATCTAATTCTAACATTTCTATCATCTTGATATTGGTCTCCATTCATTATATATTTTTCTTATAGATTGAGATCTTCCTTTTTCTTAATATGACAAGTCATTTTCAATTGAAATATAGAAATTTTGAGTATTGTGTTATGAAACTTGGAATCATATTAAAAATTTCTATTTTCCACCTTCCTCTAACACCACTCTGGCAGGGGAAAGGGGTTACTGCCTCAGTACTGCCACATGGAGGTAGAAGTCCAGGTTCCCTATTTGGCATTTATTAATATCTGAGGAGGGAGACTCCTTTGTCCTGTCAATCACCACTGATACTTCCCTTGCTGGGAGAGGTAGGATGCCTCCTTGCTGTACACCCTGTGCCTCTATTTCTGGGCAGTGGTGAAAGTTCTGACTCTCCATAGGCTTCCTCTGACAACACCTCAGTATGGAGAGGGAGTGGTTCTTTGTTACCACGAGGTGGGGGTACTTGACCATGCTCCCCACATGGCCTCTATCAACATTGTTAATAGGGGAGGTCTTGTTACCACCCATCATGGATGAAAGTCTTGTCTCCATATTCAGCCTTTTCTGCCATCATCTTGGCCATGGTGATGTCAGAAAAGACCTCATTGTAGCCTGGCCAGGGTAGAAGTCTAGGCTCTCCCCTCAGCCTTTGTTGACATGAATGGAGATGGGTTCATAGTTCTTCTATGGTGTTTGACTGGAGTGAAGCAATTATTGCCTAAAATTTTTCTGTCTTGCTAGGCCACCCCTTTCCTGGTTCTTGGGATAGAGAGAGCAGGCTTCCATTGGGACTTATTTTGTCTGTGTACATTAGCATTTCCAGGTTGTTGCTTCTCTGCTCCAAACCTGTGCTATGTAAGCAAAAAAAAAAAAAAAAAAATAGCGAGGGGAGGACCTTATCACTGTATCCCTAGCAATTCTACCTTCTTAATGTAATAGAAATCTTCTTTACTACATTAGGACTCTTCTAATTGGATTGTTCATTTTTCACTCTTGAGTTTTAAATCTTCATTATATTCTAGATATTAGTCCTTTGTCATACATGTGTTTTGCAGATATTTTCTCCTAATGAGTGGTATTAAAGGCAACCATATGAGAGTCTTATGCTTGTTTTACAGGTAATATCCAAGGTTTTTAGTTGTACTTAGTGAAAGGAATAAGGAAAAGTTTATTTACTTCATTTCCACAGAAGCATAAGTCTCAATTATGTTATAATCCCTCATCTTGAGATTCATAAGCCTTACCTCCTTATATATTTAATAAATTCAAAATTAAGTGCTTAACTTAAACAAATATCTTTACTAAAAATCAAATGTCTTGCAAAAAATGAATCTAGACACAAAACTTTCACTTACATAAAAATTAACTCAGAATGGATTACAGACCTAAATGTAAAATGTGAAACTATATAACTCCTAAAAGATAACATAAGAGTAATCTTAGATGACCTTGGGTATGGTGATAACTTTTGAGATACAGGACTAAAGTCATGATCCACGAAAGAAATTATTGATAAGCTAGACTTAATTTAAATGAAAAATTTCTGCTCTGTAAAAGACATTGTCAGAACAATGAGAAGACAAGACACAGACTAGAAGAAAATATTTCTGAAAGATATGTCTGATAAGGGACTGTGATTCAAAATATACTGGGTGTTATATGTAAGCAATAAATCACTGAATTCTGCCCCTGAAACTAATAATACACTATGTGTTAACTAAATTGAATTTAAATAAAGAATTTAAAACTATATATACAAAGAATTCTTAAAGCACAACAATTAAAAAAAAACCTGAGTAAAAAAATGAGCCAAAGACCTGAACAGACAACTCACCAAAGAAAATATACAGATGACAAATAAGCATATGAAAAGATACTTCAGGGGCACCTGGGTGGCTCAGTGGGTTAAGCCTCTGCCTTCGACTCAGGTCATGATCTCAGGGTCCTGGGATCGAGCCCCTCATCGGGCTCTCTGCTCAGCAGGGAGCCTGCTTCCTCCACTCTCTCTGCCTGCCTTTCTGCCTACTTGTGATCTCTGTCTGTCAAATAAATAAATAAAATCTTTAAAAGAAAAGATCTAGAAATTAAAAATAAAAAAGATACTTCATGTCATATGTCATCAGGGAAATGCAAATTAAAACAATGAGATATAGCTACACACTTATTAGAACAGCCAAAATCTGGAACACTGACAATACCAAATGCTGGCAAAGATGTGGAGCAACAGGAACTCATACATTGCTGGTGGGAATTCAAAACAGTACAGCCATTTTGCAAGACAGTTTGGTGGTTTCTTATAAAACTAAATATACTCTTGCTATGTGATCCAGCAATTGCACTCCTTGGTATTTACCCAAAGGAGGTGAAAACTTGTTTCCATACAAAAACATGCACAGAGATGTTTATAGCAGCTTTATTTGTATTTTCCCAAACTTGGAAGCAACCAAGATGTTCTTCAGTAAGTAAATGAGTATATAAACCATGGTGCATCCTGATAATAGAATATTATTCAGCATTAAATAGAAATGAGCTATCAAGCCATGAACTGTAAACGCATATTACTAAATGAAAGAAGCTGATCTTAAAAGTCTACATACTCAATGATTTCAACTATATTGACTTTCTGGAAAAGGCAAAACTGTGGAGATAGTGAAAAGAGCAATGGTTGCCAGGCATTAGGGAGGAAGGAGGGAGGGATGAAAAGGCAGAGCACGGAGGATTTTTAGGGAAGAGAAACTATTCTGTGTGATACTCTGATGGTGGATAAATGGCATTACACATTTGTCCAAACCCATAGGAAGTACAAGACCAAGAGTGAACTCTAATGTAAACTGTGGGCTTTGGTTGATTATGATGTATCTATGTAAGTTCATCAGTTGTAAATAATGTACTCTGGTGGGGGGTGTAGATAATGGGGGTTTATATATGTGTGGGGTCAGGGGATATATGGGAAATCTCTGTAATTTCCTCCTAATTTTACTGTAAACCTAAAACTGTGCCTTGCCAGAATATTCTTAAAAATCTAATGTCTTTGTTAAAAACAGCTAAACTAAGTAAACCTTAAGCACCAAAGGTGTTTCTTTTAGCTGATGAAAGAAACGTATGAATCCTAAAGATGGTCAGTATGTTTTACCAGTTCTTATTTCTTAACAGCTTCTTCAAGATCTAGTCTTAAACTTAGGTCCTGATGAGTATGCCAAACCTGGATCTTAGTGCAAGTGTCAGGATCCCTTCTGGGGATTTGTCTCTGAACTGCCAGCTTTCTGGACTTCAGGCCAGTTTCTATTTTGAGTGAAAGTTCCAATCTAGCAAGAGTGCATTGATTGCTTTCCAACTAATCAAAGGGAAAGCATTGGTTGGCCATTCTAGCATCCTTGTTCAGCTAAAAATGATTATGTCTTTGGCTCATGCAAAGATATATTCTTCCTTTTTTCCCCCTGTAATAGGGTGTAGAATATTCTTCAATTTTGTTAAGTATAAAGTTAATGTATGCCTTTGAATAGTCTTTGAGAAGTTATACAGTGCTGGTTTTCTCCCTAAGGGAAGAGCAGAACATCACCTGTCGTTCTCCTTTTCCCAGTCATAAAGTTTGTTTGACTTAAATTTATACACAGTTGAAGTTACTTACCTGAAGTTGTCCCTCTTTGCACTTCAGGAATTGATTTCTTAAAGTACCCATGGCCCTTCCAACAGAATGGAACACTTTGAGTAGAAATTAAAAACTAGTTTTGGTGCACGAGTTTTATATGAGATTAGGAAACTTTTCTCTTATGGTATCCTTCCTCCTCTGTCTGTCTTTCTCTCTCTCTCTCTCTCTGTGTGTGTGTGTGTGTGTGTGTGTGTGTGTGTGTGTGTGTGTATGATTCTTTCCTACTCTGTACTTCTTCGGAGAAGCATGGTGTTTAATAAAGGAAAGTTTAAAGATGAGTGGAGAGTATGGCTGATCTCTTATATGTGATTCAGGGTCACTATTATGATGAATACCCAAAAAAAGGAAGAATTGCTAGAAAGTCCTTTTCATGACACAGTAAAAAGAATTTCTTCTCCCCTCCCAATTTCTTATCAATGTAATCACTTGCAGTGGCCATTGGTTTGCCACAGCTGGACAGGGAAATTTGCTCTGTGTTTCTTGTGTATTATATCCCAGGATCTGAACAGCTTTCTTGGCCTGAGATCTTGGGTGATCATGAGAATATAATAGTGAAAACACCTTACATTCTCACGACAGTTCTACAAAGTAGATATCATTTGAAGAAACCAAGGCTTAGAATGAACATGCCAGTTGTCTAAAGCCAAATAGTTAATAAACATCAGAGCTGGAACTCAAATCCTGTCTCCGTGTGTGACTCCAGAACCCACCCATTATCCCGGTATCAACATTGCTGAGTTTTGGTGAATTCCACTCACTGGGACTTGCATGGTTCAATAGTTCACTGAGATAGTGCTATATCAGTCCTCTACCCAATAGTTAGTTTGAAAATATTAATACCAGTAAGGAATGAACTGAGTTCTCCTTAGGAATTTGGAGTCTGGTGAAAAGGCTCCACCAAAGTACCTTCGCACCTAAATTTGAAGAGGTTCAGTCAGAACCGTGATTCGTTTCAGATGTAATAGACACTCTGTAAATGTCAGTTCTGTCCCTCTATCTCAGCACTTACTATGGGTCAGATGCAGTGCTAGCAGCTCTCAAGTACATCATGTTATCTAATCATGACAGCTCTCTTATAAGGTATTGGCATGAATATATCCCCATATTCCAGATGAAGAGATTGAAGTACAAAGAAATGAGGTAACTGGCACATCTACCATCTTATAACGAGGTCTGTCTGACTGTATATTGTTTGCTCTCTAAAAACCTCAGTTGGTTCCTGCCTACCTACTTTCTTTGCTTCTGTCTCAGTACTATCTTCAGAGGCTTTAAACTGAGTATTTCAATTGAGATCGTCAAGAAATCCTTGTATTACTTGAAAAACCTTTAGGCCATGCATGCTTTCTCCCTTTCCTCACCCTGTAGTATCCTCAGTTGTAACCTTGCATCCCAATAGAGCCCAGAGCAAAATCAAGTGTAAATTGGTCTAAGAGGATAATTGAGTCTTAGTCACCTGGGCTTTAGCTTTGCCTTGACCTGGGATGCTTGCTAGTCTCAATGGAAGAATAAAGTGAGTTAATCAGCTCTTAGACAGGGTGAGACTTAAGTTTCTAGGTGTGGGTCTGTGCAACTGAACTGATGATTGTTGGCTTCTTACATTATGTCATCCATTACCTATCTGGTGGGTGAAGGCATCTTCTTTTCTGACCTGAAGCTGGGTCAGTCTCAGTCACTGGGAAAATACTGTCATTTGTATTCTGCATTCCTCCTGTTTCTTTGGGATGTGCTATGTTTAATAAAACATGCATTAGGAGATACTAAGAAAAGAGTTTTTAATCTAGTGTTTTTCTCCCAATAGGTTTAAGTTGCCCCCAAAATGTGTGTTTGTATGTGTATATGTGTGTTTTAGACTAAATATCACTGAAGAAGTCAACACCTCATTATGTGTAGGTTATTGCGTTTGTGGAACAAAATCTCCCTTAAGTGATATAGCTACTGTGTGTCATAAAAAATTAATTCACTTTATGTGTGCGTGTTTTCATTTCAGGCATCTTTAATAGGGAAATATATTCTGGTAGATTAGTTTGCAGTGTTTCTAAATAATAAATCATAAACACCAATAAAAGAAAACATCTAAAATGTGCATATTTGTGAGTCAATTATATGTTGATTAACCTTATGTGTTTTTGTCATAATTCTTATGATTGTCATTTTCCCTTGCTGTCAAACAACAATTCATTTTTGGTACATAAGATGCATAATTATGAATGTTAATACAGCACCCTGCTGCTTCTCGTCCCCCTTTGCATTATGGCACGGATTTACTTTAGAGACACAATGGTACTTTCTCTTATTATTCATAGTAACTGTAATTAGACACTAAACTTGAGATATAAATGTAAGATATAAATATACTCATTATTTACCTATTTTCTTAATTAGAATTTTTCTTACACCAAGACTCTAGAAGAATAATGTTTATAATTCAATTAAGAACCATGGGACCCTGTTTTAAAAATAAAAATGGAAAGAAAGGAATCTGTTATGAAGAATAGAGCAATGGTATTGGGGGTTTTAAGTGTAAACTCAGTAGTCAGTGGAAATTGTGGAAATACTAGGTAAGCCTCTAACCATCTCATTACGGGTGATTCAGGGCTATACTTCCCACTTGACAGGGATCTGGTAAAGATTAAATAGGTACCTCATGAGAACATGCCTAGAACAATACGTGATACCAGGTATATCACCAGTGAATGTACAGTTTTTAATATGACATTTGAAAATTTAAAAAGTAATAGGCATTTTCTAAACATTAATTCACCAAATATCTCTAAATAGCAAGTTCCTGTAATACAATGTCATTGATTTAATAAATATTTTTGAGTGTGAGTGCTTAGCATGTACGTAGCAATATGTTAAACAATGTGGTGGCAGTCATAGCAGAAGTATGCTCTAGCTCTGAATTCTAGTGAAGTGAGATGAGACATACATAGGTAAAATGGTTGAGCAAGGAAATATATGATTGTCAAAATGAGTGACACCAGGAGCAAGTGATTATGAAAATTGGAAGAATAACACAAAAAGCTTGCCAAAAAATTTTAAAAAGAAGGGGAGGGTATTTATCCTTTCTGATGGAGGCATAATACTCCATTGTATATATGGACCATATCTTCTTTATCCATTCATCCGTTGAAGGGCATCTTGGTTCTTTCCACAGTTTGGCAACTGTGGCCATTGCTGCTATGAACATTAGGGTACAGATGGCCCTTCTTTTGTATCAAAATGGACGGGACTGGAGGAGATTATGCTGAGTGAAATAAGTCAAGCAGAGAGAGTCAATTATCATATGGTCTCACTTACTTGTGGAGCATAAGGAATAACACGGAAGACATTGGGAGATAGGAAAAGTGAGTAGGGGGAAATCGGAGGGGGAGAAAAACCAGGAGTGACTGTGGACTCTGAGAACCAAAACGAGGGTTTTGGAGAGGAGGGGGTGGGGGTTAGGTGAGCCTGGTGGTGGTGTTAAGGAGGGCACGTATTGCACGGAGCACTGGGTGTGGTGCATAAACAATGAATTTTGGAACACTGAAAAGAAAATAAAACAAAATTTAATAAAATAAGAAATAAAAAGAGGAGGAGGTTGGTTGAATTCCTGAACGATATGTGGAAGGCATAAAAAGAGGATGGAGAGAAACATAGGTTTGGAGACTATTAAGGAAGCCCATCCAACTTAATCAGTAAGAGGAAAATTTGAATAATCTATGGAAAGTCCAGAAAAAGCAAACTTTATCCAGTAGGCAGTGGGGAGCTGCTTCAGGATTGTGAGTAGGTGAATAAGAATGAAATTAGTGTTTGTGGGAAATTGGTGTGGGTTGGACTGAATGTATGGTGGCCATGTGGTGTGATTGTTTATGTAGAGTAGACTGGAAGAGTTAATGGGAGAGATATATCAAAGCCAGAACTTTGTGACTGATTCAGTACACAGGCTAAAGAAAAGGAGAAGTAAATGGTAGTTACAAGGTTTGAGCCAGTCAAACTTTTAAAGACGTAAAGCACACAAATAAGATTTTTTAAAAGCTAAAGTAGTAAGAGTTAGGCTTGATGTTAATGTTTGTTTGGCTTTTCCTTGGTTTTCTCTTCAATTTGAGTTGACTGATAAGATACGTAGAGATTCAACTGCAGTTGTAGGGCGTAGGTAGAACTGGTGTGGTGCTTAGGGGAGAGATCAGTACCAAAGATTGCTCTAGACCCATAGAATGCTATTCCTAATCTAAACTAGTCTCAAGGGATGCCTGGGTGGCTCAGTCAGTTAAGTGTCTTGTCTTTGGTTTAGGTCATGATCCCGGGGTCCTGGGATGGAGTCCCATATCGGACTCCTTGCTTAATGGGGAGTCTGCTTCTCCCTTTGCCTGCTGCTTCCCTCGCTTGTGCTCTCTTTCTTTCTGTGTCAAATAAATAAACAAAATCTTTAAAAAAAATAAACTAGTCTCAATTACACATAAGTATCTTTAGGTAGTCACTTTCTCCTAAAAACATCATCTGCCCTTGACCATCCTCCTCCTCTAACAATGATTCTCATTCCCTTCACAGCCCAGCTCCTTAGGCTCTTGAAAAGTATTCTTATATTCCTTGTCTCCCTTTCTTCCTTCCCATTTCCCCTGCAGTCTGTCTTCTTCCACTGTCACAATACTCTTCTCTGTATAGTTCCAAGGTGCATTAGTATCCTCCAGGTTGAAAAAACAGGGAAGGAGCATCTTCCTTCTCCTTTTCCAATGAGCAATTTTAATAGAGTTTTTCAGCAGTATACTACAGAGGAAGGAAGATAGCCACTGACATATAATAACATTGGTGTTAAACCATTTACCAACTGGCCAACCTTTAGCAAGTTACTTAATCACAATTTCCTGATCTGTACACATATTTCTATAACCTTATGGAGTCACATGAGTAAGTGAGATGATATGTATAAAGCCCTTTAGAAGTAGTGTTGCTTAATAAATACTAGCCCTGTTGAATACTTCTTTCTAGAAATTTCTTTGATTATTAAATATCTCTTTCTCCTAGTTTTCTTCCTACTGTTTATTTCCAGTTCTTTTTCCATAATTTGTCTCCTAACTACTGGTATACCCTAAAACAGTGGTCCTCAAACTTGAGTGTGCACTAGAATTCTCTGGAGGATTTGTTAAGGAACATATTGGCTCCTCCTCCCCACAGTTTCTGATCTAATCAGGGGCCAAGGAGTTCTCAGATAGTGCTGGTGCTGCTGGTCTAAGTATTGAACTTTGAGAACTACTAATCTAAAGTTTGGTCTCAGACCCTCTTTCTCATTCTATGAACTTTTCTTGAGAGGCTTCAGGTACTGCTGATAACTCCCAAGATTTCTGTATCCAGGGAAGACCACACTCCAAGATTCAGGATTCAACTGCATATTACACTAGCATGCCCAAGGTGATTCTAAAGTACATATGGAAATATAAATCTGTAAGATTAGTCAGGAAATGTCTGAAAAAGAAGAGTAATAAGGGAGAAAGGGACCAGTCCCTTTCAAACACATTATAAAACTACAATAAATAAAACAGCTTAATTAAAACTGGCACATATTCATGTGCCAGATCAATGGACCATAATTAGGTCTAGAAATTGATCCAAAGACATAGTTTAGTATATGATCTTTAATATATGATTTTTTTCATGAAATATTAAAGGTCTTTCTAAACAAGACACAAAGGAAGCCATCAAGGAGAAAACTGTTAAGTTCAACTACACCAAAATTAAAATGTACAGCAGAACCTAAGAGTATAAACAAAATCTAAAGATAGAAGCCTGGGAAGGAGATTTTGCATCTGATATGGTAGTTTGTTCCCTTTATATAAAAAGAGCTCTTGAGACTGAGAATCACTAAAGAAAATACCAACAAATCATTGTAAAAGAGAAAAAAGGACCTAAAGAGGCAACTGAGAAAAAAGAAAAAGTTGGTCTATAAAAACAAATGACAAGATGCTCACCAAAACTCATAATTAAAGAAATACAGATTTATTTAAGCAACAACTCATACCTTAAGATACAATTTATGAATGAACCTATGAGAATGGCAAAAATCAGAGGATTCAGTATTCGTTATTTTTTGTCAAGAATGCAGAGAAACGCACTCTTACACCTTGCTATATACCTTCTACTCAAAATGTGATACTTGGGCCAGCAGTATCTGTATCAACCCAGAGATTGTCAGAAATGCAGTTCCAACCCAGAACTACTAAATCAGAACCTGCATTTTAATGAGATCCCCAGGTGATTTGTTTGCACATTAAAGTTTGAAAAGCATTGCTGTAATACATTGTTGGTGGAAGTGCAAATTACCATAACCTCTTTGGATTTCAGGAGACTTTATTACAAACATTTACGTATTCTGTGAACCACAATTCCACTTTATCTAATAGATATAATCATCTGTATGTAAAGATTACAGAGATATTCACTGCATCATTATTTGTAATAACAGAAAAATAGACACAACCTCAGTATTCATTAACTGGATAAAGGTTAAATAAACTGAACAAAATTTGCATGGTGTAATACTATCCAGTTCTTAAAAAGTTGTGAAAAAGTACACACAGATATGAAATTATCTGTTTAAGCACAAACATCAAGTTTCTGAACAGTATTCTTGTATGCTTTTTTGGTGTTCTATTTTTATATTTCCATTTTACAGATGATGTAAGTGAGGCAGAGATGTTAAATAACTAGCTCAAGGCCATACAGCTAGCAGTGATGAATTCAGATCCAGTCTGGTTCTAGAGCTTATGCTTTTAATACTATACCATACTGCTATTGGGGGATAAATAAGAAAATGTTAACAGTGGTTTCCCTAGTAGTGTGGGGGACTCATTTTTTGGTACTGTTTGTACTCTTGGAATGGTTTGCCTTCTGCAAGTGTTGCTTTAAAAAAATACTTAAAAATCAACTTGTCCAAAATTGGATTGATTTCCTCCCTATTCTTTTGCTTGTATTGGTGACAGGCTGAATCATTTGCTGAAGTGAGAAATCTGGCAGATATTCTGGACTCCCTCCTCTTCTTTACTCTTCACATCTGTCCAATCAGACACCAAGATTTATTGGTCCTACCTCCCAGACAAGATAATTCTCAAATATACCTCTCCACTCTGTCCCTGAATCTGAGATCACTTGAACTGTAACTTTTATTTCCAAGTGGTCCACCTGCCTCTTTTTTCCCTACAAAATGTCAACTGAAACACCTTTCCAAAATGAAAATCTGGTTCTGCCACTGTCATACTTAAAATCTTGCACTTACTACCCAGTGCCTGTGGGAACGTCCAAACTCATTAACATGGCGACTTAGTTCTTCCATGTTCTGGCCCAGCCTGCTTCTCTAGCCTTACCTCTCACCACCCCTCCTCTTACATCCTACTCTCAGGACACCATTTTTAACTCCCATTTCCATGATTTTCACATGCTATTCCTTCCATAGGAGTACATTTCATCTCAGTCAATCCCTACCCTTCTTTCAAGGACAGACCTCAAGCATGACCTCCTTTATGCAGATTTTTTACCTGCAGGTTAGTAGACATTATGTATTCTGTACTAGGCAGGTCAAGATTCCCTAAAGTTCTGTTGTCTCTCAGTGTTCCACAGGATATATCTCCAGTGTCAAAGCCTTCTTGCTTGAATGCTCTGAATTCATAATCCTTGTGGACTCCCAACATGGATTCCAACATGTGGACTCCCAACATTTTTCAATGCCTAGGTGGGAAGGGAAATATTTTTTTTGTATTTTCATATTTCCTGTTTACATTGGTACTAGCATCGAATTCATTCACTCATTCAATTATTGAGAGCCAAACAAGCACTATTCAAGATGCTGGGGACAAAGAACAAAGAACAATACTTTAAAATTTTCATTCTGTGATTCTGTCTTTTAGCTTTAGTATTTTCGAATTAAATCTATATTTATGTATGAGTTTTGTTTCAATTTTACAAACATTACCTTGACAAAATTTAAAATCCAATTTAAGTCAAGTCCAATTTTTTTTAAACATTTTATTCATTTATTTGACAGAGAGAGATCACAAATAGGCAGAGAGGCAGGCAGAGAGAGAGGAGGAAGCAGGCTCTCCACGGAGCAGAGAGCCCGATGCGGGGCTCGATCCCAGGACTCTGGGATCATGACCTGAGCCGAAGGCAGAGGCTTTAACCTACTGAGCCACCCAGGCGCCCCAAGTCAAGTCCAATTTTTAAAAAAATAACTGATTTGTTTATTCTCCATCCCAAAAGGAAGGAATGTGTATGATTGAGTGCAGGAGTGCATACATGAGAGAGAGAGAGAGAGCAAGCAGTTACCTGCAGTGAGGAAACTGGGTAGGGAGTAAGTTGAGAGGCATGAGTAGGGGAATTCATATTCCCCAGAAGGAAAATAATTTTATTTCAATTCTTGCGTTTTTTTCTAAATTGCTGTTTGGAAAAGCCTCTATTAAAAAAATGAAAACCAAAGAAATGAAAATCTTGAGCAACTAGAGGTTTATAAATGAAAATACATCAGATCACAAAATTTCCCAGGGGCTCATGCAGGACATTGTGGAACCATAGGAAAGCCTTCACGGAGAGAAATTTCAGAAAGGGAGGTAGATATATAGCAGTGGCTCACCAGCTCATATCTCCTCCAAACAGAGATGATGTGAGCAGGGAATTGCCCTCTTGGTTCTGAGACCTTCCTCACCATGAACTAATGTGTTCCCTCCTGCCCCTGGAGCCCAAATTCTATTCAGGCAGCCCCCTCGACTATATACACAGCCACTGACAGTTGAAGAAAGGCTCCCAGGCTTCCTTGGAAGACAAGACCCCACATAAGTCAAAGCACCAGCAGCCAGTATTTTATTAGTTTGTTTGTTTGTTTATTTTTAAAGATTTTATTTATTTATTTATTTATTTGACTGAGAGAAAGAGAGATCACAAGGAGTGGGGAAGGATAGAGGGAGAAGCAGACTCCCTGCTGAGCTGGGAGCCCAATGTGGAACTCAGTCCCCAGACCCTGAAATCATGACCTGAGCTGACGGCAGATGCTTAAATGACTGAGCCACCCAGGTGCCCAGCAGCCAGTATATAAAAGAAGCTGCTTGAAAATCTGTTTTTTTTTTTAATTGTGTTATGTTAGTCACCATACAATATATCATTAGTTTTTAATGTAGTGTTCCAAGATTCGTTGTTTACGTATAACACCCAGTGCTCCATGCAATACATGCCCTCCTTAGAAAATCTGTTTTAAAATGCATGGTAGCATTCTTTAGAGTGATGGCTCTCAAATGTGGGTGTGCAGTAGAATCACTTGGAGAGGTTGTTAAAATTCAGATTTCTGGGCCCGATTCCCAGAGTTTCGAATCCAGAAGGTCTGGAGTGGGACCCCAGAATTTCATTTCTAAACAAGTTCTCAGTGATGCTGATGCTGATCTATAGAAAAACTTTGAGAACCACTGTTTAGGGAAAAAGCAAAGGAATTTGAAAGTAAAGAACTTGGGTTCAAACCTTGTGTGATTTATTTCGCCTCTGAGCCTGAGTTTCATCTTTCCTGCAGTAGAGTTTATAAGGTGGTTGAAAGGATTAAATGGAATGGTGTGTATGAAATTTCCTTGTGAACTGTATACAAATATTAGAAATTAGATATCTTCACAAATGGTACTTGCTGCCGCATCCCACACCAGATTTCCCTGTGCCTTGTTCCCTCTCCATGAAATTTTGTCCAACCAAGTTCATCAGGCACCTGGGAAGAAACTATAGCCAAGGAGGCCTTGAGTAGGGCTCCTGGGTGGCTCAGTCAGTTAAGCATCTGCCTTCAGTTCAAGTCATGATTCCAGGGTCCTGGGATCAAGTCCCACATTGGGCTCCCTGCTTCACAGGGAGCCTGCTTCTCCCTCAGCCTCTGCCTCCTTCTCTCTCTCTCTCCATCTCTCATGAAAAGAATAAATAAAATCTTTAAAAAAAAAAAAGAAGAAGACCTTGAGTAGTAATATTTTTCAACCCACTGGGCATAGCCATGATGCTGACCTTGACTTGACCCCTTTCCTTTGCCTGGTCTCCCTTCAACTTGCTCCTTATTTTTCCAGCCCTGGCCACCTCTCACAGCAAAGAACAGTTTCCAATGTTAATATTGGGGTAAAAAACTGTCAAATGCAGGGGTTTGGGGATTTTTTTAGTTTGGGGGGGTTTTGATTTTGGGGGAGGGTTGGGTTTTGTTTTTGTTTTTGTTTTAGTAGTAAAATAAACAGAGGAATGCACTACCAAGCAGCAAAGCATTTGTTGGGGAAGTATTTTGCTAGTTGGTGGGCTCTAGGCTGATTTACCTGAGGGCGAAATCTAGATGTTTGAAATAGTTAAGTGAAATGACAAGTATAATTGCAGATTCCTAACTTAAATGTATCAGACAGTTATATCAGACAACTGTCAGGGTAAATGATATCTCCATGTAGAATGGTGTCTTTTTTCTTTGAAAACCTTTCTCATTCAGCTATAATGCATGTGTAGAGACAACTTTGCAATTTTGTGAAGGTGTAAGAAATATTAAGAATGACCTTTAATTCCACCACATAGAGATAAATGCCTACTGGGAAGATATTAGTGTATTTGTTTTCAGACTTTTAATATGTGTATGATTGTACATGAATATATAGGTACATGCATATATATTTTTTGAATTGGGCTGGTACTACATACAGGTTTATATACTTTTTCTTTGGCTTACAATTATATTGTGAGCCTTTTCCAGGATCATAAAGTAGTCTGGAGAAACATGGTTTTTAATGGTAGATTATTTTTCCTTCGTGTAGATGTACGATACTTCACTTAACTCTTCCTAAATGTCAGACACTTAGAATATTCCTGTTTTTAGCTTCATAAATATCCCTGCAGTAGATGACACTTCATGTACATAAATCAATGTGTGCATCTCTAATTGCTCTCTTAGGATAGAATCCCAGGAGTGGAAAGACTGGATCAAAGGGTAGGAACATTTTAAAACAGATGTAATTCACATACCATAAAATTCATTACTTTCAAGTGTGTCATTCAGTGATTGTCAGTGTATTCACAAAGTTATGCAACCAGCAATGTTCTCTAATTCCAGGGGAGAAAAATGAAGTACATCATAAATTTACATGTCATCCTTTGCAGGGGCCATGCTAATCTCTATATCATTCCAATTTTAGTGTATGTTGGCTGAAGCAAGCACACTGGGAACATTTTGATGTCTCTTGCTACACTACATTTCCCTCCAGCAAGCGTGTACCCATATCCCTTCCTACCTAGCAATGCGTAAGAACGCCTGTGTCCTGCCACTTGGTGGACACTTAGTTTAAAAATACATATTGCTAATATCATTGGAAAATGACTTTATTGTTGTGTCTCTTTGATCAGCTTTTCTTCTTCTCCCACCTGAACTCTAGCTGTTCTGTAGAGACCTGTCACCTACCCTCTTTGCACACATTGACCACGGGCAGTTACATCCAATGCAGCAGCATCAGCTGCCTCCTCTCAGGATAATGACCGCATGTCCATAGCCTGCCCTAATCTCTTTCTAGCCCTGCAGCCCAGACATTAAGCTTCTTGCTGGGCATGCCTATCTACATAATTTGACAGCCTATGGAACAAACTCCTGTCAAAAATCAAACATTTCTCCCAAAGCCAGCTCCTGCTCCAACTTCCCTATTTAGATGAACGATACCACTGCTCTCCCACATGTTTCATGGTCACATTAACCCCGTTCTCTCCTTCATATTTAATTAGTAGTCCAACCTTGTTGATTCTGATTCTCATGTCCTCCCTCCCAGCCTTCCCTTCCGCTGCCCCCCCAACTGTCCTGCTCTAGTTCTACCTTTTATCGTATGTGTGGTGCCAGCCTGCTTACTTCTCTATGCTTTCACTATTTATCCACATAATTTGTCCTACACGTGGCTACCAGAATAACCCTCCCCACACACTGATTTTTACCATGTTGCTGTCCTATCCTGGAGCCTCCAAAGCCTCTCTCTTGCCTGCTGGGTTATATAAAGTAAATGCTTTACCCTAACACTTATGGGCTGCCATATTCTCACTGTCATTTTAATTTTACTTCCCATATGCCTTATAGAAACTTCATTCAGCATATTCCTGCTTTCTCCCCTCTTGTTTATGCAAAACTTGGCACGACTTCTCCAGTCTCCTCCAGTTTAAACTGAGTCTTCATTTTGGCATGTGCCATAGTACCCTTCCATGCACCTTAAATGTAGATGGAAACTCCATCAATGTTTGAATAAAAGAATGGTGAGGACTGCCAACTTTTTTTTTTTTTTAGCACTACTAATGACTTAGTTTCGGGAATGAATTCTGTGCTAAGAAGGTACAGATGCCAGATGACCCGAATGTCATGGCTTCCTTTTCCCTCACTCTCCGCATTCAATCCATCAACAAATCCTGCCAACTCTACCTCTTTGAGACATCTCTAATCAAGCTTCTTTTCTCTACCCTACTGCTTCCTCCCTAGAAAAAGCCACCATGATCTCTTACCTACAAGAGCCTTTTTAACTGGTTCCCTGGCTTCTACTCTTGTCCTACCTAAATCCATCAGCCAGGTGAGATCTTTATAAAACTTTGATCATTCGGACATTAGCAATGTCCACTCGCTTCCCACTGCACTGAGATTTAAATGTATGCTTCTTACCTTGGCCTTTGGAAATGACCTGGCCCTGGCACTTTTGCAACCTCATCTCCCACTACTGTCCACCTAGCTCACTGTAGTCCAGGTCCACTGCACATTGACCCTTCCTCATTGTCATGTTTGCTCAAAGCAGAGTGAGTGGGTGTTCTTTGTTCTACTGGGGTATTCACTATTGTTGGCTATCGTCCTAAGGCTTCATGGCCTTACTAGTGGGGGTGAGTTGAAGAGTGGCCAGAAGTAATTCTGAGGGCTTTGAGACTTGACTTTGGGGGAAACCTCTGTGGGTTCCATCATCTCCCTGAAAAGTGGTATCTCTAATACTGAGTTTGAGTGGAAGAAGATATTTGGCTTAAAGGGAGAAGAAAGGAAATTTTGTATTATTCCCATAACCTCCTTCCCACGGGATACTACAAATACTACTAATAGAAATCAGAGCTGAAGGACAAACATCCTCTACCTTCTTTATCACTGTGGATGTTGGTTTAGGAAATTGGGCATCACAGCAGAAGCTGACTCAGAAGATGGTGCTCTATGAACCTGTTGTCATTTTCTCCGTGTGCTCTCCAGAAGTCTCCTTCAGGCCTCTGGTGGGGCACTCTTAGCTTTTGTAACAGGAAAGTGAGAAAAACTCTCTTTCATTATTCAGATTCTTGACTTGCTTCCCTTGCTTTTAGAAGCTGTGTAATATGCACTGTTAACCACCTTGCCTTTAGGATCACTGACAATAAGCAGTCTATGATGGGTATGTCTTATTAGACTATACATAGAAAAACTAAAATATGCTCTCCAGCCCACTCTGAAAGAGAATTCTAAGTACTATGTTTCTAAAGTACTAAGCATTTTTTAGCCCCTTATTATTTGGAAGGCTCTCCTGCATCATTCACAGTTTGCCTCTTTCCAGCCTTTAGAAAAAGAGGTGTCCCCATGTTTTAAAGATTTCAATGTGAAAAATGGATACATGAAGACAAAAGGTCAAATCAGATGAAATATCACTGTCTACATGAAGAGCCGAAAGGCACCACCTGACACACACCACAGCATTTGAGGGAGTCTCTCCACCACAGCATCCCCTTTCTTATTCACTACCCTGGGTTTCCTTTTACCTATGGATGGACGCCAGCATGGAGGGTGGAGAGGGGGATCCAGTGGATTTATATGAAAGAACTTGACCTGAATATTCAGAGAAGTGAGGGGAAGTTGGAGGAGGTGGGGGAAGGTGGGGAGGCAGAACAATACCAAAGCCCCTTCTACATAAAATACCCACATTTCAGGTGATCCAAATTATAACTTCCCCAGACTGACAAGAAAGCCACTGTTGTCAAAGTTGTCATTAAAATTATACACACACACACATGTATACATGTTTCCTGTTGATTTGGTCTGTAATAAGAAAGGGTCTCTGGATCACCAGGCTGCAAGCCCCCACCCCCTGCCACTAACAGTGGGATGTGAGTGGGCCTTCATAGCTCTGTATCCCTCCATGACGATCAAGCAGCTTTTCCCCTATTTTGTCAGATAAACAAGCTGTGCATTGTTCTGTCCGCCGGTCCATGTGCAGGCTTCCCTTCCTGCTGAGCTGGCCAGAATGGGTTTGGCCTCCTTCGTGTGGGGCAGGTGGAATGTGATATTCAGGGGGAGGCTGGAAGAACCACAGAAAGTAAACAGAGCTAATCAAGGACTCTCTTCTGTACTTCTCCTTATCTAAATACTTTCAAAAGAGGAAAGAGCCTGCAACAGGTTATGGCCCAGACCTTGGATTAAGCACAATCCCCAGCAACACAGACCATATTTTCCTTCTTGCCCTGGGTTGGGGCAGAGCCATTGTTCTCTTTCTCTGTTTGCCTCTACATATTGCTTGACAGGTCTGCTGGAAGCCAGGCTCTGAGACAGGTAGTGCTGTCAGAAGATATTGGGGTGACAGCCCACTAGGGCACTCATTCCAGAATTCTTCTGCCTCCATCTCCTCATCTCTCAGAAGTTTTTATCAGAGGGCTCTTCTGGGAGCTAGCTTCTGGCTTATCTGCCACTTTCACCTGCATGTGCCCATCCTCCTCTTGCAGCCATGCCAAGTTCTTATTTTCTGAGTGCTTGGAAAAGAAGCAGTCATCTTGGGATGCTTCAGTGGCTCAGTTGGTTAAGCATCCGCCTTCAGCTCAGGTCATGATCCCAGAGTCCTGGGATCAAGTCCCACATCAGGTTCCTTGCTCAGCAGGGAGTCTGCCTCTTCCTCTGCCTCTCTCTCTCTCTCTGTTTTTCTCTCTCTCTGACACATAAATAAATGAAATCTTTAAAAAAAAAAAAAAAGGAAGCTTCCCCTTCCCCTTCCCCCAAACATAGGAGGTTATACTTGGTCATGTAATCTGGAACTCAGCCCTGCTAAGGGAGAGGATCCCCCTTTCACCCCCAAACCCTCCCCAGCTTCTTTCCCAAATCCCAAATTGGCCAAATGGCTTGTGTTCCTCTTTTATCTTCCTTTGCCTATGGATTTTTCAAGTATAAGCTATCTGTGCCTACCTGCCCATCCTCTCACCTCATCTGGTCACTCCCTAGCTCATCTGCCCTCCACACCTCCCCTACCTCAGGAAGTCCCACAAACATGATTGCACCTCTCGTTATAATTTCCTCAACCTCACCTCGGTACTGAAAAGGCCAGACTGCCATCAAACTCCTTCTTCTTTATTTTGTTAGGAAGTGAGGATTGTCAGGCCTCATCAGGGAATCACACTGTTTTGTGCTGGGTTGCTGAGTGGAAGGAGGAAGGCACTTGATGACCAGAAGATTGGGGAGGCCTGGCACTGAGGCCTGAGTAATGACAGGAGAAGAGACTGTTTATCCTGCTGCTTTTTCAGACCAGAGGTTATCCTGTAGTGTACCGTTAATGGTACCATATTGTGCATTGTCAAAGAATGGTGATCACACCACTGGCAGCAGCATTACTGTAGAGCTTGTGAGAAAATCAAATCTGGAGCCTACTCTAGACCTACTGACTCAGAATCTGCATTTTAACAGGATGGCTAGGCTATTAGTATGCCCACTAAAGTTTGAGAAGCTCTGAGTACCCAAGTACAAGGTTTGGCTTTTTAATCTTTTTTTTTTTCAAAAATTTTTTATTAAGTTTTATATTCCAATGTAGATACAGTGTTAAATTAGTTGCAGGTGTACTATATAGCCATTCAATGCTTCCATATAACTCCTAGTGCTCATCCCAATAAGTACACTCCTGAATCCCGATCTCCTATTTCACCCACCGCCCCCTCTGGTAACCATTGGTTTTGGACCTTCTTTTAACTAGTCCTTTCTCTTTCATCTTCATTTGGATTGAAAAAGTTATTTTTCTTGCTATTAACAGTACTTTTGCCCGTTATTATTTGGGGTAGAAGATAACATTAACAGCAGGTGCCAATTATTGAATGCCGGTGGGTAAGAAAATGGAAGCCCTGTGACATGCCCAAGGCCAAACCAGGAGTGAGGGGTGAAGCTGAGACTCCAAGCCAGATTGATATGCCCATAAAATCCCCAGCCTTTCCCTATACAGTACTAACTACCAAAGGGTGGCCTGTGGGCTTCTTTGGATGGCACCAGCCTTTTGGGGAGTAGACAAAAGTCAACCTAGACTTCCCCAGATGGTACAGATGGAAGAGAGGGGAAGAGGCTCCAGGAACGATTTCCCCAGAGAGGAATAGCCTGGGCATGCTTCTTGTCCTGAGGGAACCCATATAAGCCCTCTTGGGCCAGAAATTGCTGGACTTTGGACCAGAGGCCAAGGGAAACTGGAATGGGGATCAGGAATATTACAAAGGGCAACCCTCAATTCTAAATCCCTGAGAGAAATTAAACTCTGATGCCTGATTTGGGGCTTGGGATATACAAGAAACTCACGTGGGGCTGCTCTGGTTTCTGGCTATCACACATGTCAGTGAGGACGTCATCTGAAGCCCCAGCCTGGGGCCCAGGACTATTACATCAGAGCATGTTTAGCTGGAAGTGTCGTTTGTTTCAATGGAGTCAACATTTTATTTTGCAGAGAGGAAACAGAAGCTCAGAGAGGAGGAGTAAGTTGTCAGAAGTCCGAGCAAATTCACAGCAGAGCCAGAGATGCTGACTCCAAGCACCACTATTCTGGAGTTGGGGTCTCTGCTGCAAAATGAGGTTTTCCCTGGATTGGCTCAGGTGCCCATAGGAAGTGCAGATCCTGTAAAATATGACCCAGACTGGTTTATAAGTCTTTCTGCCTCAATAGAACCTTCCCCTTGGAAAATCTCTAGGTCACTTGCTCCCAGCTATGTAAAATAAGCGGTAGTCCTTCCTACTTGCTCTTCTGGACCTGGAGGCTGCTAGCCTTGGCTGATCTGGGCTTCCCTTTTCTGGGGCCCAGCAGACCTACGGAGATGGCTGGGTGGGGTCAGCTTGGTTCAGGAAGCACAGGAATTCTTTTAAGTGTATGTGTCTGGGGTATTTTTCTCTCTCACTTACGTATATTTTTAAAAATTCTTTTTAGACACTCGCTTTATCTTTCCCAAACATCATTTCCTTGCTCCTTTCCTGAGTTCTAGCAGTGGCTGGGGGCCCAGCTTCCTTATTGGCCCCTGAGCTGTGGAAGGGGGTGGGCCAGGGCCCAGAGGAGGCTGGAGTAGGGAACAGGGGGGCTGTTTATGCTGCTGGAACTGCCTTTCATCCTTCCCTTTGCCACCAGGGTGCTGGCTGGTTTCTGGAGCAGCGTCTTCACTCCTTCAGTCCTGCTCTCTGACACTGGCTTTCGGTCCCTACAGCTGTGGCCACATCTAGGTCCAACGGTTAGTGACCATACCTTGCCTTCAATGCTACTCCTCTCTGTTCTTGGAACTGGGACTGACTGTGCCTGAGGCCCCTTGGATCACACTCAGGAGCTGGGGCTGATGGCCCATGATCTCAGGAGGTCTTAAAAGGAAGGCAGATGGGTCCCAGCTAAGGGAAGATCCAGCCTGCAGGAAGGAACCCTGGGGTCTGGCTGGAGGGGTCCTTGGGCACCTGAGCTGATTGGATACCCAGCTTTCTCCTAATCCATCTCCCCACGAGGGACAAGTTCCATGGTAGGTACTGTGGGTGGTCATGGCTGCTGCCCCCTCCCCCCTTCAGCTTTCTTTCTTCAATATCCCTTTCTTTGTTTCCTAAGGAAGGAACTTTGGGACAATGAATGGTCGGGTATGTACTAATGACAGTGTCTGAGCCAAGCATGGGAGAAAGGGCAGGCCACTGGTGTCATTCCTTCCATGCCTAGGCCTGGAGCTGCATGGTTGGTGGTTGGCATTTTCTTGCCTCTCTGCTTATTTCTCTTCATCCATCTTCCCCACTGCCTAAAAGGGGTATGGTTTAAATCTAGGACCACTGGGACTTTCCTTTTCTGACTGCTTCTTGTGGAAAGAGCCAAGAGGAGCCTCAGATATACCAGCTCATTGAGACAGGACCCTCTTTGGGGAGGAGGAGTCATGCGGTATCCTAGAAAGGACTGGAGGTTCTAAGCCTCATCCTCATGCCAAAGCAATTTCAGTTTTCTGAAGCTGGCAAAGCAGTTCAGCTTTCTGTGTCTCTGTTTCCTCATCTGCAAAGTGGGGATAATTATAGCTCTTACTGATAAGGTTGGAGTGAGGACAGAATCAACTAATGGATACAAAGTGCTTAGTGCCTGACATAGCTTAAGTATTCAATAAATGGTACCCGTTCTTTTTTTTTTTTTTTTTTTTTTAGTTCATGGTATGTCAGGCACTCTGCCAAGTGATTTCACACATGTGATCACATTTAACCCAGGCTACAACTCATGAGTAAAGAACAGTTATCTTCCTCATTTTACAGATAAAGAATCTACAGCTCAGGGAAGTGACTTGCCCAAGGTCACACGGCTAGCAGTGGAATGTAAGTACGGACTGTCTCCAAGTATAGGGATGTTTAGGAATAATACTAGACCAAGTATCAGACCCTGTAGATAGTTTCCTCTCCTTTCCCAAACTGGCACTAAAAGGCCCCAGCTCCAGCTATAGTTCCTCTGCCAGGATTTTTCTTCCCCCTGTTTGGGGTTTTCTTCCTATGGTCCCAAAGTCCCTACTGCCTTGCTTCTGTCTCCTTTTGGATTGTTTCCTACTCTTGGAGAAACTCTAGAGAGTAGGGACCTTTGCAAGCTATGTTTCAAAGTGTGGCAAGGGAGTGGTGTAGCAGAACCTTGACATTGGGTAGACAAACCCAGTGGGAGTACTCTTGAACCATCGAGAAGGACAAGTCTGAGCTGATAACCCTAGTTAGAGACTATGTATTATTTGTTGACTGCTTGTTATGCATCAGGTTGTGTCTCAGATGCTTTGAGAATATTATCCTTAATCCTCACAATAACCTAGCCAGGTAAGGACTATTGTTCCCTTTCTCAGATAAGAAAATCGAAGCTCAAATGGCTTAAGTGACTTGTGTAGAATCACACATCCAAAGTGATAGAGTTAGGATATGAACAAAGATCTGTCTACTTGTGTCTGTCTTCTTGCTTACTGACCTAATACAGTTGGTGGGATGAAATGATGATAAGCAATATAAAAGCATCATATTATTATTGGCTAAATTGTGAGGACAATTACTAAGGACAAGCACCCGGGAGGACACAGTACTTGAGCAGCACCTGGAAGAACAGGTGGGATTCAGATTGACAAAATGAGAGGGGGATCCCAGGAAAAGGAGACAGTTAGAATAATATCTACAATTGGTTGAGGGCTTACCAGACTGTGTTCTAAGCAACTGACATGCATTGTCTCATTTGTTCTTTACAACTGCACAAATTAGGTATTTTATCCCCATTTAACTGCAATAGAAACTAGAGCTTTTGAGAAGTGAAGTCACCTATGTAACCAACAGAGCTCCTAAGTGGCGGAGCTGGAATTCAAACCAAGGTGCTCCATCTCCAGAGCCTGTGCTAGATTCTGTTGGGAAACCAACAGCAAAGACACAAAATTGGTTGCAGGCCATGATTGGAGCACAGCCATGGGAGAGTGGGCTGGATGGGTAAAGCTATCTTATAGACAACCTTGAAAGTCAGATCCAGTTTCTATTTGCTGCAGAACAGGGTAAGAAATAGGGAGCCAGTAAAGAGTCTTGAATAGACGAATGCCACAATTCAATTGGTGTTTGACACAGTGTAATCTTAAAAGCAATGACTGGAGGAGCACCTGGGTGGCTCAGTCGGTTAAGTGTCTGCCTTCAGCTCAGGTCATGATCCCGGGGTCCTGGGATTGAGATCTACACTGGGCTCCCTGTTCAGCTGGGAGTCTGTCCCCCTTCCCTCTGCCCCCCCCACTCATGCTTTCTCTCTTTCTCCCTCTCAAATAAATAAATAAAATCTTTAAAAAGTAAAAGCAATGACTGGAGGTGGAATAAGGGGAGACTGGCTGGCAGACTGACACACTATTATGGATATAAAGTGTTAAGGGCCTGGACTAGACCAGAAGGGGTTGGTGGCAGGTTCTGTCAAGGAGAAGTGTGATTATATGAAATAGTCTCAGTGAAAATGAGAGAGAGAAAGAGAGAGAGAGAGAGAGAAGCCAGAAAGATATAAAAGAAAACTCAGTAGAACTCAGGGAGGGATTGGATGGTTGGGGAGAAGGTGGTATCAAGGCTAACCACCCAAATGTTAAACCCTGGACTCAGAAAAACTTTAGGAATCCTGGATGTAGAAGAAGGGCCCCAAATAAGAAAGGTACCCTGTTTTCTACTGTATCCTCCCTCGGTGCCTAGAAGCATAGTACATAGTACTCACATACATGGCTCATATTACTTCCATGATCTGCTTTATACACAGTTGTTAATGAGTGACTACCAGGTAATAGTAGCTGGAAAGACTAATAGTGTCATGGCTTTGTGCATGAGACTCTGGAACAGGCACCCCACCTCCTCCTCCACCAAGGTCTTCTTGTGCCTCGAGCCTCCCTGCTGAGTACTCTGAAACCCATAGTAGAACACTATAGTTAATAGTGGAGGCCTCGCTTGGCTTTCCTGCCCATAAATCTTAGCCAGTGCTGCTGACCTGTGGCTCTGGTTCCTGACCTTTGACAAGCAGCTTCCCTTGCCCTTCCTCTCACACCTCCTTGTCTGTGTCTGGCCTGTTACCACTCAACCCACGTTTTCCCCAGCAAGGCCGTTCTCCTCAGGACTACTTTTTTAGGCCTTGGGCCTCTAAAGCCTTTCACTGCTGGGATTTTCTGTGTTTCCACAGTGGGGAGGGGCATTCCCAGTTAGGATGGAATCTAGTTTAAGTCTATCCACTACTGCTCCTGGGAGGTAGAGAGCTGATTTATCTCACTAGATAACAAGATTGTTCAAAACAGGGCCCCTTATCCTAGTCAACTCTGTACCCTCAGTGTCTAGTATGGAGCCACAGTAAATGGCTGCATAAATCAGTAAAGAAGCTATCTGCTCTCTCTCCTCCTCTCTCATCTCCTTATTTGTCATTCTTTTCTCTTACTCTGTCATTCATCTATCACCCATTTCCCTTTACTATGTATTTCTCTATAATCTCAGATTTCTCTATAATCTCAGTTTTCTCCCTTTCTGTCATTTGTTTTTCTTGTTATCCTCTCTCACTCTTTTTTTTTTAGATTTTTATTTATTTTTTCGAGAGAGAGAGCACAAGCAGGCAGAAGGGCAGATGAAGAGGGAGAGACAGACTCACTGCTGATCAGGGAGCCCTATGTGGCACTCGATCCCAGGACCCTAGAATCATGACCTGAGCCAAAAGCAGACTCTTAACCGAGTGAGACACCCAGGTGCCCCAATCCTCTCTCACTCTTATCTCTATCATCCACCTGGTCCTTCTGACACCTGTCTCTTTCTTGCTTGCTTCCTTGCTTTCTGCCCCTCCCTCCTCCACCTCATCAGTCTTCTCCTCATCTTCTGGCACGACCCATGTCCTGCATGTGCTCTGCTCTTCCCCCATGTCATTCTGCCCCCACTTGCAAGGGCGACGTCTCTTCATGGGGAATATACCAGAGGAGAGGAATGGGTCTTGTCTAAGCTGGTCAGTGCAAGAGTATGGCAGCAGCCTCCAGCACCAGACAGACCCTGTGATTACATCCAGGGCCTTGGCCTCAAACCTGTTTCCCTTTAGGTACCCTTGCTGGGCTGAGCGGCCAGTCTCCTCTGTCAGCCTCACCCTGCACCTTCACCACTCTGTGCTATATTCCCTGACAGGAGTTGGGGTTCCTTGCCCCCCGCTTTGCCTACAAATGCAGGCATTTCACCTCTGTCCCCATCTTATCCTTCTCTTTCAGGGCCTTCGTCAGGTTTTATTTGTATTAGCTCTCTCACTCTCACTCATCTGTAAGCTTTCAAGGGCAGAGACCATGTTTCATTCATCTTGGTGTCCCCAGAGCTGTGCACAGTTGGTACATACAACAAATGCTTATCAAATGAACAAGTGAAAATTGGAGGATTTGCAGCCTCTTGTTGACTTGTTTGAACTTCCTAATTACTTGCCTCTTCTTTTCTTAGAGAAAAATGGGAAGACTGACCAGACTGATTTTTTCCCCAAGAAAACTTGGGGTAGCTCAGTGTTTACTGGGCAGCAATACTCATTTCCTCCACAGACACTTACTGAGCATCTACTGTGGTGTCTAGCACTGTTGTTTGTGCTTGGGATACACCCACAAGCAAAACAGCTCAGGGAAGCCAACATTCTGTATAGCCACACCTCGCCCTGAGGATGAAGGGAATTTGAAAGCTGGGAGCTGAGGAGGGCCACTAAGATTCCTATATCAGCTCCTTACAAGATGTTCTACTTCATTTAAGGGAAAGAGGGGGTGGGGGCGGAAGCTGCATGGGAAGTGATTTCAGCTCTGGTTCCCTAAGCTGACTTCCTGTCCCTTTCTTGCTGTAGGAGAAACGCCCCTGTCAGTAGGCCGCACTCATGGCATGTGGCCAAGCTGCTGGAGGGATGCCCTGAAGCGGCCACCACCATGCATTTCCCTTCTGAAGCCTTCAGCTTGTCCTGGCATTCCGGCTGCAACACGAGGTGAGTCTAGAACCCTACCCCTCAAGATGGGCTGGAGGGTAGACAACCTGGCCATGCCCCCTTTTCTGCTCTAGCGCCTGTTGGATGTTGCAGAGTCCAGAGCGCTATAATGGAAAATGGAGTGGCATTCTGTAGTCCCCGGGTTCTAGGCCTTGGCTACTTACTGCTAAATCTCTTTGACTTTGGGACAGTCCCTTTCCTTCTAGAAAATATTTCCTTGAAATACTTACTTCATGTGGCTTGCAAAACACCACACTCTCCTACTTCTCATCCTACTTCAGTGGCTGCTCCTTTGATGTATTTTCCCTTGATTCTTCCACATTCCACCCACCCCCACCCCAGTCTCTTAATGCAGGAGGGAACCGGAGCTCAGTTCTGGTCCTCTTCTCTAGCTACAGTGACTCACTGGTGATCTCATCCAGAGTTCATCAGCTCTGTCACAGAGCCAAAGCCTTCAGACTGGGCACCTCCCTGAATGACAGGGTCTACTTGCCATGAGGATCTCTCAATTTAGTGGCCTGGTATTGCCTGTTATGAAAACAACGGCCCAGAAGAGACAGAGTACTCTTTCTGCAAAAACTCAGAGTGAGCAAAGCTGACCTTTCCCTTCCACAGCAAGATCTTCCCTCTCAGGAGGAATTTCTGGTGTTGAGGCTCAGAGAAGCCATGCACCGAGTTTGCCCCCAGTCAATGACTTTATTTGGCATCAGAAGACAAGGGCTCCGTGCAGAGGTAGAGGCAATTTTGTTCTGGAAGAATACACTGAAGCATATTCTGAACTTGACTCCTGTTTGAGTAGGGGTGTGGTTATTTGCAGCAGGAAAGGCGGTAGGGTGGGTGGCAGGTTCCCTTGCCAACAAGGAATGGATGGATTCTTAGCCCAGAGGTCAAGTGAGCAGAGTGGCTAAGGGGTGAGCAGGGAGCAAGGATTAAGGAAGGCTGATCTGAGGGTCTTGTGGGCCCCTGCCACTGCTCAGTTCTTGCTTTCTGAACTGTGGCCTTTCTGAGAAGTCTGTGACCTCTGGGGTTCTAGTCATAGGGAGTTACTGGCATGACTTGGCTCACTTTGGCTTTGTTTATGGGAAATGGTACTTAAAATTCAAGATTGTGTCTGCTCCCAGTCCCTTCCTAGGTCTCCCTGGTTTGGCTTTGCTGTGGGGATGAGGAAGGGATGGGTAGGTGGCAAATCTCATGTCAACACTAGTGGTATAGAGGGCACTGATAACAACAGCAGTTAAAACAAAAAGCAAAAGAACAGCAGCTACCTCGTACTGAACCTTTTCTAGGTGCCCGGGCTGTGACAAGAGCTTTACATTTATTAACTGATTTCACCCACAAAACAATCTTCTGATACAGACATTATTATTAGTCCCATTTTTTAAGACATTATTTATTTGAGAGAAAGAGAGAGAACACGAGCAGGGAGAAGGGCAGAGGGAGAAGCAGACTCCCCACTGAGCAGGGAACCCAACACAGGGCTTGATCCCAGGACCCTGCGATCATGACCTGGGCCAAAGGCAGATGCTTAACTGACTGAGCCACCCAGGTGCCACTTATTCATCCCATTTAACAAATAGTATAGCAGAAGAGCTAAGACATTGGACTCACAAAGGCTTGGGTTCAGATTCCAGCTCTGCCTCTTTAGCACTTTCATGAGCCAGTCAGTTTACCTCGCTAAGCTTATTTTCTTGACTATAAGGTGGGGATAAGAATGTCTCCCCTTCATTTTGATATGAGACATTGTAAAGTGCCTGGCACAATGTAGGCCCTTGGTAAATGGTCAGACTTATTAGTATCGAGCAGAGAACAGGGGGTTGCCAAAATTCTGGCCCTGTCTGGGTCATGAGCCACAGCTGGGTGATCATGAGAAAAATCATCTCCTTGAAATCACTTCCTTTTGCAAGGGCTTGCTTCACTCCAGCGGTTCTCAGTAGTATGGTCTCTGGACCAGCAAAGAGTACCAGCCTCACCTGGGAACTTGTTAGAAGGACAAATTCTCAGGATGCACCCAGTTGTAGCACTGGGCGGGGGGGATGGGGCCTAGGAACCTGTGTTTGGACAAGCCCTCCCTGTACTCCCTGACATGCACCCAAACTCAGCAGCCACTGATTTACAAAATGGGCTGGCTGAAATTGAATCAACCCTTTAGAGCCCACTCTCTGATACTAATATTCTATGATTGTCTGTCCTGGCAGAGAGCCACGTGCTGACTCCCTAAGGATAGTGAGAGGCCAAAAGCAATTCTAGACTCACTGGCGGCAGGGAAACGGAACATAAGCCCCAGTGGAGTTCTTACACTTTTAGTCTTCGGGATCTTGCCCTCTCTTGCTCCCTTATGCTGTCTTTTCTCCCATTTCTACCACATCTCTGTGGTACTCCCGTGTTCTTATCTTTCGCTGTTTCCCTTCCTTCCTTTCCGGCCTGATCCTCTTCTTATTTGTGGCCTGGTGCCTCTGGGTTGTTCTGCCTTTTCCCCTGGCAGGGCTGGCCAAGGCGGAAAAGGGATCTGGTCATTTGCCTGACTAACTAGTGTGCCCTGTGTCTTGCAGTGACGTGTGTGTGCAGTGGTGCCCACTCTCCCGCCACTGCAGCACTGAGAAAAGTAGCTCCATCGGCAGCATGGAGAGCCTAGAGCAACCAGGCCAAGCTACCTACGAGGGCCACCTCTTGCCCATAGATCAGAACATGTACCCCAACCAGCGCGACTCAGCTTATAGCTCCTTCTCGGCCAGCTCGAATGCCTCTGACTGCGCCCTTTCCCTCAGGCCAGAGGAGCCGGGCTCTGCAGATTGCCTCACGCAAGGCCCCGGGCCAACAAAAGCCCCTAATGGCCGGCCCAGCATGGCCGAGACCTCAGGAGGTAGCCGGCGTACCACCGGGGGCCCCCTGACTCCCAGCTCCCAGCTGTCATCCCGCCCGCAGGAGGCCCACCACTCAGGGCCTGCCAAGGCTACCAGAGGCCCACCACAGCCTCCAGTGAGGCGAGATAGTCTGCAGGCCTCCAGAGCCCAGCTCCTCAATGGAGAGCAGCGCAGGGCATCTGAGCCTGGGGACTCCTCACACCAGAAGGAGAAAGTGAGTTTAGACACCATGCTATCCCCAAGGAACCCGAGCAGGTTCTGCTGCCTCAGTGGGCAAGACCAAGTGGCAAATGAGGGCCAGCAGAACTGTGAACTCAGCCAAGTTTCTGAATCCAGCCAGCAGGACTCTGAGCATCTACTGATGGAGGCCTCAGCCAAAGCTGTCGGATTCCCAAAAGTGTATGATAAAGCTTCCAGCGTAGATTCCAGCCAGCTCAACAAGGCTTCGGCAGAGCTAGCTAAGACTTCATCTTTTGGCAGTCCCCCACACCTCACAGGACTCACCAGGCATCGCCACAGTGCCCCAGAACAGCTGCTGGCATCCCACTTACAGCACGTGCACCTTGATGCCAGGGGCAGCAAGGGCATAGAGCTCCCAGCTGGGCAAGATGGCCATGAGTGGACTCTGTCACCTTTGCATAGCAGCCACACAGGGAAGATAAGTCCATGTCCCCCTCCCGGAGGAGCCCAGGACCAGCCCAGCAAAGAAAGAAAGGCCAGACAACTGGATGATAGGCCCTTGGGTTCAGGGCATCAGAGCCCAAGCAGTTCACCACACAGAGAGGCTGATGGACACCCTCCAGAGAAAGGTTTCCAGGACCCAAACAGAGAGTGCCGAGCAGACATTGACCTAGCCAGCCAGCAGCCCTCTGCCTCTGGCTCCCTTGTTCAACAAGCCAGGGACTGTTCTTCAACCACTAAAGGAGCTGGCAGCACAGAGGCCACTGAAGAAGGAGAGTGTGGCCGGGTGGGTGGTAGACGGAATGGAGGGCCCCGGGGCCGCTCAATCCAAAACAGGCGGAAGAGTGAGCGTTTTGCTACCAATCTGCGTAATGAAATCCAGAGGAGGAAGGCCCAGCTCCAGAAAAGCAAGAACCCCTTGTCGCAGTTGTGTGACACTAAGGAGCCTGTAGAGGAGACTGAGGAGCCCCTAGAAAGTACTCCACTTCCTGCCTCTAACTCATCTCTTCTGTCCTCATGTAAAAAACCACCTAGCCCCAGAGACAAGCTCTTCAACAAGAGCATGATCCTCAGGGCTCAGTCTTCAGAGTGCCTCAGCCAAGCCCCAGAGGGCCATGAATCGACAGGCTTGGAGGGAAAAATAAGCCCTGCCCAGAGGCCTGGCCATCCCTCTGTGGGCCTGAACACCTGGTGGAAAGCATCTGAGCCCTCCTCGTCAGACTCTGAGAAAACTAGTGTTCACCACAGAGTCCGTGGAGGTCACTGGCGGTGGTCTCCAGAGCACAACCTGCAGCCACATGTGGCACTAGCCATGGAAGGCCCTCCTAACCCAGGTGACAGCAAGGAATTGAAGGCTTCTGCTACCCAAGCTGGGGAGGAAGCCATCCTCTTGCCCTTTGCAGACAGAAGAAAGTTCTTTGAAGAGAGCAGCAAATCCTTCTCTGCATCTCATTTGCCAGGTTTAACCACTCACAGCAGTAAGACTTTTACCCAGAGACCAAAACCTATAGACCAAAATTTCCAGCCAATGAGCTCCAGCTACAGGGAACTGAGGCGCCATCCGATGGACCAGTCCTACCATTCCACAGACCAGCCATATCGTGCTCCAGACCAATCGTATCATTCCCTGTCACCCCTTCAGTCAGAAACTCCCACCTACTCCGAATGTTTTGCAAGCAAAGGTCTAGAACAATCCATGTGCTGCAAGCCACTGCACTGCAGTGATTTTGAGTACCGCAGGACCTGCTCTTACTCCTGTGGCATCCAGGGAGCCGTAGTCCATGACCCTTGCATTTATTGTCCTGGAGAGCTCTGCCCAGCTCTGAGGAAGAGAAACATGATGCCCAACTGCTACAGCTGTCGATGCCACCACCACCAGTGCATCCGATGTGCAGCGTGCTATCATAACCCCCAGCATGGTGGCCCTGAGGACAGCAGCCTGGCGCCTGGCACCACCTGGAAACCCAGGAAGCCCACAGTGCAGGTGAGGCCTTGGTTCTTGGATGGGTTTGCTTCCTTACTCTCTTGGTGAGGAGAAAGCAAGGAAGACCTTTGGAAAATACCACACTTACCATCCCTGGAAACCGTACAGACCCTGGCTTTGCCAGAGGGTGGCTTCATAACCCTGGGCAAGCCACTCAGCCACCACAACTGCAGTGAACCCATCCTGAGAGTTAGGTGAAAATAAACTTTTTTTTCTTTACAAAATGGACAGAACCGGGATTTATATCCGGACTGTAAAAATGGGTATCTGAATGACCTTGAGCAAGTTGTGCAACCACCCAAACTTGCAATCACATGATTTTGAAAGGGCATAAAGGGGAATTTTTGCCTCACAAAATGGCCAATCCTGAGAAAAGTCTTATTACCTCATCTCTAAAGAGGGGAGACATAATGGCTGCCTCATAGATCAGTTGTAAGGATCAAAATAGGCCCAGTGCCTGACAGAAAGTAGCACTTACTCCCTTCCATTTCCTGCTCACAAACTCCTTGGAGCTGCAAATTTTGCACATGTCCCCTGGGTTCTGCTTTTAGAGATTTGATCACTCTGGTTTCCTAAAGAATAAATCTTACTCCCTTCTCCAGACTATCTTTGTCAGAGACCCAGGGGTAGACTAGTTGTTGCTATACCCTGGTTACAGCCTACCACCCCAACACAGGCCACCACCATCCCCCAGGGTATTTCTAAGGGGATCCCCTATGTCCTTGCTGACTCCCTACCACATTCCTGCCCTGTGGCTTCCCTGTGTCGAACTGCTATTGCATAGGCAGACACTTATGAATGACTCAGTGTATGAAATTTCTATAGACATGTTCTTTGAAAAAGGGAACCTTAGGGGTTAAAGAAGCCTTACCAAAGGAGCATATACTATTCCTTTTATGTAGCATTCTACAACAACTCTTCGGTGGGAAACAAGTTCAAAACAGTGGCTGCCTACGGAAGGTGCCACAGAGACTGAGTGGGAAAAGGCCTGAGGGAACTTTGTCACATGGTGATTATGTTCTGTATTTTGGTAAGCGTTTGAGTTACACAGGTGTATGCATTCTTGTGCATTTCACTGGAGGTAAATTTTGCCTAAAAATATTATAAACAAATAGCAAACTTTATTTAATGACACGTATGCTGACATTTTTGAGCTATATTGATGTACACAACTTACAGTGTTCAGCATACAAATGTTGCACGTATTTTGTTATTTATCCTTAGGACTTCATGTTTTTGATGCTGTTGCAAATAGTATTGTTTTCTTAATAGCAAGTTCAAATTTACTGTTAATACTATATAGAAATACAATTTAATTCTGTATGTTGGCTTTATACCCTGCAACCTTGCAAAACTCACTTATTAGTTCTGGTAGCTTTGTGGTAGGTTTTAAAAGATTTTCTACATAGACAATCATGTCATCTGCAAATGAAGCTGGTTTTTACCTTCACTTCCGTTGTGTATGCCTTTTCTAGGGGAGGGGGGCCTTACTGCACCATCTAGGACCTCCAATACACTGTTTCGTAGAAGTGGTAAGTGTGGCTAGTGTTGCTTTGTTCCTAATCTTGCTCTATTAAGTTTGATGTGAGCTATCCATTTTTCATAGATGCCCTTTGGCAGGTTGAGGAAGTTCCTTTTCATATCTAGTTTGCTGAGAACCTTTATCAGGAGTGGTAATTAAAAAAAAATTTTTTTAAACACTTCGTCTAGGGTGCCTGGGTGGCTCAGTGGTTTAAAGCCTCTGCCTTCGGCTCAGGTCATGATCCCAGGGTCCTGCGATTGAGCCCCACTACTTCCCTCTCTCTCTCTGCCTGCCTCTCTGCCTACTTGTGATCTCTCTCTCTGTCAAATAAATAAATAAAATCTTTTAAAAAAAACTTTGTCTATATCTACTGAAATGGTCCTATAGTTTTCTGTTTTACTCAACTGATATGGTGAATGATAATTGATTGATTTTTGAACTAAGAACCAGATAGCATTGCCAGATTAAATCCTACTTGGTCATGACATAGTATCCTTTTTATATGTTACTAGATTTGATTTGCAAATATTTTGTTAAGGATTTTCGTGTTTATGTTAATCAGAGATTTTAGTCTGGAGTTTTCTTATATTGCCCTTGTCTGGTTTTCATGTCAATATGGCAGCCTTACCAAATACATTGGGAGGTGGCCCCTCCTCTTCCATCTTCAAGAAGAGTTTGCATGCAATTGGTATTATTTCTCCCTTAAGTGTTTAAGTATCATCAAAGCCATCAGGACCTGGAGTTTTCTTTGTGGAAAGATTTTAAACTACAAATTCCATTTCTTTACTAGATAGAGGTCATTTCGGTCACCTGTTTCTTCTTGAGTGAGCATTGCTAATTCATCAAGAAATCTTTCTGTTTCCTTCATGTTTTCAAATTTTCAGGGATAAAGTTGTCCCTTTCTTTAAAATACATCAAAAAGGTAGGATAGATTGGTGGATGCATAGAGGAGTGAATAGGGATGGGATGAGGTAGTTTTAGTGAAGTATTAATTGTTAAATCTAAGTGGTAGATTTATGGGTAATTGTATAAACTTGTTCAAATTTTTTGTATGCCTGAAAATATTTATAATGAAATGTTGAAGCAAAGAGGAGAGGAAATATAAAATAATGGTTAAAGGGCACTGATGCGGGAATCAGACTGCCTGTGTTCAAATCCCCCAGCTTTCCATCTGAAAAAAAAAAAAAAAAACCACAGGTAACAATACCTACTTCATAAGTTGGTTATGAGGATTAAATGATGAAACATGTGTAAAACCCTTAGAACAGTGACTACTGGATAGTACTCATCTTTGAAGTGTGAGTTATTTTCTCCTAAAATCAAGGGAGATTTTCACTTAGCTTGAAATGCTTGCTGAAAGAAGGTCCTGCAGGTAGACAGTGGAGAAAGGGGGCTGAAGCTGGGAGAGAGGAGATGATGGCTTGCGGAAGTGGCAGCCCAGAGCTAGTAACTCCATAAGGGAAGGAGGTGAAAGCTGCAGGTTACAGCGGCTGGCAGCAGCAGGTGTGCCCACACCATGCCTCTCATTTTGTACTCTGAAGGAGGGAGGACACGTTGGGCTCCCAGTGCCTGTTAGACCAGCTCAGCAGGTCTGCTTAGACACTAGGCTTTCAGATGCATGGAGCCACTTCCTGCCCATTTCTACCCCTGCCACCTGACCACAAATACATACAAACCCCAGACAGAGGGAAAACTGACAGTATGGGATAGGACACCCCAGTTCAAATGACCAGTTGTATGAGATAAGCTATAATAGGATCCCCACTTGATAGCCAGGGAAGCTGAGGCTCAGAGAGGTCACCCATCTAGCAAGTGGCAAAGCCCAAACTTGGACAGCATCATAGTAACTAACATTTGAGTAGCCACAGTGCACCAGGTACTAAGTTAGTCCTCAAAGCAGTCAGGAAATAGGTCCTGTTATTATGATGATCTGTCTGTGAAATAGCTGGGGGAAGTCGGCTAAAGAGCAGCTGGGTACTTGGCGTCACCCAGCTGGTGAAGGGCAGGTGTGGGATTTGAATCCACGTGCTCTAGCTTCAGAAACCAAGCTCCTCGTTGGGCTATACTGCCTCTCCATAAGCTGACGGAAAAAGCCCAGGCCTTCTCCAGCATGGCGGGATGCCTTCAGGCCGTATGGCTTCCAAAGGGGGCGGCAGGCCATCCCCATCTGCAACAAGCCATGGGGATAACTCCCTTGTTGGTTCAAAGAGGGCAGGCAATTTATGGCAACCTAAGTGGCTCAAGGGAAAAAAAGGAAGGTGATATGCTGAGGAGCTGAGAAGGAGGCTGTGAATTGGGACAGGACTTTGTTTGGTTTGGCCACTGCTATTTACTGAGCATTTTCCACAGGGCATGGACAGGAAATCCTGGCTCCCACTGTGACTGAATGAGTAATAGTGTCTTTGAGGGCAGGGACATCTCAGAAGGGCATCGAGGCAGAGCCTGAAGTCTAACAAGTTGTCAGAGCTGCTCTAACATGACAGGTACAGGCAGGGAGCACTCTGGTCTTGGGAAAGCTGTAAACCTCATCTTTTCCATGGCTTCTAACATCTACAGCCTCCTACGTGCTGAGTGCTGTTAGGCATCCTCTGTGCACATCCCACTTTGTTCTCACTCCTGGGAAGCTGGCAAAGTTTGATAGCACAGTCTTTGCCAGATAGGAAGCTGAGATTCAGAGAGGTGACATAACTTCCCTCATATAACACAGCTAATAAGTGTCTCGGCCAGTATGACTGACACCAAATATCTTACCCCAAAAAGGGAGTAAATTTTCACTTTTGTTATTGTTTTACTGGGGCAAAGGTAATACAACTTTGAACAGGACCAGTAACAGCATTGGAAAAAGAGGGAATTTGGAAGATCAGTGAGATTTAGGAAGGATTGTGCATTCCTGATGAGCTAAGCTCTGAGTTGCTAGATAGAGGGATGCTGAATGCAAAATTGGGGAGAATGTGAGAGGCAAATTTGCATCAGGTTTGGAGCTAGAGTAGGAAGGAAAGGACATTTTTTACAAATGGCACCCGTAGGTTGGCTACAGGGTAAAGGACTGCTTTGGCAAAGCCCTTAAGGATAGAATGCCCAGGGTAGAGTGTGTACTCCCATAATGTGGAGAATGTGGCACGTGGTGATTATGCTCCCCAGAGATGAACCCGCCTAGGCCCCTGCCAGTGGTGCTGGGAGGAGGAGGAGGGGGAGGAAGGGCCCGTGCAATGCAGGGGGTGCGCTTGTCCTCTCCATCTGCCTCACCCTGGGAGAAGGTTGCAGCAGGAGCCTTGGGCCTCAAAGCTCCCTCAAGGGCCAGGGCTTCCAAGAAGATGCTTTCTATGTTAGAAGAGGCAAGAGGAGTGAGCAGGTTCACCCGGCAGAACAAACAAAAAGACCTCCTTCACAAGGGCCAGAACAAACAGCAAACGTGCTAAACTGGTTTATAAGGTGGTTTGGGAGGGGAGTGGAGAAAGAGAGGGAAACGCAGAGTTTCTAGAGCACACGGTCCAGGTCCCCGAGTGCTCTCTTTAGTCTCTGCATGCCCCCAGCACTTCACCGGGCCTCCTTACAAGAAAGGCAGCCCTCCAGGTACATGTTTCTCTAGCCTCTGTGCCAGAGTAGAAGAAACCAGTTGGGGGTGGGGCATGTCCAGGGACGGGCTCCTGCCCTCTTTACATTTTTGAGGCCATCTGGATACCTGTCTGCTCAGAGCTCCCTCACTTATTGGAATTTTGCCTTGCAGGAATTTCCTGGGGACAAATGGAAACCAATAACAGGAAACAGGAAGACCAGCCAGTTAGGGAGGTAAGTGATCACTCAGGGAGTTGGGGCAAGTTGGTGTCTCTGAGGCTTCTGTAGAAGTTGCTAAGATCTTGTGTTTGCTTAGTTTCCTTTGAGGAACCCGGCCTGGTGTCCATACCAAGAACTTGGTACCATAGATGTAATCTAGCCTGCCCTCCAGGCAGCTGGGCTACAAACCACTAGGACACTTTGGAACATGGAGTAGTCAGGCATTATTGTAGGACATTGGGCCCACCAGCACAGAGGCCTGCGGCAGGCCTGCCCAGGCACAAGGACGTGTGGGAGCAGATCATGCTGAAATATAGATAAGAAGGCATAAACGATGTCCACCTTCCCAGCAGCCATTGGGCAATTGGAGAGAACAGAGAGAAGGTAAGACTGTCCGGCTACCACTGTGCCTTTGCCTCAGTTGTAGGAGGCACTTATTTCTTGGGCTCAGCTATCATCTTTTTCTAGTACTCGCTGGGAACTTAATTAAGATCTGCTCCTGAGAGTCCAGGGGCAGGTAGTGCTAATGATAGATTAAAATTCCTGGAAGAAGGTAGGGACATTTTTGCAAATGGCACATATGGCTTGGACTAGAAGGAAAAGAGTTTCTTGGGCAAAGCCTTTAAGAGAAAAAAAAAAATGCCCAGAGTAGAGTCTGCTCCTATAATGTGGGGAACCTGGCACCTGAAACTCATGTTCCCCAGAGATGAGCCTGCCTGCCATAGGTGGCTATAAGGAGTGGACAGTTACTTTCTCTGGGCTGCTCCCCATCAGCCTGGCAGGACCCTCTTTTTTGTGAAACTCCTTAATATATTCATTTAGCCAGTTCTTCTCCAGGCCAAATTATTCAAGACACCCCTAAATAATATTGATTCTTTAAGTGAAACTCTAGAAATGAAGGGGGAATAGGGAAGAAGGCCCTTAGCTGTGCCTGTGTGGAGGCACTAAGGGAGAGGACTAGAATATGGGTCTCTTGACCCCTGAAGAGCCCTGGGTTCTTTCTGAGGGGGTCTGCATTATCCCCTGTGATTTGGTGGGATATTCAGGAATAATTTGGGCTCTCTGTTGACTCCAAAGACTGAGAAACCTGTCAGTTTTCTGGTTGGCGATAAAAAAAAAAAGGGGAAGAACGCAACATTTATGAATAATGTGTCGGTCACTGGGCTGGACCCTTTTTAACTCACAGTCTCATTTATTCTCCACAACAGTTCATTTTATTACCTATTTCATAGATGAGGTCCAGAGAGATTATGTAATTTAGCTGAGGTCCCACATCTAGTTAGCAGTGGAGCCAGGATTGGGACCCAGGTTTGTCTGGCCCCAAAGTTTATGCTTTTCCCCTTAAATCTACATCAAGTAGGAGCCCTAAGGAAACTTTTCAAAGGGATCCCTCAGCCTCATGTCTCAGAAGTCTGAGGTCTGTGCAGGGATATTATGAGACTCTGTGGCTGATCAGATCCCCTGATCTGATCTGACTTGTAACATGTCCTTGGAGAGACCATTTCAGTCTGGTAGGTCTGCTGAGTTTCCCACATTAGACTGAAACCTTCGAGAGAGGAGACCTGGTCTTGGCTGTAGACTTCTCCTCAGACTTCTCCTCTGTGCCTAACATAGTGCCTGACCCAGAGAATTTGGTCAAGAGGTATTTGTCATTGGCTTACCAACTGAAGAAACAGCCTCCTCCACCACTGAATGGGTGAAATGACACAAAAATGATAATGCTAACTAGCATTTATTGAGCACAGTGCTGTATTGTAGGCACCATTCAAAGCACTTCACAAATATTTACAGCTGACCCTTGAATGACACAGGTTTGAATCGCAAGAGGCCAATTATCACGGGTTTTTTTTTCAACGAATACAATATGGTACTATGAATATATTTTTGTTATGATTTTCTTAATAACATCTTTTCCCTAGCTTATGTTATCATAAGAATATAGCATATAATACCTAGAGCATACAAAATATGAGCTAATTAACCATGTTATCAGTAAGGCTTCCAATCCACAGTAAGCTATTAACAGTTAAGTTTTTGCCAAGTCAAAATTTACCCATGGATTTTCAACTGCATAGGAGAGGAGGGGTGGTGTCCCTACCCCGCCCCCCATTGTTCAAAAGTCAACTGTATTTATCATCATAACCCTAAGGGATAGTTATTATTAGACTCTCTGTTTGACGGAGAGAAGAGACTGAAGCATACACAGGTAAATTCATTTGCCTGAAGTTCCACAGGTCTGGTAAGTTGACTAGACCCAGGTAGCCTACTTATAGAGACACTAGACTAACCTATAGTGCCTCTCCAGACTGGTTCTCTTACCAATAAGCCAGTGAAGGAAGAGGACTTTATTCAAAATCTAGTGTATGTACTGCCTTTTTCTAGGCAAGCAGGGGGAATGTTAGAGAAAGAGCATCAGGAAGCACAATGCCTGTCCACCCACAGCTTGAGCAAAGGAAGACTAACCCACACAAAGTTAAGTAGCAGTAATAATAAATTACCACTTACAAAACGACCTATGTGCTGCCAGCTAAGTTGTACATATTACGTTATGTTTTATATGCCCCCCAACTCTGTCAGGTTGGTATTATTCTAACTACAGCAGTGGTTTTCAAACTTGAATGTGCTTTGGAAACACCTGGAGGGCTTGTTAAAACACAGACAGGTAGATTCCACCCCTACCCTCCCAACCCCTGCCAGTAGGTATGGAGTAAAGCTCAAAATTTGCTTTTTTTTTCATTTTTCATTTTCATTTTCATTTTTAAATTTTACTCTGTTATGTTAGTCACCACACAGTACATCATTAGTTTTGGAGGTACTGTTCCGTGATTCATTGTTTGCATATAACACCCAGTGCTCCATGCAGTACGTGCCATCCTTAATACCCACCACCAGGCTCACCCATCCCCCCAACCCCCTCCCCTCTAAAACCCTCAGTTTGATTCCCGGAGTCCATAGTCTCTCATGGTTCATCTCCCCCTCTGATATCACCCCTTTCATTTTTCGCTTCCGTCTCCTAATGTCCTCCATGCTATTCCTTACTTTCCACATATGAGTGAAACTATATGATAATTGCCTTTCTCTGCTTGACTTATTTCACTTAGCATAATCCCTCCAGTTCCATCCATGTGATGTAAATGGTGGGTATTCATCCTTTCTGATGGCTGAGTAATACTGCTTTGTATATAGGGACCACATCTTTATCCATTCATCTGTTGAAGGGCATCTCAGCTCCCCACCCCAATGATAGAGATGTAGTAAAAAAAAAAAAAAAGGGGGGGGGGCACATGCACCGCAGTGTTCATAGCAGCAATGTCCACATGGCCAAACTCTGAAAGGAGCCAAAAAAAAAAAAAAATTACATTTCTAACAAGCTCCACCAGGTGATGCTGACGCTGCTGGTCCTGGGGTCACACCCTGAGAACCACTGACTTGGATAAAGGACATGAGGTTCGGAGAAGTTATAGTAATTTAGTGAAGGTCTCACAGCTACTAAAGGGACAAACCAGGATTGAAACCCAGCTCTTGCTTAACTCAGATGAGTTGCCATAAGATGAAAAATGTCAAATACATGGTTCAAACAAGAAGCATCCGGCACGTGGTATGGGGCCAATACATGATAAATTGTTCTCTAAGTTTTTTGGAGGGTAAGAAAACTAAAGACTGGGACCTACGGGAGGAAAGACCCAGAGGGGCTAAGCAGAGTATGTTGAAGAAATACACTTAAGAGTTCTTGCCTTGGAATTAGTCTGCCTGGGTTCAAATCCAGATTCTTATTTTCTCTAGCTGTACGAACTTGGCAAGTGGCTGGTCCTCCTTTACTCTCCCTGTCTCTCACACATATGTGCTCTGTCTCTGCCCCATCAGCTTCCTTATTTTTTTTTTATTTTTATTTATTTATTTGACATAGATAACAAGAGAGAGAAAGCCCAAGCAGGGGAGTGGCAGGCAGAGGGAGAGGGAGAAGGCTCTCCACCGAGCAAGAGGCCTGATGCCGGGCTCAATCCTAGGACCCTGGGATCATGACCTGAGCTGAAGACAGGTGCTTAACTGACTGAGCAACCCAGGCACCCCAGTTTCCTTATTTGTAAAATGGGGTTAGAGTACCTACCTCCTCTGATTGTTGCTAGAATTAAATGACAAATATGCATAAAGCATTTGGAATAAAACCCAGCGCAGTAAACCTTCAGTAAATGGTAGTTGTGACAATATAGATGAAGAAGGGGGAGCAGCAGCAGGAGCAACAGCAGAGAAAAGGAGTGAATAGTGAGGTTTGGACCAGGATAGGTAGGCCTCAAAAACTATATAGTATCACAAATACAGAAGCTATTGAAGGTTATCAATCAGGTAAGTGATGTGGTAAATGTGGCACTTGAGGCAACTGGGCTGCCTTTGCAGCCTAGATAGGTTGAAGAAGAACAGCTAGGGTCAGTGATCCAGGCATGAATGAGTATGGCTCTGGACTGGGAAGGTGGAGGTGCAACAGGAACAAAGAGAAGAGCTAGATAAATATGTGCGATATTTTGGGGAGAAAATGTTTATTATGAGAACTATATTACAGGAAATTAAAGACAGAAGAAAAAGTAGCCTTAGTCCTACCACCCTAACACCCTGATTGTTTTCATTTCCCTACCAGCTTTTATCTATAGGTATAGAGACTTTTCCTGGCAGAGTTATAATAACTATGTAGATGTGATTATGTGTCCTGCTTCTTTTTTTCCACCACTAAGCATCACTTGGTAAACAATTTTTCAAGTTGATATACAGTCTTGTTCAATAGTTATAAATTTTAATGGCTGCATATTTCACCAGCTTAATGTGCTGTAATTTACTTAATCATTCTCAAATTGTTAGATAATTAGGTTGTTTCCAATTTCTTGCTATTATAAAGTAATGCTGCAGAAAAATTTTGAGTAGTTATAATCTTTTTCTCATTTTGAATTATCTCATTAAAAACAATTATCCAGAGTTGGGATTACTAGTTGAAACAATATGAGCATTCTTTTTGTTCGTGATAGATCTCACCAAACTGTTTTCCCAGGACCCGTTTTACACCGACATTAACAATATATAAGGGTACTAGTTTCCCCAAAATCTTTCCATCTGTGGAAAATATTTCTAATGCAATAGGTATAAATGGCACCTAGGATAATTTTCACTGGCTTCCTTTGATTATTCTAGTTTGAAATGTCTTCATGTGTTTATTTAATATTTGCATTGCTTCTCACGTGAATTGTCTGTTCAAATGATTCGCTTACAAGTAAGTGACACCTTCTGAGGGAAAAGTACAGAGAACTGATGACTGGAATTTGGGACAGAAAGGAAATAAGTCAAAAATAATTCTGAGCTCCAGATGACCCAGAGAAAGTTGTTGACAGAGCTGGGGCAGGTGAGAAAGGGGAGCTAGCTTGGTGCAGATGATAAATTTGAGTTGGGACATACTGAATTTGAAGTTAGTGAGGAAGACAAGTGGATTCTTTGGAGGAGGTTTGTCGATCAGCCAGTCAGGGGGTAGGATGAGGAAGAAAACCTAGCAAAGGAAAATGAAGGGGCAAGCAGCCAATGTGGCCAGTACACCATGACAGAGGATAAGGAGAAGACCGCTATTGGCTTTGACAATTTAGAATTGCAAGTGACCCTCGGGAAAACAAGTGTAGTAAAGTGATGGGCCTGGAAAGTAGATAGCTTGATGGTCCGTAAGGGGGATTCCTAGAAAAGAAATATACAGAGCTTTATACATCATGAATTCACCTGTTTTAAAGTGTGGAATTCAATGAGTTTTGGTAAATTTACAGCACTGTACAATCATCACCATAATCCAATCTTAAGACCTATCCATCTCCCTACAAAGATCCCTTGTGCCTGTTTGCAGTCACTCCCCATTCCCACCCACAACCTCAAGCAACCCAACCATATTTTGGTTCCTGTGGATTTGCCTATTTGGTACATTTCCTACAAGTGGAATGAGACAATATGAAGGCTTTTGTGTCTGGCCTCTTTCATTTCTCATGCTTTAGTGGTCCATTGTGTTGTAGCATGTATCAGTACTTCATGTCTTTTCTTTGCCAAATAATATTCTACTGTATGGATATACCACTTTCTATTTATCCATTCATCTATTGGTGGACATTTGGGTTGTTTTCACTTTTTAACTATTGTGAATAATGATGTTTTTGACCATTTGTATACAGTTTCTGTGTGGATATGTTTTCAGTTCTCTCGGGTATATACTTAAAAGGTGGAATTTGGGGGACATATGGAAATTCTATTAACTTTCTGAGGAACAGCCTGTTTCTCAAAGTGGCTGTACCATTTCACATTTCCACAAGCAACATAGGAAGGTTTCAGTTTCCTTTTATTAGTTTAATTTTATTTTTTAAGATTTATTTATTTATTTGTGAGAGAGAGAGAGAGAGAGAGAGAGAAAGAGAGTTGGGAGAGGGAGAGCGCACAAGCAGGGGGAGCAAGCAGAGGGAGAGGGAGAAGTGGGCTCCCCACCAAGCGAGGAACCCAATGTGGGGCTTGGATTCAGGATCCTTGGGTCATGACCTGAGCCAAAGGCAGACACTTAAGCTTAACTGAGCCACCCAGGCGTTCCTCCTTTCATTAATTTTAATACAATGATTATGTGTTAGTGTTACTGTGTCATTAGGAAAATATTTTAAAAGAAGAACTTTAAAAACATAGTTGAACATTTAAAAATATCTTAAAAGAAGAAATTGGCTGGCAAGAGGGAGAGAAATGGAGTGGTAATTAGAGGGAGCAGTAATGTTTAAGTTGATGGTTCTCCAAATGTGGTCCCAGGACCTGCAACCTCAGTATCACCTCTGAACTTGTTGGGGTTGCAAATCCTCAGGCCCCACTCAGACCTACTGAATCAGAAACCCAGGATGGGGCTCGCAATCTGTGTTTTTAACAAGCCCTCCAAGTGATTCTGATGCAAGCTAATTTTGAGAACCACGGGTTTAAGTGCAGGTTTGGTCAGGATTCGGGAAACCAGTTTAAATTTAAAAACAGAAAAGAGGGGCGCCTGGGTGGCTCAGTGAGTTAAAGCCTCTGCTTTCAGCTCAGTTCATGATCCCAGGGTCCTAGGATCGAGCCCCACATCGGGCTCTCTACTTGGCAAGGAGCCTGCTTCTCTTCCTCTCTCTCTCTGCCTGCCTCTCTGCTACTTGGGATCTCTGTCAAATAAATAAATAAAATTAAAAATAAAACCAGAAAAGAGAGGTCAATGGAAAGAAAAAGAGTATTGATGCTTAAGATGGATGACAGTTTTATGACCTCAGGGAAGATGAAAAGGTCAAGGGCAGAGATTACATTTAAGAGGAGAAATCTTTTTTTTTAAGGTTTTATTTATTTGATGGAGAGAGAGAGATCAGAAGTGAACAAAGAGGCAGGCAGAGAGAGAGGGGGAAGCAGGCCCCCCACTGAGTAGAGCACCCGATGTGGGGCTCAATTCCAGGACCCTGAGATCATGACCTGAGCTGAAGGCTGAGGCTTAACCCACCAAGCCACCCAGGTGTCCCTAAGAGGAGAAATCTTGACGAGTTTCTGCTCACCTTCCCCTCGAATCCTCCCCCACATTTTTAACATTTCTTATGTCATTTCTGTCACAGCTGGAATGATGGGTGTAGGTGGGAGAATCAAATGTACATTCTTGAGCCACTCTTTTTGCCTGGAAACCTGCAATGAATTTTAATTTCAGGTAGTTACACTCTTGGTTTTCTCCTCCACTGTTATTTGGTTTGTGTGCAGAGAATGCAAAATGCATTATAATATTAGCAGGAGGGAAAAAAAGTGAGTAGATCTGCCAGGAGGAAAATCTATATGCATAAGTGATGTATTTAAAAGCCAAAAGAAAGTATTTTCTAGATTATCTCTTTTGGTTTTCTGTACCTGTGATTGCTTCCTGTGATCCTTTCCATTTCTCTACTTGGCACAGAGCTTTAGAATGTGTAGAGCACTTTTATATACATGGCTACAGTTAATCCTCACAACAACCCTATGCAGTTGAGCTTTATTTTTCCCATTTCACTGATAAGGAAGATGAGACTCAGGAGAGGCAGTGCTGTACTATTATTAACAACAACAACAAAAGGTATAATACCCAACATATATGAAGTGTTTATTATGTGTCAGGCACTGCTATAAGCATTTCAGATGAATTATTTATGATTTATCATGACCCCACAAAACAGTTACCATTTATTGACCCAATTTTACAGATGAGGGAACCTACAGATAGATGAAAGTCATTTGCCCAAGGTCCGAGAGGCCCTGGATTCCAGAGCCCTTTGCTTCTGGGATTATAAAGCAAGTACGTGACAAAACTAGACTACTACCCAGGTTTTTCACTTCTCTGCCTCAGGCTTTCTTGTTTCCTTTTATCAAACCACACCATGAGCAGAGTGTGGAATATCCAGTACACATTTCTTATTTACTGACTGAGTAAAAGAAAATGGATAATTCAGAATTGAATTTCATTGTATTAGGAAGAGTACACTTTTCAGGAAGGCTTTGCCACCCAAGAAGAATGCAGTCTTCTGAGGCATGGAAGGATTTTTCAAAAGTGTGACAAGGTGAATTTAAATACTTAGGTACTAATGTAATCCTGGGCTCACAAAACTTATTCCAGGAAAATTATGAAACTCTAATGGGAGAAATAAAGGCCTGAATAAATGCATAGCTCTACTCTGCTTCAATTTGGAGAGACTAAATATAACAATGATTACAGTACTCCCTAAGTTAATGTATAGACGTGATGTACTACTGGTTAGAGTCATGGTGGGGTGCTTTATAGAACTTGTAAAAATCCTAGTGAAATTTATCTGGAAGAATAAGTGGGCAAGAATACCAAATAATACATTTGTTTAAAAAGGCAATGGTGGTAGACTTACCCTATCAGATTTAAAGCCTGTCATAAGGTGACAATTATCAAAAGCATATGATAGGGGGTTGAAAAAAGGCAAACAGTGAATTTTTTTTTAAAGAGATTCTAGGAATAGATTTAAGCTATTCTAAGAATATAGAGTATACTGGAAACATCTCTGAACTGGGGAAAGCAATCATTCTTTCTTTAATAAATGTTGGAATCTTAGGTATCAATATGGAGAATAATTAACTTAGATCCATAGCACATTGAATAATCTGTAGTAAATTCCAGAAAGCAGACAGTGGAATAGCAGATTTGTTCCAACTACGAATAGAAGATAAATTTGTGTCTGTTAAATGGAAGATATCATCAGAGACAAGATGGATGGTTTTAAATATATAAAAGTTGGGAGGAAAACCTTTGTACAACAAAATATAATAAAAAGCTAAACAACAGAATGAGGCAAATGTCTGGGGTCAGCATCACTGATAACAGTTGACTGTCCAAAAGATATAAAGAATGGATATAGATATAGAAGGTCAGCTTTCAGATTTGGCTTCAAAAAAGGCAAGGAAACTGAGCAGGCAATGTACAGGTGAGAAACTCAAGGTGGTAAAAATCACTGCATGGAAAAGTACAGTCTCACTAGCAATTAAAGAAATGTAAGCAGAAGCAACTCCCACGTATCATGACCTGCTTTTTAAACTATCAACAATTAATGGAAATGATCAACAAATTATAAAACCCTATCTTGACAAGGCTGTGAGGAAGCCGTTCCTGGGAGCAACATAAAATTGGCTCAGTTTTCTTGGAGGATAACTTAGAAATATGTGACAAGAGTTATAAAACTGTTCATACCCTTTGACCCAGAAGACCCCGGAGGAAATAACCTACAAAAGGAAAAAAAATGATTTGTTTAAAGATGTTCTTAGTAGTGCTATTTATGATCATGGAAAAGATTTACCCATCAAATAGATAGATCATCATAATGGAAACAGAACACAGCTATTAACAATGACAGGTATTAAAATATTGGGTCTTGCACAGAAACGAGTATTTGTAATAATACTAACCCCAGAAAGGCTAAATCCTAAATCACATGTTGAATGTTGAATCTGATAGTAGCCATATACAAAGAAAACTCAGAAAGGCAGCTAGTAAGCTGTAAATAGTTGGAGTTGAATACACAAGGTGTTTTGGGGGCACATGTCAAGTTGCAGGAATTGATCATAAAAAAAAGACAATCTAGGGAAGAGGATTGATTGGTTTGATTTAGGCCCAGGAAGTTAGAGATCAAGGGCTTTGGAAAAATCTACATACTGGTAAGACGGTGTTACTTACCAGGCATGCTTGATCTCACTGTTAACTGGAATTTATTTGCTAGAACTCTCAATCAACCAGCACACTACATATTTAAGTCTGTGAGAACTTTGACATTCCTAGGGGTGTACATCACTAGACCTTTTCAAATTTCCAAATCTGTTGCTACCACTGCAACATAGCACCTCCCCACCCCCACCAATAAACACTGTATTACCTAGCTCAGAATCATCACTTTCTTAAGACGGTTCCATCACTTCGATCACCAACACTAGCTTATAGATAGTTGGCGCTTCGATGCCATTATTCATAAAGAAGCATATTTTCTCTCTGCCATGGTGACTGCATCTGTGTACCTTGTCAGCAACTAGAGAGCCGTCAAACCATGTTGAGAGATGGCAGGCAGTGCCAAGCATTTGGCGAGGCTTCCTCTTTTGCTGGGCGCCTCGTCCTATCAGCCAGTATTGTGATGCTTTGGAAGTCAAATACATACCCCTTGCAAAACGACCAGTTACTACACTTCGTGGATCTTTACAGTTACTCTCAAAGGTTTAAAAGCTTAAATGCTAAATACATTCGGCCAGGAGAACTACTCTACAATGATAATTGAGCAACAAGAATGCCTTTTAAACCATCTGAGACAGAATCATGTTCTTTATAACTTTGGTATTAAGTCTTTCCATTGTATGCTAGGTCTTTGAAAGTCAGTACATTAATATCTGGTATACATGAGGACTCAAATAGACAACACGTCCTCTCTTTCCCTGACCCGTCCATTGCTTAACCATGGTGGGTTAATAACTTGAATAACATCAGGATTCCCAGAACTTTTTGGAACTCCAGTATTCCCATAATTTTATTTTGTAAATCTTCATCCCAGTTGTCACATGCATGGTATGTATATAGTTAATTAAATGAATTTTGTTTTGAGAATTTTTTTAATGGCTTTATACCTCTTAAGACACCCTGATGAGTTGGGAACCTGGTAGGTAACAACTGATTAGAGCAGTAGAGCACAAAGTGTGATCCTGGACGAGTAGTACCATCATCATCTGGGAAATTGTTAGAAATAAAAATTCTCCACCCTGTTCCAGACCTACTAAATCAGAAATTCTGAGGACAGGACTCAGCAACCTGTGTATTAATAAGCCCTCCATATGGTTCTGATGCATGCCCAGGTTTCATTACCTCTGGATAGCAGCAAGTAGAGCCTTAATAACCTTGGCCAGCCCGATTCTCAGCTGAATTATTCTTGTGTCAGACCCTCCAGGTCCCCCAACAGTGTGTTATTTACTCCTAAAATGCCTTCTATTAAGCCTCTTGAGAAGGGTATTCAAACACTGAAGAGGCAGCATGTTGCACGGGCAAAAGTGTGGACGTTGGAGTTAGATGGAAATTCTGGCCACTATTCCCTTTGTGTTCTCCAGTTGTTTAACCTCCCTGAGCCTCATTTCTAATACAGCTGAGAGAAAACCCACTCCAGAACATTCTCTCAAGAGTTAAAGCAGGTCTGTCAACTGTCCAGCCCTGTGCCTGATGGACTCTGAGTAAACATAGGACCGATTGTTACCATCCCTTACTGCCATGTCCATGACACTGTAAAATCCAGAGGAGTAATGGGAAGAGCTTCTTGGAAATTCCAAGTTGGGGCCATTGGAGAGGGGAAGCAAGGCTTTACCCAGGACAGCCCCAATAAAGCAAGGATTTCTCTGATCTCTTCAAAGGACACTTGGCACCAGCCTACTGGGGCAAGTCCTGCCACTTGCATTTTTCATTGCCAGACTAATTGTTCCTTACTTGAAGTTCTGTAGACCCAGAGGCAGGGAAGGGTGGCAACAACAATCCTTCTCGGCCCTTGTCCCCTCCCAATGTAAGCCTCCTTGTGTCTCACTTCCTGGATCTTGCAAATATTTCCTTCAGCAATAACCTGGGAGTGGCTGTTTCTCTTGGAGCAGTCTTATCTTTTGGCTGCCGAGAAAAGGGAAAGGGGAGAGGGGCTGGACATGTGCACCCTTGCTGCTGAGATCCTGGAATACTAAGCTATTGTGGTGAGTTTAAAAGTAAAATTTCCAAAGAAGAAAACTTCAGAAGAGTGGAGGAAGAGGCAGGAGAAGATTTTTTTTCCATTCTCTGCAAATATTAGTTTTCATTTTCAATCACTATTAGGCCAAAAATATATATATATTTTAACAAAAGGGGAAAATCTATTCATCAGAAGAAAATGTAACCTGTGCCAAGAGGAAAAGAGAAGAACAGCCCAGGACTTGGCAGGCAATTCGCTTTTGTTTTTGAGATGTAGTCTTCTTACTGGTGTCAACAAAGCCCTTTCTTACACTTAGCTTTCATGCTTCCATGCAAAGAGCTAATGTCTCCATGGACACCTGGGGATGACTTCGGTGTGAATACCTTTTGCCTCACCCTAGGAGCCCTTGCTCTAGTGGGATTGCCCATTGGGGTCAGATAAGGCAAGTTCCAGCCTACATACAAGGGCTTCTTACCAGCTGGGAAAATGATTTACCGCCCCCACCTTTCTAAAAGATGTTATTTATTTATTTGAGAGAGAGAGAGAGTGCAAGCGGTGGGGAGGAGCAGAGGGAGAAAGAAGCAGACTTCTCGCTCAGCAGGGAGCCCAATGACATGGGGCTGGATTCCCAGGACTCCAGAATCATGACCTGAACTGAAGGCAGACACTTTACCGACTGAGCCACCCAGGCACCCCTGAATTACCCCTTTTAAGTTTCAGGATTCTTACATGTCCACTGGTAATGATGGCACCAACTTTGATGGGTTGATGTGAAGATTAATAGAAATACATACGTGAAAGTGCATAAAGCAGTGCCTAATACACACTAGGAAGTAAGAAATCATAGCTCATTTCCCTTAATGAAATTCTTTATCCTTGTCCCAAAGTAGAGTTGTAGATTTCTGTGCATATAGACAGCTTGAGCCCTTGGAAAACAGGACTGTTAGGAAGCCAGTAACCTTCATTTGAGCCTGACACACTTCAGTGGAAGCCTTCCATTCCTCAGGTTGCTTTAGCTGTAGTGCCTCAAGGAAGGGACTATGTCAGTTTTGCTCTCCCTTTGATCTGGCCACCTTGCACAGTAGAATATTCAATTGCCGTGTGGAAGGACTTGTACACACACTGACCCAGCTGATCCCATTGAAGTTTCTCCTTTCTCTTTGCGGGGTCATGCCCACTTCTTCTCCCCTGATACAAGTGATTCTGCCTACACAGGCCATGTAAATGGGGAGGGGTAGTACTTTAAAATTGGGATTGATGGGGGGGCCTGAGTGGCTCAGTCAGTTAAGCATCTGCCTTAGGCTCAGGTCATGATCCCAGGGTCCTGGGATCGAACCCCACATCAAACTCCTTGCTCAGCGGGGAGCCAGCTTCTTCTCCCTCTGCCTGCCTCTCCCCCTGCTCGTGCTCTTTCTCTCTGTCAAATAAATAAAATCTAAAAAAAAAAAGAATGTTTCTTTAAAAAATCATAAAAACTAAAATAAAATTAGGAGTGTTGCAGAGAATAGCAATTTCCAGGTTGCCTTGTCAGAGCGCAATGCCCTCAGGTAAGGTTACAGTGCCATGAATTAGGACATCAAATATCTAGAAGGGCATGTTTGTTTCTTCCAACTGATTCTGGAGTTGTTCACCTATAGGTAAATCCTGTAAGGCTGGCATAAATGGTTAGTACCTGAACAAGACAACTTAGAATATCGAATCCTTTTGATTTTCACACTGCTCTGAAACCTCAACTTGGTTTGTTTTTTTGTGTTTTTTTTTTTTTTTTAATTATCTGTCCCTTTTAAGGAGATGAGCAGAGTGAGTAAATGAGCCCAGAGTTAAAATCCTTGGTTAGCTTGGGCTTCCTAGCTAGGTACCCATGTGGCTGAGCTGAGACCCGAGATCTCCCAGTTTCTTGGTTGTTGAGCAGAGCTGAATATTAACTAGAGGACAGTACAGTCCAACTCCTTTGGTAAGAACAAGGAGCAAGGCCGAAGCATACAGCAGTGAAGGTTGTACACTGCACAACTGGCACAACCATACACAGTGTCTCTGAGTAAGGGACTCTGTTCTAACAATAAACATAGTTCTGTCATCTGTCATTATTAATCACCTTTCCATGTACCCAGCATTGCTGCTAGGTCCTTTTTATACAGGTAATCCTCACAACGGTGTTATAAGATATTTTCCTGAAACTGAGATAAATTAAATGCTGCCTGCAAGGTCATGCAGCTTTTGGGTTTTGGAGCCTGATTTTACATTTTTACTCGAATTCAGACCCAAGTCTTTCTGACACTGGGTTATTTCCACTCTACTCTCTTGCCTTGCCTTTCCTGTGCTCTGGTGAGGGAAGAGGAAAGGATGGTAAATTTGAGTACTCTTGTCACCCCAGTTGCAGGACATCAACCCAGTGAGGGCCTTTGGAGACCTTGCTGTCACCACCTGCATTTCATAATGCAGCTAGACTGGAGATGAAGGCAGAGAAGGGAGAGAGGCAGGGCAAGAAGGTGGGAAGCTGTGTGGTGATGGGGGGAAGACAGGCTAAATAGATGGGAAGCAAACCTAACTGGAACAAAGAACTCTGTCCCCCTATCTCCATCCCAAACTGTAGCCCTCCCATTGTTTTCACCCTGGACGCTTGTTTCCATAGTAGGGTCTCAGAACCACTTGTATTAGAATCCCTTGGGGGCAGTTGTTAAAAATGCAGATTCCCAGGCATCACCACAGAGGTACTAAATCCCAATTTCTGCGGGGGAGGCTCACCAATTTGCATTTTCAACAACCACTCTGGGTAATTTCACTCAAGAGCCATTTTGATTAGAAACAACTGTCCCAGACCAGTGTTTTCCAACTTTTTTGGATCATGCACCCTCTTCAGAAAGAATTTGGAGCATGCACTTTCAGTATGTTGGTAGTTTATTAATAAATCCCTTATATGTACTAATTTCCTAATATTTATATTTTTATTTTTTTTTTATTTTATTTTTTTTTTTTAAAGATTTTATTTATTTATTTGACAGAGAGAGGTCACAAGTAGACAGACAGGCAGGCAGAGAGAGAAAGGGAGAAGCAGGCTCCCTGCCGAGCAGAGAGCCCGATGCGGGGCTCGATCCCAGGACCCTGAGATCATGACCTGAGCCGAAGGCAGAGGCTTAACCCACTGAGCCACCCAGGCGCCCCCTAATATTTATATTTTTAAATGCAAAACAAAAATGGTGACATTTTTGCAATAGTGTTCTTAGATGAGACTGGTTTCTCGTTTGTCTTTATGTATATTCTAGTTGTTGGGTTTTGGTATTGACATTATGCAGGATTCTTTTCTTTTCCCTCAATAGATTCCACAGTCTAGGAAGTGTAAATAGCATTGAGGTTGTCTGTTCCTTGAAGGTTGGTAGAATTAACACAAGATCATGTGAGTGTGCTATCTTTTTTTTTTTTTTTTTGTCAAATTTATCAACATTGTTTCCTATGATAACAGGTGCATTTAAATATTTCCACTCTTCTGCAATCGGTTTTGGTAACTTTTATTTTCCTAGAAAAACATCCTAAGCTTTCTAATTTGTTTTCATAGAGTAGAACAAAGTATTCTCTTACTCTTTTCATTTACTCTGCAACTGTGGTTATTTCTCCATTTCTAATTTTGTGCATTTGGGGTTTTTAATTAGATTAGCAAGTGGTTTATCTTTTTTATTGTTTTATATTTTCTTTTGAAGTAGTAGCTTTTGGATTTAATTATTAATTCTATCATTTGTTTTCCAGTGTAGTAATTTCTGCCATTAGTTTTCTTTCTGCTTTGCTTAGGTCTATTTTTGTGGCTCTTTTCTTGACATCTTTTGTTCAATGCTTAATTCATTGATCTTAATTTGTTCTTATGTATTAATGTAAGCATTGAAGGCTACAGATTTTCCTGTGACCACTGCTTTATTCAGTCAAATTTTCTAGCTTCTGATATTTCATTGTTATTTTTTAGGTATTCTTCAATTTCAGATCAGATCCCTTCTTTGACTATATTGGGGGATATTTTCTTCCCTTTTATTTTCTATGTACTAGAAGCTTTTGTCTTTCATTTTTGTTATTAATTTCTTGTGTTGTTATGTTGTTATTAGGTACCATTATTTGTACTTCTTTCATTTTTGGCTTAATATGGAGTCAATGTAAGAACGAACAGTTCAATGGACCCTTGAGAATGGAGAAAGTTAAGTGTTCCCATTATCTTAGTTTTGACTGTCATATCTGTCATCAGCTGAAACAGCCTCATAGTTCATTGCTCCCTTTTTCTACCTTTGCATTTCCTATGGCTTTGCTTTATGAATTATGATGCTATGTTATTTGACACATAAAGATTTAGGGTAGTTAGATCTTAATCATGTGTTCTAACCACTAATTCATAGTGCCCCTCTTTGTCTTCTTATTTGATTTTTGCCTTTAATTCTACTTTGTAGGTGGCTCAGTTGGTTAAGTGTCTGCCTTCAGCTCAGGTCATAATCTTGGGGTCCTGGGATCAAATCGCACATCCAGCTTCTTGCTCAGTGGGGATCCTCTCCCTCCACCCTACTTGTGCTCTCTCTCTCTGACAAATAAAATCTTTAAAAAAATAATTCTACTCTGTTATGATATGAATATCATGGTTGTTGGGTTTTTTTCATTTTTGGCATGAATCCATTTATTTTATGGAAGTACACTTGATACACAAAGTTACATTACCTTCAGGTATACAACATAGTGATTTGAGAAGTCTATACATTATGCTGTGCTCACAAGTGTAACTGGAGCCCTGTATCTCCCACTCCCCTTTGCCCATTTTGCCCATCCCCTCTCCCCCAAGATGTACCTATCTGGCTACCATCAGACTGTTTTCTGCACTTATGGGTCCATACCCGCTTATTTATTTGTTCATTTTGTTTTTTAGATTCCACATATGAGTGAGATTATATGGTATTTATCTTTCTCTATCTGACTTATTTCACTTAGCATAATACCATCTAGGTCCATCTGTATTGTTGCAAATGGCAAGATCTCACCCTCTTTTATGGATGAGTAATATCCCTGTGTTTGTGTGTGTGTGTGTGTGTGTTTGTGTGTGTGTATACCATCTTCTTTATCCATTCATCTGTTGACAACACTTGGGTTGCTTCCATATTTTGGCTATTTTAAATAAAGCTGCATTGAACATGGGGGTGCAGATATCTTTTCAAATTAGTGTCTTTGTTTTCTTTGGGTAAGTACCCAATGGAATTTATGGATCATATGATATTTCTATTCATTAATTCATTTATTAAACAAAATTTATTAAATGCCTACTGTGTTGCCAGGCACTAGGTACTAAATAAATGAGACACATAAGATCCTTGCCTTCATGGGGCTTACATTTTAGTTAGAGAGTGGAGCATGAAATAAACAGGTAAAAGTAGGTATGTGATATAATGTTAAGAGGGGATGTGTGTTCTGAGAAAGAACACAAAAGAAAAAGGATAGAAAAAGGATAGAACACAAAAGAAAGAAGGATAAGCCATCTCTATTTTAGATAAGGAGGTCAGGAAAGTCCTCTGCCTGATAGCATTTGTCAACCTTTTACTCTCTACTCAGCACCTTGTTTGTTCCCTGCTGGAGAAAATGCCAGGTGGAACACTTTGCACACAAGGAGGAACTTAAACTCTTAAGGAACTATAGGTGGGCAAAGACCCAAATAAGAAGGGATAGTGGATGGACGTGTGAAGGTGAATTTCTGATCCATGTGAGTGATGAGCTAGCCATGATGGGGACTGGAGATGAGTTCACTGAAGGAGATTTGGTTCTTCATTCTCTCTGAGCTTGGCTACCATTATGTATATGATTATTTTTAAAAGAAATATTCTAAGTCTTCAATATGATTATTGAATGGGTATTCTGTCTGATGATTTAATTGAACTTCTGGAATTTCCTGTCACTAGGCAGTACTTAGCATGATGCTGATTGCTCACAGGCTACAGCAGGAAACCAGATCTTCTGGTTTAGAGGCTTAACTCTTTATACTCTGAGACTGAAGAGCTGTCCTTTGACTTTGGTCACTCTTTATTATACAGAAGCTTGACTTTTTATGCATATTTTTATACTTATTTAAATCAGCCTGGACTTCTTTCTTTGGATATTTTTTCAATTGCTTATAAGATGAGAATCTCATTTTGCCTCACAAGTGACAGTCCTTTTAATCTGTTTATACTTTTTTTTTCTTATAAACATAGAATATATATACATATATACACATGTAACACATACATTAAAATACACACATACACACACACACACACACACACACCCTTAATTCTTGAATCTGGAATTTATTTGGGTACATAATAGAGGGTGCATCTCCAAATATTGCTGTTCTGCAGTTATCTCAAAAAAATTTTTAAGACAGTATTTCTTTTAAAGGTTTTATTTATTTATTTAAGATAGAGCAAGAGTGAGAGAGAGAGCACAAGCAGGGAGAACAGCAGGCAGAGGGAGAAGCAGGCTCTCCACTGATCAGGGAGTTCGATGCAGGGCTCGATCCTCGGACTCTGAGATCATGACCTAACCCGAAGGTAGATGCTCAACTGACTGAGCCACACAAGCACCCCTCCAAAAAAATTTTCTTAAAAAATCATTCTTTATCTCCTTCTTATAGGTGAATTAAATACAATGTTTTTATAGATCGATGTGTTTCTGGGGTTTTCATCCTGTTGTATTAATCAGTAACACACTGTTTTAATTATAATTGCTTTATAATATGCCTAATCCCTCACCCCCACTTCTTCTGTAGCAAAATACTTCTCAATATTATATCTTACTTTAAGTTTCAAGTTAATAAAAAAAGGTTATTGTTAAAAATTCCTGTTGAGAATTCTGACTAGAATTGCATTAGAAGGAGCTATTTTAAACCCAAAATTGTAGATATTTGTGAATTGCCTACTTGATATTTTTTGGTAGAAGTATAAAAACATGGACAGAAAGCATGTCAAATTCACGATACAGTGTGCATCTGGAGAAGCAGCAGGTGAATAGAAGTGGGGAGTGAAAACAAAGGGTATTATGTATTTGTTTTAAAAAAAATCACCAAGTATAGATGGCAGAGTATTAAAATGTGCTAATCCTGGGCAGTAGGTGGGAACATGAATATTTATTATAGCAATCTCTGTATGTTTCTAAATATTTAACATTTTTCATGATTAAAACCAAAGCAAACAAAAACAATACAACAGAATAACCAGACTTGTAAGCCCCAGTACACAGCACATTCAATCGGAGTGCTACGGCATGGGGTACTGTGTGTATCCAGTCTTTAGAGCTAGACTGTCCAGGTTCAAATCCTAGCTCTACCACTTACCAGCTTTATGACCCGGAGCAAGTTACTTAACGTGTCCGTGCCTCAGTTTTCCTGGCTATAAAATTGAGATGCTAATAATAGCTAGCTTCTGGGGTCATTTGTGAATATTAACTAGGACACAAAGCACTTAAAATAGTGCCTGGCATTTAGTACATACTTGATTAAGTGTTAGCTATCAATACTGAGTGCTAGTATTACTACTCTTATGATTGCATTTACTATGTATATTTGCATTGTTCTATGGCCATCTTGAAGTTTGCAGAAATGATGTTATCCAAAACATGGGGCCATCTGAATCTTGCTTGTTTTACACACTCTCCATCTTACTGTTTTGCAGGGAAATGGCTCATTCCAAGGCTAGCTTGTCTTGGGCAACACCGTTCCATCCTTGCCTTGAGAACCCAGCACTGGACTTGTCAAGCTACCGAGCGATCTCTTCCCTTGACCTTCTCGGAGACTTCAAGCACTCCTCGAAAGAAACAGAGGAAACTTCCGCTTATGAGGAGGGGAGCTCCATGGCCTCCATGCCCCGCCCGCTGCGGAGTCGTGCCTTCTCAGAGAGTCACATCAGCTTGGAGCCACAGAGCTCTGGGGCCTGGGGGCAGCATAGGAGAGAGCTCTTTACCAAAGTTGATGAGACCCAGCGGGATCCTCTGGGAGCCCGAAAGAAGGCCTTTCCTCCTCCTCGCCCTCCTCCTCCCAACTGGGAGAAGTACAGGCTTTTCCGGGCAACCCAGCAGCAGCAGCAGCAGCAACAGAAGCAGCAACAAGAGGAGGAGGAAGAGGAGGAAGAAGAGGGAGAAGAGGAGGAAGAGGAGGAAGGGGGAGAGGATGAAGGGGAGGAGGAGGAGCTGCCCCCCCAGTATTTCAGTTCAGAAACCACTGGTAGCAGTGCCCTCCATCCTGAAGAGGTCCTGGAGCAGCCACAACCCCTGGGCTTTGGCCACTCGGAGGCTTCGAAGCAGAGCTCACAGAGCCCCCCAGCAGAACAAGAGTCCTCTGGTCTCCACCCCAGCGATTTCCTGCCTCCAGTGAGGGGCCACTTGGGATCTCAACCTGAGAAGACTCAGCCCCCTTGCTGTTACAGTACGGGTGGGCTTTGGAGGACATCAGAGAAGGAAATCGCCAACTCCCCCAAGTAAGTGCTTATGAAAAACAGGTCCCCAACACGGCTGCAGCGTGAGTTTGAACTTCACCTCCACCGTTTACCACCTGTGTGACATTGGCTTAACCGAGTAATTAAACTGTTCCCAGCCTCACATTTTTCTCACCAGGAAAACGGGCATGATGATACCCATTCCACATGGTTGTCATTAAGATGAAGACAAGCTCTATAAAGCAGAGAGCCCTGTGTGTAGCTCATAGTAGGTGCTTGGTAAATGGTAGTTGTTGAGGTTCTTAAATATCACTATCCAAATACTATCTTATTTCTCAGTTTGCCTTTAAGATATGCATCAGTGTCAGGCCCCTGAGCCAGAACACATTAAACCCGTTGTTGCCTCCTGGCATTTCCCCAAAGCCTGGCTCAGGCTCTTTCCTGCCTTTTCTTTTGCTCACTCTCTAGAAGGAGAGGCCTGCTCACAGCCTGACCAGCCTCTGCTCCAGGACCTGTCTGGGCTTTGAAACTCCTCCCCGAGTTGTTCCTGGGGCTGGGCGCTTTATGCCCTGCCCATTCCTTACAACAGTTAAGGTCACTCTTAGCTGCCTCTTCCACTTTCTCCAACACCCCCAGCCCTGTTACCCTGCCTCTTTGCATTTGCTTCGGTGGGCCATAGACAGCAGTTGATGGGGTGGGCAGGGAGGCCAAAGCAGGAGGGTAGTCTGGCCACGGGGCTGCTGGTGTCTGTTTGCCTCCCTGTGCCTGTGCTCATCAGCATGGCATACAGTGCCTGGTGGTTGTCGTCTTAGCTCCAAAGCAGAAGAGCTCTGGCTTCAGCTCTGCTGGGCGTCCTGCAGAGAGCTCAGCCCACACTCTGCTGGGGGAGCGGCTGGGGGGCAAGTGTCTATACACTAAGTGCTTTCTTCAAATCCCCTTACAGATGGAACAGGCCTGAGACACTGTTGCTATTAGAAGTACCTTGTTTTCCTGTCTCTTACCCACCCACAGCTCCTTTACCCGGCAACTTGGACCTAGTAGAGTTTTCCAGCACCAGGTCAACAAGCACAGCGCAACAGGGCCCAGCTAGCTCCTAGACACCATGAGAATCTCTCATTGGAGCCCTCATGGCTGCTTCTCGAGCTGTCCATCTAGCTGGAGAGTGTTCTTACTGTGATGAGAACATGCTTTGTGGAAAGGGACTGTGGTCGCTTCCTGTCCCGGCAGGGAGAAGGGAAGGTGACCTAGCAGAGAGTAGGCACTTAACATTTAAGAAGACAGAACAGATAAACGAATAGCTGAACGGGTATTAAGCATTTGCTGTGGGCCACACGCCGCTAGTCGTTTTATCCCCCTGATTTCTTTTAACCCCCAATAGCCTTGTGGGCCATTTGACAGATGAAGAAATTACAGCTGTGGAAAATAAGGGACTAACAGACTCTGATCCCAAAGCTAGACCTGCATGCTCTAAAACCTATGCTTCATTTGCCATCCTAGGCAGCCTCTCTCAGAAAGATCCTGTTCTTGCAACCAGCAAGGCCTTTACGAGGCCTTTGGGCCCCTGTAGGGCAGAGGGTCCCAGCGGTCATAGTTACAGGGCCCAGACTTGCCCCTTTCAGCCTCCTACTCCTTCCTCCTTTTATGTACCTCCATTCACCTTGGTGCCTTGGCCAGAGAGAAGGAAACTGCTATTACTAGAGATCTTGTAATCCGTTCCAGAGATTTATTTTGTTTAATGACTATAGGATGCAAGGGGAAACATCTGTTTGCACACAGCCCTAGCTAGCTGTGGTTGCAGAGAATCAGTTATAGATGCCTCTTTGAATGGTGTGGATTTAAGGAACAGCATTATTCCCAACAAAGCTAATATTTTTAAAATTTTTTTATTTTTTTACTTTTCAGTGTACTAGAATTCATTGTTTATGTACCACACCCAGTGCTCCATGCAATACGTGCCCTCCACAATACCCACCACCAGGCTGGCCCAACTTCCCACCCCCCACCCCTTCAAAACCCTCAGATTGTTTTTCAGAGTCCATAGTCTCTCATGGTTCATCTCCCCCTCCAATTTCCCTCAATTCCCTTCTCCTCTCCATCTCCCCATGTCCTCCGTGTTATTTCTTATGCTCCACAAATAAGCAAAACCATATGATACTTGACTCTCTCTGCTTGACTTATTTCACTCAGCATAATCTCTTCCAGTCCCATCCATGTTGATACAAAAGTTGGGTATTCATCCTTTCTGATGGAGGCATAATACTCCATAGTGTATATGGACCACATCTTCCTTATCCATTCGTTCATTGAAGGGCATCTTGGTTCTTTCCACAGTTTGGCGACTGTGGCCATTGCTGCTATGAACATTGGGGTACAGATGGCCCTTCTTTTCACTACATCTGTATCTTTGGGGTAAATACCCAGTACTGCAATTGCAGGGTCATAGGGAAGGTCTATTTTTAATTTCTTAAGGAATCTCCACACTGTTTTCCAAAGTGGCTGCACCAACTTGCATTCCCCAACAGTGGAAGAGGGTTCCGCTTTCTCCACATCCTCTCCAACAACACATTGTTTCCTGTCTTGTTATAATATATATTTTTGCCTACTTCCTATGTGCCAAGCATTGTTCTAAGCACTTTTGTGTGTTGATGGATTTAATCTTCACAACCAGCCTATGAAATAGATACCATTAGTGTCCTACATCTTGTAGGTGAGAAAAGTGTGGCACAGGGGAACTAAAGATCACAGGGTGTCGGAACCCAGGTCGTGTGGCTCACTGTGCCCATTACATCCTCCCACGATGTCTGGACTCCTCCAGATCATATTCCAGACCCTGGGAGAGCATAGGGTTCTAACCGGAAGGAAGTCGCTTTAAGATTTTTTAAAGGATAAGTCTTAGGGATAGGTAGATGTATTGTATTTTGAATCTAAAATGCAAAAAAAAAAAAAAAAAAAGACATGCTAATTTCAGCCAGGTCAAACCAGAGCATCTCCATAACCCACATACTATTCAGTTACAAAATGCTAGGATACATATGAAAGCAGGTTAGTGAAATTTTCAAGTGTTAAGTCTCCTAACTCTGGCTTGAGTACAGGTATAGTTTACTTTCTGAGCTCTATGCATTTCCTCTCAGTGCTCTGCAGAAGGAATCTGATTTTTGCTTCAGTGTTCCTTATCAAATGCAGATTATGTTTCTTAGATTTCCTGTAACTTCTGCCTTGTCCATGGAGATTATGAGGACAGGAGCACTAACACATAATGCCTAATATGATACACTGTGACATGGTACAGGGCTGTGTCTGCTGTGATCTGAGTCTATAATTAGCATATCCCTTAAAAAATATTTCCAGTTTTATTGAAATATAAGTGACATGCAGCCACATCCCTTTTTTCCCCTTAATTCTGTACTTTCTCTTAGCATTTTCTGACTCTGAACTCTCTCACACATGTCCTATATATTTTTTTCTTATAGGTAAGAATTCCCTAAGTTCATATATTCATATTCCTTCCAGAATGTTCTCTCTTGTCTGCTAACAAAGATCTAGTCCAGCCAGAAAATTCCTTACATGCAAGGTTTTATATGATGTCAGGTTGTCACTTTGGCAGGATGGCATAGTGACATAGTGGAGTTAGGTCGCCTCGGTCTAAATCTTGGGTCTGTCATTTACTATTTGGTGACCTTGAGGAAGTCACTTTTCCTCTTCCACTTTCTCAGTGCCTAATGTTCCTTATCTGTAAAATGGTTGTCATGAGCATTACATTTTTAATCTCTATGTATACACATACACACATACACCCCTCACATACAGAAAAACACATCATAGGACAGCTTCTAAGACATAGTAAGCCATGTCTGCATATTAGCTAGTGTTGTTCGTTTATTAGTGTTATTATCTTAAAAACCCACAGGTAAGATGAATACCTTGGATGAGGAATATTGGCATGCCCAAGTTTCTTTTGTGTGATGAATTAGGAGGCAGCATAGCATGAATCAGTAAATAGCTGTGGAGCCTTTTAACCATTATTTTTGACCTTTATCTAAGAGCTGCAAGTAGCTGCAAAAATGACTAATGAGTTTCTCCTATTTTTCCTTTCAAATAGCTAGAGGTTAGCAAAGGGTCAGTGACACAGACAGGTGGAAGGTTGGGGTGGCTGGTAAGCTCCAAGAATATAGTGGGGGTGGGCCTCCCTGTTGCATAAGCCATGGGTAGAATTATTTGCCCTTCTGTCACTGAAAGCTGACATTAAAGCATTTCTCTTTATTTCCTTCCTCACACCAGACCAGAAGCGTCGATGGCAGAAGAGTCCAAACCCAAGCCAGCGTGGAGCCAGAGCTACTTCTTCCCTGAGGAGCAGTTCTCTTTCGTGGGCTGGGGCTCTGAGAAGCAGCACCTCAGCCCCACGGGCTTCAGTGAACCCAAGACAACAGGGTCTGCCGCTACACTTGTCAAGCCCCTGGGTGCCACGGGTTACAATTTTTCCCCATTTCATTCTGCAACCATGGAGGAGGCTGGGGCCATTGGGGATATGCCCAAAGTGGAGAGATGCTATCCCTTCCCAGGCTGAAGGCCTGCCTCACAGGCAGTCTCAGAAGAGCTCATGATACATGTGGTAGGCTGTGACCAGTCCCTGGCAGGGGTGTTAACCCCAGCCTCCAGCATGGTGACCACTGCTGAAGTCACGGGTGTCCTCTTTGCTGTGGGTGATCTGCTGTGGGTGATCTGCAGCGGAGGGGCCACGTCAATCAGGAGTGGCACCACCGGGAAAGAATAAATTATGAGAGTATCCAGGAAAGCTGTGGGGTGCCTCTGTAAGCAAGTAGACTAGATAGAGCTGGAGAGAGCAGCAATGCAGCCTGGGCAGGAGGGAAGTCAACAGTCTTGGAGGATGAATAGCTAAGGTCTCAGATATATCCCTGCTACCTCCTCCCTCCCTGGGGATTTATATGCCAGGGCCATGAACTGAAGGGAATCATGGAAAATCAGAAGCTCAGAACTTTGTAGCCTCCTAGTCTTTCTGGATCTTAGTGGGGCGCTGACCAAACCAAATCATCCCTAAAGAATTTCCCCTACCTATTGAAGTCAGGGGCATAGAAATAGCCTTCTAAGTTCTCAAAGTTGGCCTTGCCTTGGCTTTTGGGTAATCTTCATGTGGCCAGTTGACATTTCAACAGTGATTCCTGGTCCATCATTTCCTTATTCCATAGCTCCTTGGTGAAGCAGGGTCCTGTTTTCACAAATGGGGAAATTAAGAAGCAGAAAGTTTAGGAGCCTCTCAACAGAGGTGTTCAAATGGTCATTCTTTGTTTCCACAGACAAGAATTTCAGCACTTCTCACCTCCTCTGGGGGCCCCAGGGATGCCTACCTCTTACTCAGCCTATTACAATATTTCTGTGGCCAAGGCAGAACTGTTGAACAAGTTGAAAGACCAACCCGAAATGGCAGAGATTGGCCTGGGAGAGGAAGAAGTTGACCATGAACTGGCTCAAAAAAAGGTGAAGTTTTCCAATATGTCTTAGATTTTTAGCATTTAATTTGTGTGATTGGAGGTTGACCTGCCCTCTACACTCTCCAGAACAACTTGGTACATCCCCGTACCAAGTTGTCCCCATTCAGTATGGACATCAAATTAGCCTCTTTGGGTTCCTCACAAATGCAACTCCGGTCTCTTTTTGATCCAGCCAATAAGAGTAATGATAGTAATAGAAGTCATCATTATCATCGTCACTGTGTCTCTCGAATCCCTAAAACAACTAGACAGTGATCCCCTTTTTTCCAATTAAGAAGATTAGGTTGCCCAGGGTTATAGACCTACTGGTATATCCAGGACTTGAAGTCAAGACTGTCACACTTTCTACTTTACCACGCCGTCCCTCTGAAATTAGCCAGCCTTGTAAGTAACTTGGTGCCCATGGCACATCAGTTTTTGTCAGCAAGCTCAAACCAATAGCAGGCATTGATTGTATTCTCTGTATCACTTTCTGGGAGAGGGAATAGACTGACTAAACCAAAAAAAAAAAAAAAGGAGAAAATAGAGGCTGGTAAATGTTAGTATTTATTTGCAAGAATAATCCATAATCTCTCAAAAATAGTAGAACAAGTGATAGAAATGATCTTTTTGCTGCAAAGCCTCCCTGTTCTTCCTGTAAGCATCACTAGGCTAGTTTTCTAATCAAATTCCTGGAATCACTTTGCCCTCCCTGCACTTACCCATTTTATTTCGTAAGCAAATAGGGTTTCCATGGTAACCCCAAAGGCCTAATTTACCAGTTTGTGAACATCTGAACTCAATGTAAATTGCTCCTCTGCCCATGCTTCTCATTCAGGGCATGACCTGTAGGAAAGCTCAACGCCATTTGCAGGAGACTCCCCACCACTTTCAAATCTGAAGCAAAATGTCAGGGAAAGAATTGGAAGCATGGTGGTATCAGAGTTGTATTGATTCAGATGCCTGCCTCCTTGGCTTCTGTGTTCCCTGAGCATGGCAAGGCTGCTTCCGGCTTACTCGGGACCTCTTTATTAGGAGCAAAGCTAATAAGAGTCTGACCAGGAAAAGAGAAAAATGACCAGAAATAGCAAAGCACGGAATAGCAGGTAGTGATTTGAAGTGATTGTGGGGAAGCTAGGACAGCTTTTGTCTGAGGAAGACAGGTGAAGAAGGTCACCAATTTGCAATATCCTAGAAAAGCAACTCCTGCTCTAGCTGGGTCTGTGATGATTCCTCAGCTCTATCCAGTACACTTTCCCCAGGACTGAAGTTCAGGTTGCAAAGGTAGGTGCCAAGAACAAAGGGCTGTCTTCGTTTGCATCCTTCCAGATCTATGGAACGATGGAACCCAAGAGCTATGGTGGGTAGGTGATTTTCCAAGTTAATCGTTTGGCCCCCAGCCCTCCCTTGTCCCTGGCATTGAGTTTTGTTTGGGAAAGCAAAGGGGAGAGGTATAACTGGGACCCTCTTGGCATCTAATTAATTGTGTCGTGTCATTTGTAGCATTGATTCCTAATTCCCAGTGGGTTTTAGAATTTTCCCTACATGTAAACCTATGATGCTTCAGTCTTTTTTTTTTTAAAGATTTTATTTATTTATTTGACAGACAGAGATCACAAGTAGGCAGAGAGGCAGGCAGAGAGAGAGGAAGGGAAGCAGGCTCCCCACTGAGCAGAGAGCCCGACATGGGGCTCGACCCCAGGACCCTGGGATCACGACCTGAGCCGAAGGCAGAGGCTTTAACCCACTGAGCCACCCAGGCGCCCCTGATGCTTCAGTCTTAAGATCATGGTGATCTCCTGACTTCTGACCGGTTCTGAAATAATTACCAGGCCCTGGACCCAGAGCAGACTCTCTTGGGACATTTCCTGGACATTTCTCCTTGGACATTTCTAAATAAACTACTAGAAAGGAACACATGTTAGAAAACAACAAGCCTGTGGCCCACAGTGCCTGGGTGTGAGTAATAATAAAACAAACCCTGAAGCAGGGTGTGTGGATGGCTCAGTCAGTCAAGCATTCAGCTGTTGATTTCAGCTCAGGTCATGAGCTCAGAGTCATAATAAGGTAGAGCCTTGTGTTGGGCTACATGCTGGGTGTGGAGTCTGCTTAAGATTCTCTCTCTGCCCCTCCCCACCTGCTCGTGTGCACTCTCTCTCCCTCTCTCTACCTAAAAAAAAAAAAAATATATATATATATATATATATATATATATATGAAAAGAACAAACACTGAAGAGTACTTCAATATATATACACAAGATACAAGATACTGTTCTAAGTGCGTAACCTGTATTAACTCATTTTATTCTCAGAACAGTACTATGAGGTAAGTACTATTGTTATCCCATTTTTTAGATGGGGAAATTGAAGCACAGAAAGGTTGAGTGATTTGCTCAAGGTTACACTGGTGCTTTGTGGCAGAACTGGGGTTCAAACCCAAGTACTTTGGCACTAGCGTCCATGCCCTTAACCATAGTGCGATGCTGAGCAGAGACTGTGAGCAACCTGGGGCAGCTCAGTTCTTGTTAGGACTGTGCACCACGCAAGTATCTACTAGCTCAGAGTGTGTGATTGATAATAATAATAATAACAACAACAATAGCAGCAGCAGCAGCAGCAATACTAAACAGGTATTGAGCACTTAAGGTGCCAGGCAAAATACGAAGCATTTTACTTCTATGATCTCACTTAACCCTCACGATGGTGGTGGGGAGGGGTAGGAGAAGAGAAGCTTCTCCAGTTTACAGATGAGGAAACGGAGGACTCCATGAGATTGGGTATCTTGCCCAAGGTCACACACTTTGGAGGGGGTGGAATTGGAATCCAGGCATCTCTGACTCCAAATGGCTGCTCTACTACACTACCTTCCTATGAGTGGAGTTCCAGAACTGGTTACACCCAGAGGCAAGACAGATCAGAAGACACAGGAAGTGCTTCTCTTAAGAAACTTATCATCAGGGCACCTGGGTGGCTCAGTCGGTTTAAGGGTCTGCCTTCAGCTCAGGTCATGATCTCAGGGTCCTGGGATTGAGCCCAGCATCAGGTTCCCTGCTCAGTGGGGAGCCTGCTTCTCTCTCTCCCTCTGCCTCTGCCTTCTGCTACCTGTGCTTGTGCTGTCGTGCACTCATGCATGCTCTTCCTCTCTCTCAAGTGAATAAATAATATCTTTAAAAAAAAGAAACTTATCATCAGCAGAAGAGGGATCAGATGCACCCACGTAAAACAGGGAATGAACAACTTCAAATTACACTCTAGTGTTCTATTTCTGAAAGACAGGAGAGTTCAGAAAAAGAGATCATTGAAAGGAAGGGCTATGGAGGCAGAAGCTTCCTGCAGGGAGGGTGGGAGCAAAGCTGGGCTCTGAAGAAAGAAGGGGATTAGTCAAAGTGAAGGAAGAGATGGAGAGCAGGTAGAACTGCATAAAGCAAATCAGGAACGCATGGATGAGTGTTGTAAATGCAGATGGAAAGGGGCAAATCCTGAAAGCTTGAATCTTGAGATTGGAATGGTAGGGTGGGGCCAGGCTGAATGACAGCAATAGCAGCCAGCCTTTATTAAACACTTAGTCCCTGCTAAGCCCATTGCACATATTATCTCATTCAACGAGGTGGGTACTGCAGTTATGCCCATTTTGCCAATCAAGAGTGTAAAAGTCCATGAAGAAATTTGCCCAAGGTCACACAGCCAGGAAGGGGGGCAGAACTAGAAGTCAGACCTAGTTATGGGGACTTCAGAACCCACAGTCTTATCCAAAAGGCCTCAAAAGCCAAACGGAGAGGGGGTAAAGAGCCAGCACAGTGCCATGCACAGAAGGGGTACTTGAGTGGATTGAAGGACAATCCATGAAGCCAAAGGCAAACACTTGATGACAATGCTTTTCCAACCCATGCTCTCACAAGCATTCCAATTCCTATTTATTAAGTAGTCTCAGCAAGTATTTATTAAGTTACATCTGGCAAATGAGAATTAGTCCATGGGTACCACTTACCTGATGCCAAGAAATTTGGTGGTGGCAGAGTCCTACGAGATCTGAAGAAATAGGTGGGAGAGAGGACACCTGTCCAGAAAACTGGAATTTCTCATGACTTGCTCGGGTTTCCTTTGTTTCTGAGGACGCATAGAGTCTACCATCTTTTTCAGGGATCCCAAAACAGAGGTTACAGGCACAGATCAGTTTCTTTGAGTCCCCATTCTCATCCCTTGCCTCCTCCTATTGATTTCTCCTAGATACAGCTTATTGAGAGCATCAGTAGAAAGCTTTCTGTCCTGCGGGAGGCCCAGCGAGGACTGCTAGAGGACATCGGTGCCAATTCTGCCCTTGGGGAGGAGGTGGAAGCCAACCTAAAAGCGGTCTGTAAATCCAATGAGTTTGAAAAATACCGTTTGTTTATCGGGGACCTGGACAAAGTGGTCAACCTGTTGCTGTCCCTCTCTGGACGACTGGCCCGGGTGGAGAATGCTCTCAACAGCATCGATTCAGAGGCCAACCAGGAGAAGGTAGAGTTGGGGTCTCTGGGGGGTTAGATGGGGGATATGCTATCTGTTCCTTCTCGGGGCTCCCTCTTTCAAGTTTGGCTTATCTGGGACACAATAAAGCATAGTATGGGCACTGGCTTTTAAGTGCCTGGAAATTCTGGCTCTACCAACAATTAACTGTGTGACTGTGGGCAACTTAACTGTATTCTGTCTCAGTCTCTTCAAAAACACACTACCTATACCTCATGGGGTTCTAAAAATTAAATTAGATAATCCAGAGTATGTGGGTGGCTCAGTCATTTAAGCGTCTGCCTTTGGCCCAAGTCATGATCCCAGGGTCCTGGGATCGAGTCCTGCATTGGGCTCCCTGCTCTGTGGGGAGTCTGCTTTTCCCTCTCACTCTCCCTCAGTGCTCTCCTTCTCTCAAATAAATAAAATCTTAAATAAATATATAACATAATACATATTAATTACTTAAAACAGGGCCTGGAACAGGGTAAAAGCTGAATGAGTGCTACCTGCCAGTAATAGTAGTAGCAGTAGTAGTAGTAGTAGTAGTAGTAGTAGTAGTAGTAGAAGTAGTGGTAGTGGTATCAATAGTGATAGTGGTAGTAATAGTAGTAGTGGTTGTGGTGGTGGTGGTGGTATTATTGGCGCTAGTGCTAATAACAGTAGTAATAGTAGTAATGGTACTGATGGTGGTAGTAAGAGTAGTAGTAGGAATAGTTGTGGTGGTATTGGTGGTGCTGGTGGTAATAGTAGTAGTAGCAGCAGCAGCAGCAAGTTTACCTCGTTTTCTCTCTGAGTTGGAGGACAAGGTCTCACCAAGTAGCTGAGATTGGGAGTCTATCAGTTTCACAGGTTGGGCCACTCTGCATATATCCCTGACCCAAAAGTGCATTACCTTTCCACACAGAAGTGGTTTGGGATACAGATTGGAATCCATAATAAGAGGCACATATGCACATGCGTACACACACAGATATGTACACTCACACCTGTACACCAACACAGAGACACACACCATTTTGAAAGCACCATCACAGTGCTCTTTGTTCTCCGGATGGAAGGGGCATGAGCTGGCTTTGTCAGAGCCTTCACCCACCCAAACCCCGGTGGTGGTCCATGGATGAAAGACCATTTAGGGATGGAAAGGGGTGAATGCACATCGCCCCGTCCAGAATCACTGTTGTGTTCATCCTCCCCCCTGCTCTAGGAAAGAAGGGCTTTTGCATGAAGGCCGACTTCATGGCAGCAAGTCTAGGGATGATTAATTAGCGCAGAGTGGGGAGCTGTTGGCAGCAGCGTTCCTGGTGGAGCCATGGGTTAGGCAGCCGACTGGGAACTGGGATGGCTCTTAACTGGTCTATCTGATTCCTCAGTTGGTGCTGATAGAGAAGAAGCAGCAGCTGACAGGGCAGTTGGCAGACGCCAAGGAGCTGAAGGAGCATGTGGACCGCCGGGAGAAGCTGGTGTTTGGCATGGTCTCCCGCTACCTGCCTCAGGACCAGCTCCAAGACTACCAGCACTTTGTGAAGATGAAATCTGCTCTCATCATCGAACAGCGAGAGCTGGAGGAGAAGATCAAGCTTGGGGAAGAGCAGCTAAAATGTCTCAGGGAGAGCCTACTCCTGGGGCCCAGCAATTTCTAATCCACCAGCAGACTGACATGCCGTCCCTGCCCAGACACAATGGGAAGTGCTTTCAACCTTTGTTAGCAGTTTGTTAGCAAGTAGATAGCAGTTAGTTAGCAGTTTGTTCCATAGCCTCTACCTTGGACATCTGTCACTGCCCCTCACCTAGCAATGCCCCCAACCAGCTAGGAGTCCCTGAGGAGGCCCCAAACTTCTACCCTAGGGAGAAGCAAGAAGCAGGAGGTGCCTGCAGCAAGGTGTGATTATACAACCACAGTCTCCTTCCCACGGTTTGCATAGGCAAGCACTCACTGCACACAGAACCAAAAAATGTCTTCATTCTTCTTGGTACCAGGACTCCAAAGACATCATGCACTCACCACCCATCCACACCACAATCAGCCTCTCGAGGCTCAGAGAGAATCTGCCTGTGTAGCTCCATCCTGCCCAAAGTTCATTGCCCAGCCATTTCCCACAGAGATCTGAATATCTCGAAGGTATCACTCACCAGCAATTTAAGGGCCTCATGTAAGCTTTGCAGTGGGAAGCACAGAAGAAGATATTACACGAAACAGAATGTAAGCAAAGACTGGGAATCCCTAGGTGCCCCTGCAGAAGCTAGGCTTACACGAATCAGCTCCATCCCCACCTTCCCCAGCAGCTGATTGAGGGGGGAAGGAGGCCTACTCTCAGCCCTGGCCAGTGTGGCCTTCCTCCTGTCCTGAGATTTTTGGCCTACCACATCCTGTCCCTTCCTGCCTTTCATTGCTGGGGGTTATAGGTGCCTACCCTAAGGTCTTCACACTATGGGCCATTAAGAGCCCCACTAAAGCTGACTTCTGGATACACATTTCATTATTGGGGGAGGGGTTCTTTGTTGTATTTTAAATGACATTTTGATTTTATTTATTTTTGTGTTTTGATTTTTTTTCTTTTTTTTTAACTAAGAAGGTGAGAAGAGGGGAATCGGAGAGGGAAAACTAATCCCAGAAGGAAGGTGTTTTCTGTAGATCAGCCTGAATTTCACCAAGGTTAGATGAGCAAAAGCCAAAGCCTCAAATTCTTCACCCCTGCCAACCCCGCGAGAGCCAAAGTCTTAAATTCTTCCCCTGAAGTTTACAAGGGTCTACGAAAGGAGTTTTCACCTTGAACTCAGCTTACTTTGGCCTGGCCCTATACTTTCATTGACATCAGGATAACCATAAGCTTAGCATTCCCCAACAGGTTTAAGTTTTAAAGGTTTACCCATTTCTCTGCCACCTCCCATCTAAGAAATTGGGTAGCAGAGAGCTCAGGAAGAGATCTTCCATCTCACATTTCCTTTTTCCAGCCTGTGGCCTGACCCAGGGAACTGAAATTCATGGTAGCTAGAAGCTCCAGTCAGGGCCACCCCTTCACCAACACCCCCTCAACCCACAACCCCACCCCTCCACCCCTGCCCAGAGCAACTTACGACCCAGCCAGGATCTTAGGCACACAAACAATGAATGCTGCTATTGTTGCCAAGGTCCTGTCCTAGAAAATTGGAAAATCCCTCAGGTGGGCGACAGCAGGAAAGGAGCTGTGACCAAACTTCAGCCCATTATCCAGCTCCATTCCCTCTTCCTCGCTCACTGGAGCCCCTGGTTCATGTTGCACAGCCCTGCCCAGTTAAGCCCTGACATCTCTTCTAGTTACTGCTGAGTTCCCCAGGGTCCTTGGAGGTGAACTGTAGCAGCAGGGATGCCTCATTCAGCCAAAGAATTTGCCAAAGAACTTTGCTGCTGCTACAAATACTGCTCTCTAGCTTCCGTTTCCTCTTCATTGTATTTGGAAACAATGGAAGAATCTTGGCCAGCTGTGTGTCCTGAGGGGGTCCCTGGGTATGCTCTTAGTGAACTGCTGCTATCAGAACCACTGTTAAAATGTCAACCTGCCATTCTCCCCTAAGTGGAGGAGTCTACGCTATTCAGGAAGGCTGATGGCTTGTAAAGGGCTAGGTTTACCCAAGCCAAGGTTGAGGAAGGTGGGGGAGTGCTATGAATAGAGGCTGCTGTTGTCATCTTTTTTTTTTTTTTTCTTAAACAGGCTCTAGGATAAATAAGGAGTAAATTGAGATGTCCTGTATGTGGGGGGTGGTTGAGGCCAACATAATCCACCATTCTAAGATTTGGGGTGGTGCTAAAACAGCTTTTAGGGAACACAGGCACAGGGGAAAAGAGTACCTGGACACAAAGACCACATTCTGGGTTTTCCTAGTCAGCATTAGATTGGTTGTATATTAAATTTATCACTCTAGAAGTACTATTGACTATGTTATTTTTGTCCCTCATCCCACCTGAGATTAGAGTTGGAATCAGAACAAAAGGATGCTCATTTTCACCAGAAGGACGGTTTCTAAAGCACTTAATAAAATAACCCCAAAACTATACTGAGCAGTAAAGCTTGGCAGACAAAAGTCTGCTACTAAACAGGAACTAATGCCCCAAGCTACGGATGTGAATGATGGTGCTTCAGAGCTGCCAGTATTATTTGAGAAGCAGTGCCTCTCCCCCGTTCTCATTTCCTGGGCTCAGCCCTCTGGCAAGGTCTGAGGTGGGTAGCAGTGTGGAAGGTGGGCCAGAGGATTTCCCCAAAGAGAGTTATTGGTCCTGACTTCTGTCCTCTCTCTTCAAATACTCACACAGGCCCCAGTGGGTAATAGGTTGATAGAGAGAAATCCATGCAAGGGTTACTATCACTTGTCCCTTCTTACTCCCCTACCCCAACCCCAGGCTCTGGGTAGTTGAGTCTCCTTGAGTCCCACCAGCTACAGACTCAGCCAGGGCTTAGTGGTAAATGCTCAAGGGGAACCCAAGAGAGACAGACACACTAAAAACAAAACCCCAGAAAGGAAGAGACTGGATGCAGAGGAGCTAAGAGGATGAAAGATGAAAAAGACTTTTTCAAGTCCAGGTTCAGGCTCTGTTTTCCATTTAACCTCCTGTGTCAGAAAGCTTCCCTGGGGGCACCAGAACCACAACCTGAACCCCAGTCTCCCTGAAAGTGCTGCTCTGCCCATAGCAAGTCCCAGATGGAGGAAGCTGAGCACATTTCTGGCCACTTCCTCCTGTTTGGAGCTTGGTGACTCCCACTGTCTTTGCCAAAGGAGTTGTCTATGCCAATAACAGTTCTGTAACAGTGTATTATAGTGTTTGAAGATTAGTAGATCTTTAGAGGGGGGTGGGGCAGGGGGCAATTTCTATAGATTAAGAACCAGTGTTTGTTGTACAGCTGTTGGGGGTCATCTATGCCATGTGAAGCTATTATTTTTCTGAATCTAATTGTTTCTCTGATTGTGTCCTCCACCACTCCTGTCTTGGCTGACATTGATATGCCTGCCAGATTGTCATCAAGGGTTATACTTCAATAAAGGGTGCTAAGGACAAAAAAAAATAAGATTATCTCAAGTGTTTTGACTGAGGTGATGGAAATTCTCTAATATTCTACTGAAAAATATTGGAAAGGAATTTGGTTACCTATCTATAATCCTTCATATGTAACCATCTGACCAGAGCATTACCCACATCCTTACTCTTACCCTGGTCCCTGAGGGATAACACTGATGCTATACTATTCATTAACCCCAGTAAAATAATTTAGAATTCAGGAAGAGTCAATGATAGGTGTAATCTTAAGGTAAACCTCAGCAGTATAGAGTCCAGTTCTGGAGTCTAGCTTGAACAGAGAGGTGGGGCACTTTCTAGACCACCTCCAGCTATGTATTCTGTCTACTAGCATCATCTTCTACCTTATAGTCCAATCTCACACTTTGCCTCTCAGCAACCTGAAGAGCACAGTTCTCACTGATCCACTCTCCAAGATAACCTCAAGGTTTAGACCCAAATGCACTCCAGGCAGGACCTCTGACCCTGAACTCTTTCCCTCAGTATATACATAATTTTTATCCCAAGTGATCTCTTCCTATTCCAGATTGCCAGTGTGATAGAATGGGAAGTGTCCAGCTTTGACATTAACATGAAGAGTTTGCAAGTCCTGGTTTTGCCACTTACTCTATGAACCTATGTTATATGCTCAATTTTAGTTTATTTTCTTATGTATAAAATGGGAATAATAATGTATATCTTGCATAGTTTTGGCTTAATAAATGAAAGCTACCAGCTGTCTACTGAGAAGTTGTTAGAAAGGCAGGATCCTGCCTCTACCCTAAACCCACTAACAACAGTCTGCATTTTAACTAGATTCCCAGAAAATTTATATGCATATTAAAGTTTGAGAAGCATTAACCTATCATAAACATGCTCAGTACATAGTAACCTATTATTCTAGTCCTGATTTATCTAATTCTTTCTTTTGTAATCCCAGGCATATTACTGATCTTCTCATATTGCTCACAACTACCTGCCTAAATGAGTTCAACAAGACTGCCTGATATAAGTTTGATACATAAAATCATTTGTATCTCTACACACTAATAATCAACTAGCTGGAAACAAAATTAAGAAAACAATTCCATTTACAATAGCATCAATAAGAACATAACACTTAGGAATACATTTAACAAAAGAAATATAATAATTTTATACTGAAACTACAAAACATTGAAAGAAATTAAATAAAATCTAAAAGATTATTTAGACTAAAATCTAAATCTAGTAGTTAGATGACAGTATTCCCCAAATTGATCTACACATTCAACCCAATCTTTATAAGAATACTGGCTGTCTTTTCTGCAGAAATTGAAAAGTCAAACTTAAAATTCATATGAAATTGCAAGGAACACAAAATAGTCATAGTCTTTAAAAAGAAAAAAGATGGACAGTTCACACTTCTCAATTTTGAAACATTACAAAGCTACAGTAATCAAGACAGTGTGGTACATATACAAAGACAGACATGTTAATAAACAGATTACTATTTAAAGTACAGAAAAAAGACCTCAGGGGCACCTGGGTGGCTCAGGTGTTTAAGCGTCTGTCTTTAGCTCAGGTCGTGATACCAGGGTCCCAGGACTGAGTCCCATATCAGGCTCCTTGCTTGGCAGGGAGCCTGCATCACCCTCTACCTGCTGTTCCCCCTGCTTGTGCCCTTTCTCTCTCTGTCAAATAAATAAATTAAATATTGGGAAGAAAAAAAGAAAGAGGCCCTCATATTTAGGATCTGATAATTTTTGGTAAAGGTGCCAAGACAATAAAAAATAGAGAAAGAATAGTTTTTCAACTAATGATGTGGGGACAAGTGGGTATCCACACAGAAAAAAATGAAGTTGGACTTCTTCCCTTCACCACACACAAAAATTAACTAAAAAAGGACTATAAACCTAAATGTAAGAATTACATTTACAAAAAAACTTACAAAATGCATAAAAGAAAGCATAGGAGTAAATCATCTTGAAATTGTGTTAGGCAAGATTACTCAGAACTCCAAAAGCACAAGTGGCAAAAGAAAATATGAATAAATTAAAGTCTATCAAAGTTAAAAACTTCTGTGCTGCAAACAATATCACCAAGAAAGTGAAAAAATAATCTGCATAATCAGAAAACTATTCACATATCACATATTTAATATTAGTCTTTTATCCATAATATATAAAGAACTGGTACACCTCAATAATAAAAAGAAGTAAAAAATAGGCAAAGGATCAGAATAGACATTTCTCCAAAGAATATATGCAATGGATAATAAGAACAGGCAAAGATACTCAATATTAAAGAAATATAAAGCAACAGTGAGATACGACTTCATACACTATGATGGGTAATGATCAAAAAGACAATAACAAGTGATGGTGAGAATACAGAGAAATTGAAATACTCATACATTGCTGGTGAAATGTAAAATGGTGTGGTCACATTGAAAAACAGACATTCAACACAGGCAGTAACCTCTTTGATACCAGCCACAGCAACTTTTTTTTTTTAGATATATCTCCTCAAACAAGGAAAACAAAAGCAAAAATAAACTATTGGGACTACATCAAAATGAAAAGCTTCTGCTCAGCAAAGGAAACAATCAAAAAACTAAAAGACAACCTACAGAATGAGAGGAGATATTTGCACATGACATATCTGATAAAGAGTTAAAATCCAAAATGTATAAGGATTTGATAGAACTCAACACCCAAAAAACAAATAATCCAATTTAAAAATGGCATGAATAGACATTTCTCCAAAGAAGACATACAGATGGCCAACAGACACATGAAAAGATGTTCTACGTCACTGATCATCAGGGAAATACAAATCAAAGCTACAATGAGACATCACCTCACCCCTGTCAGAATGGCTAAAATCAACAACACAAGAAACAAAAGATGCTGGCAAGGATGTGGAGAAAAGGGAACCCTCTTGCACTGTTGGTGGGAAGGAAAACTGGTGCAGCCACTGTGGAAAATCATATGGAGATTCCTCAAAAAGTTAAAAATAGAACTACCCTACCATCTGGCAATTGAACTACTAGGTATTTATCCAAAGAATACAAAAACATTAATTCAAAGGTATACATGCCCCCTGATGTTTATAGCAGCATTATTTATAATAGCCAAGATATGGAAATGTCCCAGGTGTCCCTTGATTGATGAATGGGTAAAGTGGTGCTTACTATATACAATGGAATATTACTCTGCCATAAAAAGAATGAAATTTTGCCATTTGCAATGACATTGCTAGAACCAGAGAGTATAATGCTAAGTGAATAAGTCAGAGAAAGACAAATGCCATGTGATTTCACTCATATGTAGAATTTAAGAAACAAAACAAATGAGAAAAGGATGGGACAAGAGAGAGGGAGGGGAAACCAAAAAACAGACTCTTAACTATACAGAACAAACAGATGGTTACCAGAGGGGAAGTGGGTGGGGTTTTGGGTAAACTAGGTGATGGGAATTAAGGAATGCACTTGCTGGGATGAGCACTGGGTATTGTACCGAAGTGTTGAATCACTGTATTGTACACCAGAGACTAATATAACACTGTATGTTAACTAACTGGAATTATAATAAAAACTTAAAAAAAGATAAAGCATAGCATGAAAAAAAAACCACATGTACACAAATGTTCGAAGAGTCATTACTTATAATAGCCAAAAAGTGAAAACAACCTAAATGTCCATCAATGAAGAATGGATTAACTTTGGTCTAGCCATACAACAGATTATTATTCAGCCATAAAAAGGGATGAAGTACTGATACATACTGCAACATGGTTGCATGAAACCCTGAAAACATTATGCTGAGTGAAATAAGTCACAAAAGACCACATATTGTTGATTCCATTGATAGGTAAAGCCTAGAATAAGCAAATCTATAAAAACAGAAAGAAGATTAATGCTTGCCAAGGGCTTGAGAGCAGGGGAGAATGAGCAGTGGTTGCTAATGGGCATGGGGTTTCTTTTTGGAGTGATAGACATATTCTAAAATTAGATTGTAATCATCGTTGCCCAACTCTGTAATTGTACCATAAACCACTGAACTGTATACTTTAAATGGGTGAGCTGTATGATATATGATTTCTCAATAAAGGTGTTAAAAATAACTTTTGCTTATTTTTCAGTCTCATTCTTCTTGACAAAGTCTGAATTGATGGTAAGTATGTAGTTCATGCCTGAGCCCAAAGGGTACAATATTCACACCATTTGAATTTTGGGAGGGAATTTTTCATCATATACTTCCCTTTCAGGCCCAGCAGACCAAGCAAGACAAAGAGTAAGAGTAGTCTTAGCTCTGTCTCATGACTTTAGCAAGAATAAGATGGATAGGCCCTATTGGAAAAGAGAAACAATCTTTCTAGGCAGGTAGAGTGGTTAAAAACTTCATGTCTTTAGGCAAATAAACCAGGTTTTAAATCCTGATTCCATCAACTTACTATGTCACCTTTATGAATTACTTGACCCTCTCAACTTTTGCTGTAAAACGGGGCTAGTAAAAGTACCATCTAAAGTGTTATTATGAAGATTCAATGAGATAGTCCATGTGAAACACTGAAGATAGTGCCTGCCATACAGTAAGTATTCAATAAAGGTGAGATGCTAGATTTATTATTTTTACTGAGGTGAGATTAAAGCAAAAACAATACAAGGAAAAGTAAAGTGCCCTCAGCTTTGGAGTCAGACAGCTCTGTTAATATGACCTTGGGAAGTTACTTCATTTATAAAGCTGTAGCTCCTCTGTAATAATAAAGGTAATAATTTTCCTCTAGGGAGGCAGTTTTTAAAAATGGACACTGGAATCCACACCACTTGGGTTTGAATACTGGCTCCACCACTTACAAATTGTGTGACTAAGCATATATAACTTCTCTGTGCCTGAATGTCCTCTACTGTCAATTGGAGGTGACAAAATACTTACCTCCTTGAGTTGGTGTGAGGAATTATTGAGTTAATCCAAGTAAAGTACCTAACACAGAGTAAGTACTCAATGAATATTAACTATTATTATAAAGCTAAAATAGGAAACAAATGAGACCCTTAGTAAAGCTGAACATGTGGTTAGTCCTCAATAAATGGTGATTCCCTTCCTCAGCCATCCTTTCTGTGCCCCAGGTCAAGATTTTTTGGACATGCAAAGAAAATGTTTCAGATTAGAAGACAGTTTTGGCAATCTCAACACTACCATCTGATGGGAACAGCATCATCTATTAGCTGCTGGCAAGATGACCACCTACATTCCTAAGAAAATACCCCATTCATAAGAGTAGGGAAAGAACAATTTCACCTGTAAAATACTTGGGCTTGAATTTGAGAATGGTTTAAGGAAATCCTCTTCTCAAACCCCTCTTTAGATTTGGGGTCAACTAAAGTATTATTGAGTTGCTTACCTTTCACATATCTTCACTTTTACTCTTTTTGAAGTCTGAATATACAATTTTTTAGCAAAAATCCTCATTTAATTTTTACAATACCTCTGTGGCTTGATGTAGCAACATTTTTGTTTGTCAGCTAAACAAAAAGGATATAAGTGCATAATGCCATCCATTCATTTATTCTACCAGTATTTCAGGTACGGTTTTATGCTCAGAAGATTCAGAAGTAAACAAAATAGACAAAGTGCCCACCTTTATGGAGTTTCTGTTCTAATAAAAGAGACTTACACAAATACATAATATTTTATATATAAAAATACACACACATATATAATCATTGTATACTCTAATGCATCAAGGCAAAACAGATTTTCCCTTAATTCCACAGCTATTAGCAATAGGGTAATTTTTGGTACCATAATAAATAAAATATTTTACATTAGTTTCCAGCAGACATATTCTTATTTTCTCACTAAATGGAATTTGTAATGGGATTTTTTTAATTAGCAAAAAGACGGCAAAACCCTGTCACTGAAGGAAGTTGGATTTAAAGATAGTTTAAACAGAAGGGTTGAATTCCATCTTGATAATGACAACAACTCATATAACATGGAAATATTACCCATTTTGTGCATGGTTCAAACATAACCACAGGCTAAAGAGCTCTGGCAAAAGCTTCTAATTGGGCAGTTTATACCTTAACAGATCATGCTCTATTTGTCAACTGTTTAAGTTTCTTAAATATGGCCCTTCACCCAGGATTTGCTCACTGTGTTAACTGAGTAAAACTACATGGTTTTGAATTCCCATTTTATTCCCAGCTGCTGATTTTCTATCAAAAAAGAGTAATTAATGGAACTCATTTTCTCAGGTGCTGAATTGGTTGTATTTTGTGCCATTGAAATAATTTGGGAAAAGGCCATGAGTGAAAAATCTTTCCACTTGAAAGTGCATTAGGTTAAATGTGAATAAGTTAAAGTGCTGGGAAAAAATAACAATTTGTATCCTGATTTGTCCACATTTTTGATAAGTGTAAAGCAGGGGAGGAGCAAGATGGTGGAGGAGTGGGAGACCTAAATTTCATCTGGTCCCAGGAATTCAGTTAGATAGTTATCAAACCAGTCTGACCACCTACATGCTCAACAGGAAACAGAAGAAAAGAATAGCAGCAATTCTATGAACAGAAAAGTGACCACTTTCTGCAAGGTAGGATGTGTGGAGAAGTGAATCCAAGGCAATATACAGGAAGAAAGACCGAGAGGGGAGGGAGCCTCCATCAACCGTCTATTGGCAAGTGATAGAGCAGCAGAGCACAAAATCAGAACTTTTAGAAGTCTTCTCCATTGAGGAACATCACTCCAGTGGCTAAAGTGAAGGGTAGAATCCTTGCTGGGACAGTGGTCTCCAGGCCCTCGGGGTCACAGAAAGACCAGGGGTGCCTGAGTGTGGCAGAGCTCCCAGGTAGCAGAGCAGGGAAGCCGGCTGCAAAGACAGAGCCAAGGAGTGGACTCTCAGTTCATAGTTGTCATAAACCATGATACCAGGCACAGTCGGGCCACTACTCTTCAAACAGGGTCCCCACAAGTGGCAGACCCAGGGAGACCACCCCTTCCTCCACCAGGAAGAGCAGTACAGGAGCACAGTGCAGGAATCTGCTGGGTTCAGAGACCCCAAGCGGAGCCATGTGCCAGAGATAAAAATGCTCAGTCATAGGCTGGGTGAGCATGGAGTATGGCTGGAGACCAGGGAGACAGGAGTGATTGACTACTTTTCTCTGAGAGCTGCTTTTCACTGAAGAGGGGGGCCACCAAGCTCTTGGCTCCTCTGGGGCTGGAGATTGGGAGGCTGCCATTTTCATTCTCATCCTCCAAAGATGTATGGAAAGCTTTCAGGGAACAAAAGCTAACAAGAGAAAACCCAAACAGATTACACAGCCTGACCCCTGGCAAGGCAGTGCAATTCCACCTCAGGCAAAGACATTTGAGAATCATTGCAACAGGCCCCTCCCCCAGAAGATCAGCAAGAACAGCCACCCAAGACCAAGTTTACCCATCAGTGAGAACTGCAAAAACTCCAGCACTAGGGGAATACAGTACATAGACTTCATGGCTTTTTTTCCCCATGATTCTTTAGTCTTCCAAAGTTATATTTTTTTAATTTTCTTTACTTTTTTCTTTTTCTATTTTTTGAATTTTTTCACTTTCCTATTTTAAGTTATCTTATTAATAACTTTTTAAAAAATATGTTTTAATTTTCATTTTTACAGTCATATTCTATCCTTTCATTGTATTTAACCTTATTTTTTGTATATATGTAAGTTTTTCTTTCTTTAAAATTTTGGGATACTATTTCTTCTTGTTATAACCTAAATTTAGTGTATGGATTTGTTCTAGTCTCCCACCTGATCACATTCTCTCCTCATTTTTGTAATTTTTTTCTTTCTTTTTTCAACCAACATCTCATCAATTCCTTTTTTGAAATATTTTTTAATTTTCATCTTTACAGTCATATTTCATCCCATCATATTTACCCTTATGTGTGTATGTGAATGTGTGTGTGTGTGTATTTTTTTTCTTTCTTTAAAATTTTGGGAGGCAGTTTCTTCTAACAGACCCAAATACATTCAAAATCTAGTGTGTGGCTCTGTCCTATTTACCAGCCTGCTCATATGTTTTTTTTTTTTTCCTTTCTTTTCCCCCTAGTTTCAGTCTCTTCTGATTTGTTTAGTGTACATTTTTCTAGGGTTATTGTTATCCTTTTAGAATTTTGTTCTCTTATTCATCTATTCTTCTCTAGACAAAATCACAAAGGAAAAGCTCACCTCAAAAAAAAAAAAGGCACAAGAGGCGGTACTACCTGCTAGGGACCTAATCAATATGGACCTTAGTAAGATGTCAGAACTAGAGCTCAGAATGACAATTATAAAGATACTAGCTGCACTTGAAAAAACCATAGAAGATACTAGAGAATCTGGAGAAGTAAAAGAACTAAAATCTAACCAAGTTGAAATTTAAAAAAGCTATTAGTGAGGTGCAATTAAAAATGGAAGCTTTTACTGTTAGCATAAATGAGGCAGAAGAGAGAATTAGTGATATAGAAGACCAAATGATGGAGAATAAAGAAGCTGAGAAAAAGAGAGATAAACAACTACTGGAATATCAGGGGAGAATTTGAAAGATAAATGATACCATAAACTGCAACAATATTAGATAATTGGGATCCCAAAAGAGGAGAGGGGGACAGAAGGTATATCAGAGCAAATTGCAACAGAAAACTTCCCTAATTTGGGGAATGATACAGGCATCAAAATCCAGGAGGCACAGAGAACCCCTCACCTCAAAGGCAATAAAAAATAGGTCCACAAACTGTCATCTAATAGTAAAACTTACAGGTCTCAGAGACAAAGAGAAAATTCTGAAAGCAGCTCAGGACAAGAGGTGTGTAACCTACAATGATAAGAGTATTATATTGACAACAGACCTATCAACAGAGATCTGGCAGGCCAGAAAGGACTGGCATGGTTTAGTCAGAGCACTAAACGAGAAAAATATGCAACCAAGAATACTATATCCAACCAGACTGTCATTGAAAACAAGAAGAAATAAAAAGGCACCAGGACAAACAAAAACTAAAAGAATTTGCAAACACCAAACCAGCCCTACAGGAAATATTGAAAGTGGGTCCCCTAAGCAAAGAGAGAGCCTAAAATTAACATAGACCAGAAAGGAACAGAGACAATATACAGTCCCAGTCACCTAACACTGACATTTTTCACAGAGCTGGACCAAAAAATCCTAAAGTTTCTATGGAACCAGAAAAGACCCTGAATTGCCAGAGGAGTGTTGAAAAAGAAAACCAGGGGCGCCTGGATGACTCAGTGGGTTAAAGCCTCTGCCTTCAGCTTCAGGTCATGATCCCAGGGTCCTGGGATTGAGCCCCGCATCTGGCTCTCTGCTCAGCAGGGAGCCTGTTTCCCTTCCTCTCTCTCTCTGCCTGCCTCTCAGCCTACTTGTTATCTCTGTCTGTCAAATAAATAAATAAAATCTTTTAAAAAAAGAAAAAGAAGAAAACCAAAGCTGGGACCATCACAATGCTTGACTTCAAACTCTATTACAAAGTTGTGATCATCAAGACAGCATTGTACTGGCATAAAAACAGACACATAGATCAATGGAACAGAATAGAGATCCCAGAAATGGACCCTCAACGCTATGGTCAACTAATCTTTGATAAAGCATGGAAGAATATCCAAAGGAAAAAAGACAGTATCTTCAACAAACTGCATTGGGAAAATTGGACATCCACAAGTGGAAGAATGAAACTGGACCATTCTCTTACACTATTCACAAAGATAAACTCAAAATGAATGAAAGACATCAATGTGAGACAAGAAGCCATCAAAATCCTAGAGAATACAGGCAGCAACTTCTTTCACCTTGGCTGCAGCAGCTTCATGTGAGACACATCTCTAAAAGCAAGGGAAACAAAAGGAAAAATGAACTATTGGGACCTCATCAAGACAAAAAGCTTCTGCACAGCAAAGGAAACAGTCAACAAAATTAAAAGGCAACTTACAGGGAACACTAAGTTTTGGAACACTGAAAAAAAATTAAATTAAATTAAATTAAAGGGGCACCTGGGTGGCTCAGTGGGTTAAAGCCTCTATCTTCAGCTCAAGTCATGATCCCGGGGTCCTGGGATCAAGCCCCACTTTGGGCTCTCTGCTTGGCAGGGAGCCTGCTTCCCTTTCTCTCTCTCTACCTGCCTCTCTGCCTACTTGTGATCTCTGTCCATCAAATAAATAAGTAAAATATTTTTTAATTAATTAATTAATTAATTAAATTTAAAAAATAATTCTTGGTTTTGTTTATCTTTTCTATTGTTTTTCTGTTCTTAATTTCATTTATTTTTGCTCTAGTCTTTGTCATCTCCTTACTTCTGCTAACTTTGGATTTAGTTTCTGTTTTTCTAGTTCCTTGAGGTTCTTTATTTGAGATCTTTCTTTTTTTTCAATGTAGGCATTTATCACTAAAAACTTTCCTCTTAATACTGCTTTTGCTGCATCCCATAATTTTTGATATATTATGTTTCTATTGTTGGTCGTTTCAAGATTTTTTAAAATTTACCTTTTCATTTCATCTTTGACCCATTGATTGTTTAGGAATGTGTTTTTTAATTTCCACGTATTTGTGAAATTTCCTTTTCTCTTTTTATGGATTTCTATTTTGGTATCATTGTGGTTGGGAAAGATACTTAGTATGATTTCCATCTTTTTAAATTTTCTAAGATTGGTTTTGTTACCTAACATATGATCTGTCCTGGAGAATGTTCCATGCATGCTTGGAAAGAACTTATGTTATACTGTTGTTGGAAAGAACGGTTTGTGTGTCTGTTATTTGGTCTAAAATATAGTTTAAGTCCAATTTTTTTTATTGTTTTTCTCTCTGGTTGATCTATTCACAATTGAAATTGGAGTATTGAAGTCTATACTATTATTGTATTTTTGTTTATTATTCCCTTCAGATCTGCTAGTACTTGCTTAATATAGTTAGGTCTTCCAATATTGGGTGCATATATATTTACCTTAGTTATATACTCTTGATGAATTGACCTCCTTATCCTTATCTATCTTTATTACAATTTAACTATTATGACCATTTTTTTCTCTTGTTACAATTTTTGACTTAAAATCTATTTTGTCTAAGTATAGCTATCTCTGCTCTCTTTTGGTTTTCATTTGTGTGAAACATCTTTTTCCATCCCTTCACTATGAGTCTACATTTGTTATTGTAGATGAAGTGAGTCTCTTGTAGGCAATATAGAGTTTGGTCTTGCTTGTTTATTTTTTTATCCATTCAGTAACTCTATGACTTTTGATTGCAAAATTTAATCCATTTATATTAAAGTAATTATTGATAGGTAAGGACTTACTATTGGCTATATTACTATAAGTACAGTATTATATAGCATTACTATACTATTGTTTGCTGGCTGTTTTGAAGCTCCTTTGTTCTTTTTTTCTATTTTACTATCTTTCTTTGTGAATTGATGGTTTTCCATATTCCTATGCTTTGATTCCTTTCCCTTAATCTTAAAATCAGCTTAAAATCTTATAGGATTTTGTTTTGTCATTACCCTGAGGCTTACTGGAAATATTTTATTGGTCTAATAGTCTATTTAAGCTGATAAAAACCTAACACTGATTGCATATAAAAACTCTACCTTGTTACTACCCTAAATTTTGTGTTTTTAATGTTACAATTAATGTCTTTTAGTATTATGTAGCTGTTAACAAATTCTTATAGCTATTTTAGACACTTTTATCCTTTAACATTTATAATAGAGTTAATTGGTCAATATACCACCATATTACAGTATTAGAGTATTGTAAATCTGACTATATACTTACTGTTATGAGTGTGTTTTATATTTTCTTATGTTTTCATATTACTAATTAGCATACTTTTATTTCAGCTTGAGCTCCTTTTAGCATTTCCTGTCAGGAATGTCCAGTGGTGATAAACTCCCTCAGCTTTTTTTTTTTTTGCATTTCTTTTTTTTGTT
>NW_019154107.1:29800258-29838286 GCF_002288905.1 Enhydra lutris kenyoni | reverse complement strand
TTCTAGAGTTGCTGTTCTTCTCTTCGATCTCCCGTTGGATTTGTAGGTGTTTGCAATCTTTAGATAAGCTATCTAGCTGATCTCCCACTACCTGAAGTAGTCTCAGCCTGCTACTTCTCCGCCATCTTGACTCCTCCCCGTTCTCCTTCTTTTTTAATAAAAGATTTTATTTTTGTTTTCATTTTAGAGAGATAGAGAGTGTATGCATGAGCAGAGAAAGGGGCAGAGGACCCTGAGATAATTTCCTGAGCTGAAATCAAGAGTCAGATGATTAACTCACCCAAGCCACTCAGGCTCCCCATGTTCTCTTTAAGTTTTTATTTAAATTCCAGTTAGTTAACATACAGTGTTATATTAGTTTCAGGTGTACAATATAGTGATTCAAGACTTCCATACAACACCCAGTGCTCGTCACAGCAAGGGCATTCCTTAATTCCCATCACCTATTTTACCCAACCTCGCACCCACTTCCCCTCTGGTAACAATCTGTTTGTTCTCTATAGTTAAGATTCTGTTTCTTGATTTCCCCTCCCTCTCTCTTTTTTCCCCCCTTTGCTCCTTTGTTTTGTTTCTTAAATTCCACATATGAGTGAAATCACTCATGGCATTTGACTGACTTATTTCACTTATCACTATACCCTCTAGCTCCATCCATGTCATTGCAAATGGCAAGATTTCATTCTTTTTATGGCTCAGTTTTATATATATATACATATATGTATATATATATATATATAATACATTCATCAGTCAATGGACACTTGGGCTATTTCCACAATTTGGTTATTGTAAATTATGCTGTTACAAACATTGGGGGTTATGTATACCTTTGAACTAATGTTTTTGTATTCTGTCGGTAAATACCTAGTAGTGCAATTGCCAGATAGTAGGGTAGTTCTATTTTTAACTTTCTGAGGAAACTCTATATGATTTTCCACAGTGGCTGCACCAGTTTTCCTTCCCACCAACAGTGCAAGAGGGTTCCCCTTTCTCCACATCCTTGCCAGCACCTGTTGTTTCTTGTGTTGTTGATTTTAGCCATTCTGACAGGGGTGAGGTGATGTCTCATTGTAGCTTTGATTTGTATTTCCCTGATGATCAGTGATGTTGGGCATCTTTTCATGTGTCTGTTGGCCATCTGTATGTCTTCTTTGGAGAAATAAATGTCTATTCATGTCTTCTGCCCATTTTTTTTTCCAGATTCTTTCTTTAGTTTTTTTTAAATTTAATTTAATTTTTTTTTATTTTCAGCATAACAGTATTCCTTGTTTTTGCACCACACCCAGTGCTCCATGCAATCTGTGCCCTCTCTAATACCCAACACCTGGTTCCCCCAACCTCCCCCCCCCCCCCCCGCCCCTTCAAAACCCTCAGATTGTTTTTCAGAGTCCATAGTCTCTCATGGTTCACCTGCCCATTTTTAAATTGGATTATTTGGTTTTTGGTTATTGAGCTTAATAAGTTCTTTACAGATTTTGAATACTAACTCTTTATCAGATATGTCATGTACAAATATCTTCTCTCATTCTGTAGGGTTCAGTTTTCTTGATTGTTTCCCACGCTGGGCAGAAGCCTTTTATTTTAATATAGTCCCAATATTCTATTTTTGCTGTTGTTTTCCTTGTGTCAGGAGACATATCTAGAAGAAAGTTACTACAATCAATGTCAAAGAAGTTACTGTCTGTGTTCTCATCTAGGATTTTTATTGTTTCAGGTCTCACATTTAGATCTTTAATTATTTTTGAATTTATTTTTGTGTTTGGTATGAGAAAGTGGTCTGGTTGCATTCTTAGCATAACAATGACAATAACATGAACAAGGAAAGTCATTGGATTTATTGTTACTATCTTAATACTCACTTTAAACATAGATAAGCATTCTAGATGTAACATGGAGAAAAATATTGTATGTTCTGTGTGTTTTAATTCCAGCAATTGAAGGATAAATGTTTATCTATTATTGCAAAGTCAAAATATAACAAAAATTAATTATAAAGCTATTCATTTTATCCCCATAAAACTTAAAAGCTTTAAAATAGTTAAATAAGGAATTAGATTGGTAGCTAATATAAATTTTGAGAGAGAACATTCTCTATATAACCTTAGAAAGAATATTATTTCAATTTTGAGCCCATAAGTCTTCAAAATTTTCAAAAAGTATAGATCCAAGTGTACTATAATTTCAAACTGTAGACTTGCTTGAGATATTAGCACTTATAACAGTAAAAAAAATAAATATATATTTAAAATTTAGTTGTTAATTTCATTATTCTTTCAAGAAACAATTCTCAGCGTGCCTGGGTCACTAGGTTGGTTAAGCAACTGTCTTTGGCTCAGGTCATGATCCTGGAGTCCCAGGATCAAGTTCCACGTCAGGCTCCCAGCTCCATCGGAAGTCTGCTTCTCCCTCTGACCTTCTCCCCTCTCATGCTCTCTCTCACTCTCTTTCTCAAATAAATAAAGAAAATCTTAAAAAAAAAAAAGAAACAAATCTTATGTGGGAATTTTTCACATCTTATGAAGATAGCTTAAAACCAGTGTCAACTTTGCCACCTCAAATTTTTCAGGGAAGAAAAATATCCAAAATTGAGATTAATAAACAATTTCCAAGGGGAGTAACAATTCAGCTAAGATGCAAAGGAATTAGCCAGGCAGAAGTGGAGTGAAGAAGGTGGGGGAAGATTCCAGGTTGCAGAGTGTCATATAAAAGAATGGGAAGGGGGAATACATACCAGAGGGGTTGAAGTGCTACAGGGAAAGTGTATTAGCTTACAATGTTACCACAACTTAATGAATTAAAACAACACTCATATATTATTTCTCAGTTTCTATGTGGCAAGAGTCAAGGCAAAATTTAGCTGAATTCTCCGTAAGACTGCAATTAAGGTAATAATCAGAACTGGACTCTAATATAGAGGCTTAACTAGGGAAGGATCCATTTCTAAGCTCACTCCAGTTGTCAGAGTTCCTTTTCTTATAACTTTAGGAATCATGGCAGTTTGTTTCTTCTGGGCCAGCAATGACAAGAGAGAAACTCAGCAAGCTGGTTAGCAAGATGGAGTCTCACATAACATAATGTAGTCACAGGTGATATCCCATCACCTTTGCCATATTCTATTAGCTAGAAGCAAGCCATAGTTCCTATTCACATTCAAGGGGAGGGGATTACACAGAGGTGTGAATACCAGGGGATGGGGATTTAATGGGTCACTTCAAAATCTGTCCATCACAGAGGGACATGGTGATGCCAGGTAGGTGGTAGAGGTTTATCTAATCCACAGCTTGGCCAAATGCTGCTTGGACAGGTATCAAAATCAATATTCAGCCAAAGGTAAGACCAAATCCAAAAACCCTCATTATAAATTCAAACTCTGATATACAAGAATAAGCAGGAAGTTATATCAAAATACTACTCACAATAAAATTATTAAAATGATAAGTCATTTTTTTAAGTTTATCATTATAATCTGGTAACAAAATTTCCAAGCACTGTCACACTGTCAACCATACTGTTGACCTCTTCTTTATAGCATTTTTATAGCTGCAACTTTATATGTATTTGTATGACTAGTTGATTGATGTTTGACTCTTACGCTAGACTGTGATCTCCAGAAGAGCAAGAGACTATGTTCAGTTTTGCTCATGGTAGTACATTTGGTGGAATAGGATTTTTAGTTCCCACATCCTCCTTGCCCCCACCTATCCTCATCCCTCATGAAAAAGGAGACTGTTATCATAAAAATGCATCAAAGTTATTCTATCAGAGGTGATCACTAAATAGCAAGAGAAGGGTTTATGAACAAAGAAATTCACTGTAAAATTTTTAATAATTTTGCAAATTTGGAAGCAACCTAAGTGTCCAACAATAGGGGAATAGTTAATTATACCATGATAAACCTAATCCACAAAGGAAGAAGATATATTGTTCCTTCCTCTGATAGGTAGTTACCCTTTCCCAGAGACACAATACAAACCAGACTGCTACCCAAGCAGTATTACCTGCATTTCCTAATAATAGTGTAGCTATAAACTAATTTTGGAGTTATCTAGATCTAGGTTCAAACTTTAATTCTACCAGTCTTGGATGGCCAAAATGGAAGTCTGCCTATCCTAAATGAGGTTTGTCAACTGTGGTCCTTGAAGCAACAACAGCAGCATCACCTGGGAACATGTTAGAAATGAAAGTTTTTGAGTCTCAACCTAGACTTACCGAATCAGAATCAATGGGAATGGGATCCAACACTCTGTTCTAACAAGGCCTCACACTCAAGTATGAGACCCCAAATTCAAGTCACATCTGTTTTGCCCAAGTCCCTTCTTGGTTATTTTGGTTTCCAACCACAAGGTGGCAACCTTTGTCTAAAGTCCTATGAGTTGGCCAATGGTACAATAAGTATATCTAGGTACCTAACTGTCCAAAAAGTAGTAGGTGGTAATGTGATATAGGGATGTGAGAGAGAAGTGGGAAATGGGAGAGTAAGAAAAGAGATGGAATGAGAAACAGGGCTAGAGGGGGCTTTTTCACTGCTTTGAACTTACCAAGTTAGCTAGGGTGAGGGAGTAGGAATGTTGTTGCTGGAAGTACTGGTATCAGGTAGTTTACCACCTAATAATTCAGATCATTCTGGGTACAAAACAAAGTGCACCGATGTTGGAGAGTTTTTTGGGCAACCAATTTCATCTATACTTTTCATTGTTATAATCCCCAGACACCACCCAAAGGCAAAGACCTCCCTGCACCACCACCTGACTTCTTCCTACCCTCCAAATCCAATCATAAACTCCTTAACCAATTCTCTTCCTATTATTGATTTCCTACTTTTAAAACCTTTCCAAAGCTCTCCCTAAAACCCTGTTGCACAGTAAAGCAAGCTCAGTCCATGGAAATATACAGAAATATTGTCGTTACCCCTCTTCATTGATCATTCCTTAACTGAGACCTGATACTCCCCCTGAAGATTCTACTTCCCATACAACCTCCTCTAGTGAAATCTGCTTATTGTTTTAATACTCATAAATTATAGAGATTGGCAAAGAAGGTAGAGGATGGGAAAACCAAAAATAGGAGTCTTGAGATAAGATATAATTTCTCATCTCTGGCAAGGGGATCCACACAGACATGTCACCCAACATCTTAACTTCTCAGTTCTGTTGAATATCTCCAATCTATTTCATTTCAGCCACTGTTACCCATAATCACACAGTGTGTGTTTAAAACACCTAGAGGAAATCCACATTGGAAAATATTTTTGACTCATTTTTTTTTCCTGTTTTCTATAGGATAGATTGAACTTTCTTCTTCTGGGTTAAAAGTTACGCATGCTATTTTTGTTCTTACTGTGGTTTTCTCTATCAACCATGTTTATTTAACTCTGTCAATTTATCAATATTTATCTTTTTCCTTAACAATATAACTATTTGAAGTGTTCTTAAGTCCCTTGGGTCCCATTGCACCTTCCCCAATAATATTTAAAAATTTAGTTCTGGGTTATTCCATAGTAAGCTTTTTCTTTTTTTTCTGCCCAGTATTTTTTAATTTTTCACATCAGCAATAAATTATACCATGATATTTAATCATTTTTACTTCCATATCTCTTGTAGCACCTTTTTTCTCTTCTCACCTCTTCCAAAATTGTCTTCAACAAGGATCTTTGTGGGCAGTATGTGTGCCAAACTTTCTGAGACAATATAAGTCCTAGAATATTTTTATTATTTTATCACATTAAATGAAAAATGGATGAATATAAGATTATAATTTCAAAGTTCTTTTAAACATTATAGGTCCAATCTTTAAAATATTACTCATTTGTCTTCTTGTATTCAAATTTGCTAATAGGAAATCTTATCAAGTTATTTCTTTCCTTTGTAGAGAATTTTATTTTTCTATCTGGGAGCTTTGAAAAGTCTTCCATAGTCTTAAATTTTATTATAATGTGTGTGCATGTGTGTTTGTAGATACATATACATATATAGGTCTTATCTCTCCTAGTCTGTGTCAGCCACAATGTGTTTGAGGAATGGGGAGAAAAAAGCACTAGGTACCCAGAACCTATTGATCATTCTCATTTGCTGCCACTCCATAGGCAACTACTATGATCGAATTTTTATCTTGAAACTCTTTGAAAGAAACAGCACTGTGAGGAGACAATGGCCCAGGTTGTAATCTACCAGCCTTGGAGATCTGAAAGGAATGAAAGAGTGAATATCCAATGAGGTAGTCTCCATCTACTTAAAACAACTTTCCACTCAACCAAGCAGAGTTTTTGCTGCTCTCATATACTTTAATATTATCCACAGACACTGGTAACTGTGGTTTAGGATGCTTCCACTGATTTCTGTAGTGAAGGGGTTGATAATGTAGGTAGTGTGACAGTTAGAGGAAATACAAGAGCAAACTTCAAAAGCTTTCCTTAAATATATCCTCTCACTGCTGCCTCTAACTACTCCCTATTCCAGGCTGTTAAAAAAAAAAAAAAAAAGCCTGTTGAAGCCACCACAAACGGATGGCTTCTTTTCTCACCTGGGCCCTTAGCATTACTCAGCTATCTCTTTACTTATCAGCTTTTTCTTGTTCAGTACCTATTCAAATCTCCACCATACTCATCAAGCCCCTCCAGATCCTCTTCTTTTTAGCAATGGCCTGAGAAATAGCACCCTGCACATCTCCAGAGGTAATTTCTCATATGAGAATGGCTATTCTCATACAACACATAGAACTGTGTTCTCGTGGAACACAGTGAAAATTATATCTCTAGTTGTGCTAGACTGTAGCCCTGTGAGGACTTTGAGTCCTACTTCAAAGGAAAATGAAGACAATGAAATGACAATAAGGGAAAATCACAGGCCTAGCTTTATATCCAGTGAACATAGCCTTTAGGAATGAAGCAGAAATCAAGAGATTTTTGGATGAAAGAAAACTAAGAGAATTTTCCACAAGTAGACCTATGCTCTGTCTAAAGGAATTCCTTGAAATATAAAATAAATGATTAAAAAAGGAAACCTGAAACATCAAGAAGAAAGAACAATGGAAGAATAAGATGATAGGGAAATGCAACAGCCTTTCCTTCCCTTGAGTTTTCTAAATTATGTTTTATTAGAATATTTTCTGGTGTGATTCTCAAGGTATATAGAGGAAATATTTGATAAAATTATATTATAAATGGGGAAGGTGTAGGAATTTAAAAGGAAATAGTTTTCTTTTCTTTTCTTATGTTATGTTAGTCACCATATGGTACATCATTAGTTTTTGATGCAATGTTCTATGATTCATTGTTTATGTATAACATTCAGTGCTCCATGCAATCCATGCCCTCCTTAATACCCATCACTGGGCTAACACAATCCCCTACACCCTCCCCACTCAGTTTGTTTTCCATAGTCCATAATCTCTCATAGTTCATTTTCCCTTCTGATTCCACCCTCCTTCATTTTCCCCTTCCTTCTCCTAATATCCTCTATGCTATTCCTTATGTTCCACATATAAGTGAAACCATATGATAATTGTCTTTCTCTGCTTGACTGATTTCACTTAGCATAATCTCCAGTTCCATCCATGTTGATGCAAATGGTGGGTATTCATCCTTTCTGATGGCTGAGTAATACTCCATTGTATATATGGACCATGTCTTCTTTATCCATTTGTCTGTTGAAGGGCATCTCAGCTCTTTCCACAGTTTGGCTATTGTGGACATTGCTGCTGTGAACACTGGAGTACATGCAGCCCTTCTTTTCACTACACTGCATGTTTGGGGTAAATATCCAGTAGCGCAATTACTGGGTCATAGGGTAGCTCTATTCTTAACATTAGAGGAAGCTCCTTTCTGTTTTCCAAAATGGCTGCACCAACTTGCATTCCCACCAACAGTGTAAGATGGTTCCCCTTTATCCACAGCCTCTCCAACATTTGTTATTTCTTGCCTTGTCAATTTTTGCCATTCTAACTGATGTAAGGTGAATCTCAATGTAGTTTTGATTTTAATTTCCCTCATGGCTAATGATGTTGAACATTTTTTTCATGTGTCTGTTAGCCATTTGTATGTCTTCTTTGGAGAAGTATCTGTTCATGTCTTCTGCCCATTTATTGACTCATTTGTTTTTTGGGTGTTGAGTTTGAGAGGTTCTTTATAGATCTTGGATACCAGCTCTTTATCTGTAGTGTCATTCAACTAGTAAAATGTCCACACAATATACAGACTTCGATAAGTTATGTATGTATAATGTAATATCTACATAAACCACTAAAAATTCTATATAAAGAGATGTACTTAAAAGATACTAGATAAATCAAAACGGGACTCTAAAAAGTCTTGACATAACCCACAGGAAATCAGGAAAAAGAAAGCAGAAACAAAGAGAAGAGGGAACAAACAGAACACACACACATACACAAAAATGAAGGACTTAGGCCTGAATATATAAATAGTTACATTAAATGTAATTATTCTAGTGACTTTGATCCACAAGATGACATAGACTCATCTCCCAATAAAGTGCATCTATAGCTAAAATCATACTTATAAAATATTGAATACTTTTAAGACCACAAAAAAGACAAGCATCCTTATTTTTACCACTCCTATTTAACATCTTATTGAAAGTCCTAACTAGTGTGATAATGCAAGAAAAAGAAATAAATACTGAATGCAAAGGAAGAAATAAAACTAAATTCCTATGCAATAATTAGAAAAACATCAGACAAATCCCAATTGAGGAACACTCTATAAAGTATCTGACTAGTACTCCTCAAAATGGGCAAGATCAACAAAAACAAGAAAAATCTAAGAAACTATCACAACCAGGAGATACGTATGGAGACATGATTACTGAATAAAATGTATCCTAGGTGGTATCCTGGGACCAAAGGAGACATTAGGCAAAAACTAAGGAAATCTAAATAAAGTAAGGATTTTACTTAATAGTGTGTCACTATTAGGTCATTAATTGTGACAAATGTACTTTATTAATTAAGATATTAATCATAGAGGAAACTGGGTGTGGGAGATATGAGAACTCCCTGTACTACCTTGGCAACTTTTCTATAAAGGTCCTTGGCAAAGCGAAAAAAAATCTCTAATACCAATAGTCATTAGGGAAATGAAGATAAAAAACACATTAAAATACCACTCTATGCCTATTAGAATGGCTAATTTTAAAAACTCATAATACCAAGTAGTTCAAGGCTGCAGATAAACTGAAACTCTTATACACTCTTTGTGAGAATAGAAAGGTGATAAAGTTATTTTCAAAAATATTTTGGCAATTTCTTTTAAAGTTAAACATTCAGTTACCACCTGACCCAGCAATTCCACTTTTGGATAATTGCCTAAGTGAAATGAAAACTTATGTTCACATAAAAATCTGTATACAAATATTTATTGCAACTTTATTTTTAATTGCCAAAAACTGAAAATGACCCAACTATCTCTCAAATATTTAATGGATACTCAAACAGTGGTACATCCATATAATGGAATATAACTCATAAATTTAAAAAGAAGAAACTATTGATACATAAAAGGAACCAGATTTAAAAGGTTACATACTACACAATTACACATATAATGTTCTGGAAATGTTATGACTGTAGGAATGGAGAATGGATTACTTAATGACTGAGGTTAAATGTTGGGGAGGAAGGTTTAACTACAAAGAAGAGGCTCAAGGATCTTTTGGAGGGTGATGGAATTGTTCTGTATCTTCATTGTGGTGCTGGTTAGACACTATATATTTGTCAAAACTCATAGAAATGTACACCAAAAATAATAACTTTTACTGTATCTACATTTAAAAAGAAAACCCCAAATTCAATTACATTTCTATATTCCATCAACAAAGAGTTAGAAAACAAAATTCTTAGGAGAAACTTTATGACAGCATCAAAAAATACTGAAGACATAATAGCCAACAGAACAAATAATGTGTGATAACACTTCAGGGAAAAGTACGAAAATTAATTGGGAGGTATTGTTATGGAACTGAATGTTTCCCCCAAAATTTATATGTTGGAATCTAATCCCTAATGTGATGGAATTAGGAGGTGGGGCCCTTGTGAAATGGTAAACTCATGAGGGTGGAGACTTCATGAATGGGATTAGTATCCTTATAAAAGAAGCTCCAGAGAGCTTTCTTGCCCCTTATGCCATGTGAGAACAGAGAAAGAGGACAGCCACCTATGAACCAGGAAGTGATATCTCACTAGACACTGAATCTGTTAAAGCCTTGATCTTGGTCTTCCTAGACATCAGAACTATGAGAAATAAATTTAGGTTGTTTATAAGCCACACAGCCTATGGTATTCTATTATGGCAGCCCCAATAGACCAAGACAGTCATAATGAAAATCTTTTTGGAGAGATACACCATATTCATTAACTGCATCACCTGTAACGATGTCATCTGTAAATGCACTGAAATCCCAATAAGAATCCCAACAGGATTTTTGGTGGGTGTATTTGAGATAATGACACCCTGATTCTAAAGTATATGTAGAAATGTAAAGGGCCAAAAATATACAAAGTATTATTAACATAGAAGAATGAAGTGGGAAGACTTGCTTAACCAGATACCAAGACTTAGTATAGAGCTATTGTCATTAAGGTAGTGAGGTACTGGCACAAATATAGGCAAGTAAACCATTTAAACCAGCGAGACACACTAGAGCACACAAAGCACTCTTAGATATGTGGACACTTGCTTTATGACAAAATGACACTACAAAGTGTTGGATGAAGAAAGGTGTTTTTTTTTAATAAATGGTGCTGGAGCAATGAGGTATTCATATGGGACACAAAATCAGATGGAAACCTATTTCACACCAGCACTAAATTGATTAAAAAGCCTAAAAGCAAGTGGCAAAACTAGGAAGTCTTTAAAATTTTTACTGGAGAATATTCATATACTTGGAATGGGGAAAAATATTTGTAAAACATATAATCCGTAAAGGACTTGTATTTAGAAAATAGATGATAGATAGATAGATAGATGATAAATAGATAGAAATTTCCTACAAATCAATAGAAGACAGACAGCCCAATAGAAAATTGAAAAACTTGAAAAGTCACTTCACAAAGGAGGAAATCCAAAAGATCAATAAGCATAAAAGGATATGCATCTATATTAAAATTTAAAAGTATGACAAATGCCAAATACAGGAAAAAAGGTAGATAAAAATAATTTTCATATACTATTGATGGGAATGTAAACTGGCACAAGCACTTTATAAAACAGTTTGGCATTACCAATTAAAATAGAAGATATACTTACACTATAACCAAAAAGGTTTATCCTGGGTAATAAATGGAACAGAAATGTGTGAAAGTACACAAAAATGATATATAGCTTTACTCACAACAGCCAAAAACTAGGTACAATCTAAATTTCTTTCAATGTGGAAGGATAAAATTTTCTGTATTCATATAATAAACTACTCTTTAGCTGAGAAAATAAAAATATTACAGTACACAAAACAACATGGATAAATTTCACATATGTAATCTTACACAAGAGAAGTCAGATACAAAAGAAAATAGTGTATACTATTCCAATCATATAAATTTCATAACAAAATTTAACTGTAGTGCTTAGGGAAACACACATAGGTGCTAAAGGTATAAAGAAGTGCTAGGAAGTGACTACCACAAAAGTCACATCATATTTTTCTTTTAGAAGGGTGGGAGATGTGCAATAAAAAGGGATACATATAGGAGACCCTTCCTGGGTGCTGACTTTGTTTTATTTCTTATTCTGAATGATGATTACACATGTGTATTCACTTTGTAATCATTCATTGAGCTATATGATTTATGTACTCTATACTTACACTTCATTATTTTAAAATTTTGGAAAGAAAAAAGGGAGGCTATCTGATATAAACTCTCACAGCTTATCACTTCCTTACTGGCAAAAGCATCCATATCTACACCCATCCTTGCCTTTTCCCCTCTAGCCTCAAGGATAAGACATCTCTTCTGTATCCTCTGTGTCCTTTCCCCACGAATCACTCCTCTTTCTCCAGCATCTTCAACCACCTTCATTCCACTGCTTCATTCTGTAAATACCCTAAAACAACCTAGTATGCTCTACCTCTCTTTTTTCCTTCTTTTTTTTTTTTGCCCTTCCACCTCTCTCCTCCTTTCACAAACTTTAAAAGGTTAATTTACACACACACATACACACACACACACACACACACATTTTCATTTCTCACTCAGTTAAAATCTGGTTTCCACACTTCATCTCACTGCCCCAGTATAAGTTCAACAATGATCTCCTTCCTAATTATCAAGTCCAATAGTTAAGTTTCAGGTGTCATCTTTTTGGATCTTTTTATTGTATTTGATAAGTTTTCAAGTTTCTTTAAATCTTCTCCTTTGGCTTAGAAAACACACTCTTTCCTATTTCCTTTTATTTCTATTATTTCTACTACTAAGAAGAAATATTTTATAGCTAACAATTATATATACATATATACATATATCTTCTCATTTATACCATATATACATATATCATATATATCTATATATACATAGCTACATATATATGTATACCTCATGTATATCATATATACATAATATACATAAAACACACTCTTTCTTGTTTCCTTTTGCTTCTATTATTACTGCTACTAAGAAGAAATATATTCTATAGCTAACAATTATATATATATATATATATATCTGTATATGTATATATATATATATACACACACACACATATATATATACACACTACATCCTAGGTAACATTCTAAGCATTTATGTATATTAAATTGCTTAATCCTCATACAATGTTATACAATAGATACTACTGCCAGCTTATTTAGAAATAATGAAAGTACCTAAGATCACTAAACTAAGTGGAAAAGGTAGAATTCAAACCTAGGCAGTCTGGACCTAAAATCTGTTCCTTTAACTTCTTTTACTCTTCCCCTACACAGTCACCATCAAGGGTTTTCTTTCTTCTATTTTTTAACTGTTGGCATTCCCTGGAATTTACCCTTAGCTCTTTGTTCTTTAGATTATCTCATCCACTCTCATTATTTTAAAAGACTATCTATATTCCAATGATTCCCAAATCCATACTTACCACTCTGACTTCTCTGCTAAGTTCAGGACTGGTCTCATGGGCATGAACTCTGTGCTGGTTCACAGGTCCCCGTGTTTAGAAAGGGTCCTGTGCTTGATTTAATGTTCTGTTGTCACTGCCTTGAAATTTTTTTTTAAGATTTATTTATCGGGGGCTCCTGGGTGGCTCAGCTGGTTAAGCGTTTGCCTTCAACTCAGGTCATGATCTCAAGGTCCTGGGATCGAGCCCCGCGTCAGACTTCCTGCTCATTGGGGAGTGCTTCTCCCTCTCCTTCTGCCCCCCTGCCCATGCTTTCTCTCTCTGTCTTGCTCTCTCTCAAGTAAATAAATAAAATAAAATCTTTATTGAAAAAAAGATTTATTTATCTATTTGACAGAGAGAGAGACAGCAAGAGAAGGAACACAAGCAGGGGGAGTTTGAGAGGGAGAAGCAGGCTTCCCGCTGAGCAGGAGGCCCAGTGTGGGGCTCCATCCCAGGACCCTGAGATCATGACATGAGCTGAAAGCAGACACTTAATGACTGAGCCACCCAGGCACCCCTGTCTGGAAATTTTTAATAATTTTTGAACAAGTGGCTTTACATTTTATTTTATTTTAAATATTTATTTATTTGAGACAGACAGACAGACAGAGAGAGGGAGGATGGGAAGCAAAGGGAGAGGGAGAGAGAGACTTAAGCAGACTCCATGCTGAGCTCAGAGCTCAATGCAGGGCTAGATCTCATGACCCTGAGATGACGACCTGAGTCAAAACCAAGAGTCAGATGCTTAACCAACTGTGCCACCCAGGTGCCCCAAGTGGCTTTACATTTTAATTCTGCACTAGAACTTACAAATTATGTAGCTAGTCTTGCCTAACATTCTAACATATATCCAACTGCCCACTGGACACCTCCACATCTCTCTGTCCAAATCTGCACTCATGTTCTTCTATTTCAATCTTCCTAATATTCTATCTGATATTTTATCTTTAGTCAATGGTAACATTTACCACTCAACTCAGAATACTGAGAACCATCCTTCATTTCACTTCCTCTCTACATCCAGTTCTGCCAAGTCCTGCCAAGTCCTGCCACCTAAACTTTCTATCTTTTCCTTGAAGTTATTTACTTGAATTATTTTTTTTATCTCCATTACTGCTATTAGTTCAGATCCTCATTATCTTTTGTTTGGAATGTTGCAATAGTTCTCTTTAAAAGTTTGTCCTGCTTCTAGTCTTACCCCTTTCAAACCCATCCTTCATAATGTTGCAAAGCAGGGCTACCATGTTGCATAACTCCAAGTAACATACTCACAGTGTGCAGTGTAGTGGCCCTAATAACAAGAATGATTTTTCTTAAATGCAAATATGGTTATGTTAATACCCTACTTAAAACTAAACAATGGCACCCCATCAACTACAGGATAAATTCCAAGCTCTTCACATTCCATTCAAGCACTCCATGAACTAGGCCTTAACAACTCCTTTCCTTTGTCTCATGTTCTATTAAAAAGACCTATGCTCAGAATTCCCTGTTCACATCATGCTTTTTTCACTGCTGCAATGTCCTCTCCTCAGCCTCCTATTCCTTAATCCTTTTCATCTGTGTAATTTCTATTTGTGCTTTGGAACTCAGTTTAAGCAATCTGCTTCAGAAACTTACTCTGGAACTTGACCCTCAACCCCAGGCTGGTCTAAGAATCCCTTCCTCTTTTATAGCACTTATAATATTCTATGATCATTGTCTATTTATACATCAGTCTCCCCTACTGAGTACAAGCTCCTTAAAGGCTGACATTTAGTGTCCTCAGCACCTAGCAAAGTTCCTGTCTGGGCTGAATTGGTCCTAGGAAAAGACAAATTCTACCCTAATTTCAGGATAGGAAATGGTTTTTCAGAAATCTTAGACCCCTCATAGTGGCAAACACCGTTTAACAAGTAGCACCAACAGAGAGGAAGAAATGATGAATATATCCAGGGCTTATATGAAGCCAGCATGCAGTATTTAAGCCATATTGATTGTAAAAATATTGAAACAATTTCATACCACCCAGTAAATAGCTATTTAATACTCAAGCTCTCCAATTGCTTCCATCACTATCCTAGGGCCTCCCCTATGTATCTCCTAGGCTCCACCATGATCCAGCTCAACAGGGGCTTCCAGAACCTTGCTCTAGGACTAATGTCTCCTCTGATTGATTAGTACTCAGGTTAAACCAATTGTTAAATATTTTGACAATTATTTCCGCATTTACTCCTCCCCAAGTGTGTAGAATTTCCTCTAACAACTTATCTTTGCTTCAGGAGACCCAGGTTGTTCAACTTAGAACCTATGCTCGGAAGAGTAAACTACAGTCAAAACAGATATTTAGCGTCATCAGAATTTATATTTTTTAAGCTTTCTGTGGCATTGGATACCCTCATTTTTATTTTTTTTAATTTGTTTAAGATTTAATTTATTTATTTGACAGAGAGGGAGATCACAAGTAGGCAGAGAGGCAGGCAGAGAGAGAAGGGGAAGCAGGCTCCCTGCTGAGCAGAGAGCCCAATATGGGGCTTGATCCCAGGACCCTGAGATCATGACCTGAGCTGAAGGCAGAGGCTTAACCCACTGAGCTACCCGGGAGCCCCTGAATACCCTCATTTTTAAATGAAAATTTTATGTGCATAGCAGGGCAATATACTATTCAATTAATATCCTAATACTTTGTTCTTTATCTTTGCAGTAACTCTCCTGAACTAAAACCCTAAGCCCTGACAATCACTAAACTGTTCTAAACTTCTATGATACTGCCACTTCAAAAACTTTAAATAAATGGAATCATACAGTATGTAACTTTTGCCGATTGGCTTTTTTTCATTCAACATAATTACCCAGTGGGGTTTTTTTTTCTGTTAATATACTTTTCAGTTTGCATTTGGCACTTTTTTATAACTTCTGTTTCTTTGCTGAGATTCTCTATTTTTTCATTTGTTTCTAGCATGTTCATAATTGCTCACTGAAGCATTTTTATAATGGCTTCTTTAAAATCTTTGTCAGATAATCCCAACATGATTCATCTCAGTGTTGGCGTCATTTGATTGTCTTTTTCTCATTTGAGTTATTTTCCTGGTTCTTGGTATGACAGGTGATTTTTTAATGTATCCTGAATATTTTGGCTATTGTGTTAGGAAACTTTAGTTCTATATAAATCCTCTATTTTAGCAGGCAGTCTCCTTGTTTAGGTTTAGCACATAGATCCTGTCCTACTTTTGTGCGCTGTGGTTTCAGTAACAGTTTAATTTTCAGAGCCTTTGCTGTGCTTTGATCTGTTTAGGCTATTTGGTGCTTCTGGGGCTCCCACTGGTCTGTGCTGGTGGGCCTGTGCAGGTGGAAGGTGCTTCCTCAGCTAGGTTGTGTGGTGCCTCTAGGTGGGGAAAGGGAGTCTCCGTGAAGAACACTTTATGCATTTGGCCACTTGTGACAGGATCCCTCCTCCCAGGGCAGCCTGGTCCCTCTGTCTGGGGGAAGGAATTCTCAGACCATTGGACATGAAGAAGCTTCCAGAATAGGTCACTTGTTCTGGAAGGCCCCTGCTTTCAGGAGACTCCCTGGCTACCTAGTGCCTCTCAGTGGAGAAGGGAGTCTCAAGGACCACCAGAACAAAGAGTTTCATTTCCAAGATTTATATTTTTACCTAGAAAGTAGGAGTAGGGAGAATGAGTCTATTCCATCTTATCTGGACCAGAAGAGTTCTGTATTCTCTTTTAAGCTAGTTAGGGTGTCTTTGTATGGAATTAATCTCTTCCCTCTTCTAAACTGTATAGGACATTTTAAAAAATATTGTTCTTGCTTTACGTTTAAGAAACTTAACATCAGGGACGCCTGGGTGGCTCAGTTGGTTAAGCAGCTGCCTTCGGCTTAGGTCATGATCCCAGCATCCTGGGATCGAGTCCCACATCGGGCTCCTTGCTCGGCAGGGAACCAGCTTCTCCCTCTGCCTCTGCCTGACTCTCAGCCTACTTGTGATCTCTCTCTATCTCTGACAAATAAATAAATAAAATCTTTAAAAAAAAAAAGAAACTTAACATCATCTCCCATTTGAATAACCAGCTGGATTATTTACCAATAAATTAACCAAGAGACACTGAAGTTTTGTTCAATATTACCACTTAAAAAAAGAGAAAAAATTTCTTGTCGTGTCACACACAGAAAAGTAAATGAATCTTAAGTTTACACACCAGTAAATTATCACAAAATGAACATACTCATATAGTATTTTATTTGATTAAAAAATAACCTGGGGATGCTTGGGTGGCTCAGTCGGTTGGGCCACTGCCTTCGACTCAGGTCGTGGTCCTGGGGTCCTGGGATCAAGTCCTGCATTGGGCTCCTTGCTCAGTGGGGAGCCTGCTTCTCTCTCAAACTCTGCCTGCCACTCTGCCTGCTTGTGCATGCGCACTCTCTCTCTCTCTCTGGCAAATAAATAAATAAAATCTTTAAAAAATAATAATAATCTGGAGATTTAAAGGAGTGTGAATATACTTGACTACTGAACTGTATACTTAAAAATGGTTAAGAAGACAAATTTTATGTTATTTGTTTTTTACCAAATTAAAAAAATATATATGGGGAGACAAAACAACAAAATTCTTAAGAATACCAATGCCTCCAGACTCACAGGCTAGTAGAGATCATTGGAGCAAATTCTTAGCACACAGACACCAAGTCTTTAGCTTGTTTTCCTCCTACATATTTGGGAAAATAGTTCTTCACAGTTTTTAGCTATGAAGAAAAAAAAAAAAGAAATGTGGCCCCCATTGCACCTTAAGTTTTATGGAGAAAGCAAAGCATAGCTGCTCTAGTCAGGGTAGCATAGCAGTCCTGCCCTTTTCCCTTGACTTTTCATCACACAGTCATCCTGTCAACCGGGCTTTGCGCAAATTAAGTGAAATAAAATAGGTAAAAGGTCTGCTACATGGCAGATGTTCTTTAATTTGTTGAATATGGAGATGAAGTGAGAGAGTAATACAGACAGGCTCATATTATAAACACATGCTGTTCTCTAAAGAGAAAAACAGGGAAGAACAGTCAGAGTAGGACTTAACTTGTATGCCAAGCACCTTGAAAAGTGATTTATAAATGACATATCATTTAACCCTCTACAATTAATGCTAAGAAAGTAGTACTATTAATTTTCCCACTTGGCAGATGAAAAAACAGAAGCTCAGAAAGATTAGGGTAACTTGTCCACTGACACACAGTTAAAAAAAAAAAAAAGTAGCTGAACTAGGATTTGAGTACTTAGCTTCTCTCCCAGGAGCTGTCCAAAGAATAAGACTCAAACCCCTTTTCATGGAGTGCAATAATCAAGTCTCAGCAGATTTTCCCAGTGTTCTCTCTACACTTCTCCATTTTGTATCTTTTGCTCTAATAACTGAGTATTCCCTCCGTCATCCTCCCCCTCTCAGCCAACTATTACACATTTATACCCTGCTGTTTCTCACTTCTGTGTTTTGTTACTACTGTCCTCAGTTTGGCCTCCTCTCCCTCTCCCATTTACATGGCTAAGTCACCTCTTTTTGGAAGTGCCTGTCCGTATCTCCATAACCTGCCTACCCTTATAACTCCTACTATGCCTTATGCTTATTTATATTGAATTGCCAATGTATATTTACTTTTATGTGAGACTTTGAAAGCAAGAACCAGTTCTTATTCATCTATATTGCATCTAACATGATTCTTGGCACATACTTGTTATTCAGAAAATGCCCATTGAATGAATAAATGATTGAGTGAACAAATGAATGCCCTAAACAAGAAATGACCATTCATCTCTACCGTTCTGAATTTTGGAGGCCTATTTTTGTGCTAATCACCTTCATTGATTATTTGCTTAATATTTTACTTTAACTCAAGTAATTTTCAATATTTTAAATTAATTTAGTCTTGTTCTAAGCAATATTTGTGAAATTATGGGTTGTATGTATTGGATATAAATAAATACATATTCTTAATGAATATATAAAATATATTCCTGATATATATTAAGATGAATACATAACTATTGAAATTTTAAAAATGTTCATCCTTTTACTCCCTAAATCATCTTGTGAACCTCAAGTGGTATACACACCACGCTTAAGGGAATAATCTTTTAATGATACTGATGCTGTTTCGTGAAGCCTGGATCAGATGGGCAGAAGAAGCAGGGGAAGGTGAATGGGAGCTGGATATCTTTGTGATACTTACCACTAAGATATTTACCACTTGACTGAGGCAGGAAGTCCCCAAACAGCAGCAGTTGCTCATGGTATTGCTTGATCAGTCTCTGGAATATGGCATCACATACTTGACCTTAGGATGCCTATGAGGTACAAGAGGTTCATCCCAAGCCACACCTGGCCCCATCACAATGCACCTGTTCTGTTAAAATGGAGTTCTGGCCCTAAGTCCTGAGTGCAAGCTTTCTCCTTGTGGCACAGAGTGTGTAGTACTGAATTCAAAGCAGTGTATCCTAGTGCTGGTTCTTAACTGGGTGACTTGGTGCAAATTTTATGAATTAAATTTTTCTCACCTGTAAAATATTTTATATATATACCCCTCATGCAGTGGTTTTCAACCATGGGTATACATTATAATTACCTGGGAAATTTTTTTTAAATGCCAGAAATTCTGATTTAATTGGTACAGTGAAGCCTGGGCACAGATCTTGTTTTCAAAGTTCTCCAATGTGTAGCTAGGGTTGAGAATTACTGAGTTCACTGGAGAATTAAATGAAGGCCTGTATAAAGCACCTGGTACACAATAAATACATAAGAAATGTCAGCTATTGTTAATATTACTATTATTATTATTGGGCTTATTCATTGGTTACCTTTTCTAGTTTCCATTCTGGTAACCTATCCACAACCTCTTTCTCTGGCAAGCCACGTGCCTCTGGCCCCAAAGACCAGGCTAGCTGTCTGAATCATGTTTGCTGATGATGGCTTTGAACATCATCCTCTGCCCTCTTAGCAGAAACTCTGGAATGAGCCTCTGACAGTGGGACCACACGTATTCCACATAGCCTGACTTGAAACCACTCATGGTCAGGTATGTGGGTGATTGTGAATAGGCCCCCATGCCCTGCTTCTGTCTGTGGAATCTGAGATGCAGCGGGTGGCCATGGCAATCACACGTTGCCTCTCTCCCCCTCCTTCTTATCCAGGGACATCAGGTTACAAGGGAACAAGCTGTTCTTCTGTCTTAGTAATGGGGTGGGGGAAGGGGAATAGACCAGCTGTATGCATATGAGTCGCATATGAGCTGCATATGAACCTCAGGTGAGTTTGTTATTATGGAGGTTGTTTTGTTTTGTTTTGTTTTTATACCATCAGCTACCAAAGCTGGTTTTGAGCCTAAGGAAGGCTGTTAACGTGGCTACTTGCTCATCATCACCCTAAAAGCAATAGTTAATATTTATTGACTGCCATGTTCTGTGTTAAAGCACTTATATGGATGATCTTATTTAATTTCCAGAGCAACCTTTGGAGACACTGTATATTTTTATCATCTTCATTTTCAGGTAAGAAAATCAAGAGACCCAGAAAGGTGAAGTAACTTGTCACAAAGTAGTAGGTAAAGAATCTTAAGAAATCTGCTGCCAGAGACTGTGCTTTTACCCAGATCTCTAGACTTAGTCACAGAGATGCAAAAGACCTGAGAAACCTCCTATTCCAACTCCCTTATGTTATCAATGGGAGAAACTGAAACCCAACTTAGGAAAGGAATATTTTTCTGAACGATGGGCATTTTAATTTTTTTTAATTTAAATCCAATTAGTCAATATCTAGTACATCATTAATTTCAGACGTAGAGTTCAATAATTCATAGGCTGCATATAACACCCAATACTCATCAAATCATATGCTCTCCTTAATGCCCATCACCCAATTACCTGATCCCTCCACCCCCCCAGCAACCCTCAGTCTGGTTCCTATAGTAAGAGTTTCTCATGGTTTGTCTCCCTCTCTGATGACTTCCCATTCAGTTTTCCTTCCCTTCCCCTATGATCCACTATGCTGCCCCTTATATTCGACATATGAGTGAAACCATATAATTATCTTTCTCTGACTGATTTATTTCGTTCCCTCCATTTCCATCTACATCGATGTAAATGGTAAGTATTCATCATTTCTGATGGCTGAGTAATATTCCACTGTGTGTGCGTGTGTGTGTGTGTGTGTGTGTGTGTACCACATCTTCTTTCATTCATCTGTCAATGGATATCTGGGCTCTTTCCATAGTTTGGCTATTGTAGACATTGGTTATAAACTTTGGAGTGCATGTGCCCCTTTGGATCATTATTTTTGTATCTTTGGGGTAAATACTTAGTGCAATTGCTAGGTCATAGGGTAGGTCAATTTTTAACTTCTTGAGGAACCTCCATACTGTTTTCCAGAGTCACTGTATCAGCTTACATTTCCACCAACAGTGTAAGAGATGAAACATGGTCATCCTTTAAGAAAATTCACTTAACATATATTTGAGCACCTACTAATGGCAGGCCCTTTGTTAGATGCTGGAAATATACAGTTAAAAAAATGCTTTCCCTGAGACACCTGGATGGCTCAGTCAGTTAAGCATCTCTCTTCAGCTCAGGTCATGATCCCAGGGTACAGGGATCAAGTCCTGCATTGGGCCCCTTGCTTGGTGGGGATCCTGCTTCTCCCTCTGCCTGCCACTCCTCTTGCTAGTGCTCTATCTCACTCTCCCTCTTTCAGACAAATAAATGAATAAAATCTTAAAAAATTACTTGTTCTAATACAGTTTATATTATAGAGAAGAGATGGATTATGAATAAATTAAATAAATGCATTAAAGGTTGCTAAGTACTTAAAAAAACACATAAGAGGCAAAAGGAGTATAGATGTAGCTGCTACTTTAAATAGAGCAATCAGTGAAGATCCCACTGAAAAGGTATTATTTTTATTAATATCTAAAGAAAGTGAAGGGATTAATTATTTAAATATTTGGGGAAAGGTTTTTTCCAGGCAGAGAAAACATCTGGTACAAAGCCTCTGTGGCAGGGGCACATTCAATATGTCCAAGGACCAGTAAGGAAGCCAAATATGGCTAGGAGAAAGTGAGCGTGAGGCAATGTAATAGGGCCTGATGTTATAGAGCAAAAGATCATGCAGGGATCTGTATGCCATTGTAAGATCATTGAGTTTTTACTCTGAATGAGATTATAAGTCATTGGAGGATTTGGAACATAGGAGCAATATGATCTGAATTGAGAAATAAAAGCACCCCTCTGACTTCTATAAGGAAAACACGATAGAAGGGTAATGGTAGAAAGAAGGGGGTGAATACAGAGGCTACAGTGAGTGAGTGGTAGCTTAGAACAAAGTGGTAATGGTGAAAAGGATGAAAAGGTGATCAATTTATGGGAAAATTTGAAAGTAAACCCAGTTGTAAGGGAAGAATTGTGAAGTGTGAAAGAAAGAGAGGAGTCAAAAATATCTGGTTCAGACTCCTCTAGCACAATCTCTTGGGCCCAAGAATTGTTTTGACCAAGCAGTTGCCACTAATTTTCATATTTCTTCCTATCCCAGTTTTAATCCAACTCCATGAATACTCTAGGGAGTCTACCACCCTCCAGGGAATCATGGGAAAGAGCTCAAACCAGAAGAATCATCGAGCCATTGTAGTGAAGGTGAGGCAACACAGCCTGATGTGCCCTATCCTAACCTGCATTACTTGCCCCAGGACCAGTGCAGGAAAAGACAATATTCTGAAATTGGAGGCTATATATGCTCATTTGCATTCTGGGTGCGGCAGCTATTATGACCTGAGCAGGAAGTAATGTGGCTCCCCTGGCACCTCTTGCAGATGGTCAGCAGGGGCCTACTTGACAGGTTGCAGACAGAATTTCAGTGTGAAGAATCCATTCTACTTAAGTTATAAGTCATCTTTAAGAAGTCCCTCAGATCCCATGACAGACATTTAGAAACTAGAAGAGAGGAACCCCCCCCTTTTTTTTAGATGACAGATGTACGTTAAGGTATTTGGAGACATATGAAAACTAAAAAGTTCTGCTTCTTGTCCCCTCCTTGATTTTTGGTTCTATTAGGATTTACACTTTCAAGATTCTTGAGACTAGCAGCTAAAGAAAAATTTACCATGGTAAAGGACATTAAAAGACAGATGGGGTAGAAACCATCATAGCAAACAAATTAGATTTTAAACCAAAGACTGTAGTAAGGGATGAAGAGGGACATTATATCAAACTTTAAGAGTCTATCCAACCAGAAGGCGTAACAATTATAAACATTTATGTTCCTAACTTGGTAGCAGCCAATTATATAAACCAATTTATAACTAAATTAAAGAAACATGCTGATAATAATAAAATAATAGTAGGGGACTTCAACACCTCACTCACAGCAATGGAAAGATCATCTAAGCAGAGGATCAACAGGGAAATAAGAACTTTGAATGACACACTGGACCAGATGGACTTCACAGATATATTCAGAACATTCTATTCTAAGGCAACAGAATACACATTTTTTTCTCATGCACGTAGAACATTCTCAACAATTGATCACATACTGAGTCACAAATCAGGTCTCAACTGGTACCAAAAGATTGGGATTATTCCCTGTGTATTTTCAGACCACAATGCATTGAAACTTGAACTCAATCACAAGAGGAAATTTGGAAGGAACTCAGATGTTTGGAGGGTAAAGTGCATCCTACTAAAGAATGAATTGGGTCAACCAGGAAATTAATGAAAAATTTAAAAACTCATGGAAGTAACTGAAAATGAAAACACAACTGTTCAAAACCTTTGGGATACACAAAGGTTGTCCTAGGAGGGAAGTATATAACAATACAAGCCTTTCTCAAAAAATTAGAAAAATCTCAAATACACAAGTTAACCTTACACCTAAAGGAGCTAGAGAAAGAACAGAAATTAAGCCTATACTAAGCAGGAGAAGAGAAATAATAACGATTATAGCAGAATTCAATGAAATATAAACTGAAAGAGCAGTAGAACAGATTAATGAAATTAGAAGCTGGTTTTCTGAAAGAATGAATAAAGTAAAAAACAAAACAAAACAAAACAAAAAAACCTCTCTCCAGACTTATGCAAAAGAAAAGGGAAAGAAACTAAATTAATAAAATTATGAATGAAAGAGGAGAGGTCATGACCAACACCAAGGAAATACAGATAACTTTAAGGACATATTATGAGCAACTATATGCCAACAAATTAGGCAATCTGGAAGAAATGGGTGCCTTCCTGGAAACTTATGAACTACCAAAACTGAAAACCTGAACAGATCCATAATCAGCAAGGAAACTGAAGCAGTAATCAAAAATCTCCCAACAAACAAGCATCCAGGGCTGGGTGGTTTCCTAGGGGAGTTCTACCAAGTATTTAAAGAAGAACTAATACCTATTCTCCTGAAACTGTTTCAAAAAATAGAAATGGAAGGAAAACTTCCAAACTCATTTTATGAGGCCAGCCTTACCTTGATCCCAAAACCAAAGACCCTACCAAAAAGGAGAATTACAGACCAATATCCCTGATGAACATGGAGGCCAAAATTCTCACAAGATACTAACCAATAGGATCCAACAGTACATTAAAGGGATTATACACCATGACCATGTAAGATTTATTCCTAGCTTGCAAGGTTGGTTCAACTTTCACAAATCAATGTGATGCCTCACATTAATAAAAGAAAGGACAAGAACCATGCGAACTTCTCAATAGATGCAGAAACAGCATTTGACAAAATACAGCATTGTTTCCTGATTGAAACTCCCACAGTGTAGGGATAGAGGGAATATACCTCAATATCATAAAAGCCATCTATGAAAAGCCCACAGCAAATATAATTTTCAATGGGGAAAAACAGAGCTTTCCCCCCAAGGACAGAACACAAAGATGCCCACCCTCACTGCTATAGTTTGATATAGTATTAGAAGTCTTAGCCTCAACAATCAGACAACAAAAAGAAATAAAAGGCATTCATATTGGAAAAGAAGAATTCAAACTCATTCTTTGAGGATGACATGATATTCTATGTAGAAAACCCAAAAGACTCCACCCCCAAATTGATAGAACTCATACAGAAATTTAGTAATGTGGCAGGATATAAAATCAATGCATAGAAATCAGTTGCATTTCTACACACTAACAATGAGACAGAAGAAAGAGAAATTAAGGAATCAATCCCATTTACAATTGCACCAAAACCCAGAAGATACTTAGGAATAAACCTAATAAAGAGGTGAAAGACCTGTACTTTAAAAATTACAGAACACTTATGAAAGAAATTGAGGAAGACACAGAGAAATGGAAAAACATTTCATGCTCATGGATTGGAAGAATACATATTGTTAAAAAGTCTATGGTACCCAGAGCAATATATACATTTAGTGAAATCTCTATCAAGAGATCACTGACATTTTTCCTAGAGCTGGAACAAATAATCCTAAAATTTGTATGAAACCAGAAAAGACCCTGAATAGCCAAGGAAATGCTGAAAAAGAAAACTGAACCTGGTGGGATCACAATGCCAGACTTGAAGCTCTATTACAAACCTGTAATCATCAAGACAGTACAGTACTGGCACAAAAGCAGACACATAGATCAATGGGACACAATAAAGAACTGAGAAATGGACCTTCAACTCTATAGTCAACTAATCTTTGACAAAGCAGGAAAGAATATCCAATGGAAAAAATACAGTCTCTTCAATAAATGGTGTTGGGGAAATTGTACAGATATATGTAGAAGAATGAAACTGGATCACTTTCTTACACCATACACAAAGATAAATTCTAAATGAATGAAAAACCTACATGTGAGACAGGAATCCAACAAAATCATAGAGGAGAATACATGCAGCAACCTCCTAGACCCTGGCTGCTGCCACTTCTTGCTTGTCTCCAAAGGCAACAGAAACAAAAATAAAAATGAACTATTTAGGCTTCATCAAGACAAAAATCTTCTGCAGAGCAAAGGAAACAGTCAACAAAACTAAAAGGCAAACTACGGAACGAGAGAAGGTATTTGCAAATGACATATCAGATAAAGGGTTAGTATCCAAGGTGTATAAAGAACTTATCAAACTCAAAACCCAAAAACAAAATAATCCAGCCAAGAAATGGTCAGAAGACCTGAACTGATATTTCTCCAAAGAAGACATACAAATGGGCAACGGAGACATGACAAAACGTTCCACATTCCTTGGCATCAGAGACATACAAATCAAAACTACAATGAGATACCATCTCACATCAGTCAGAATGGCTTAAATTAACAAGACAGGAAACAACAAATGTTGGTTAAGATGCAGAGAAAGGGGAACCATCTTCAAGTGTTGGTGGGAATGCAAGCTGGTACAGTCACTCTGGAAAACAGTATGGAGGTTCCTCAAGATGTGAAAAATAGAGCTACCCTATGACCCAGCAATTGCACTACAAGGTATTTAACACAAAGATACAAATGTAGTGATCTGAAGGGGCACCTGTACCCCCCAGTGTTCATAGCAACAATATTGACAATAGCCAAACTGTGGAAAGAGCCAATATGTCCTTCAACAGATGAATGGATAAAGAAGATGTGGTATACACACATATATGTATAATGAAATATAACTCAGCCATCAGAAAGGATTAGTATTTACCATTTACATTGATGTAGATGGAACTGGAGGGTATTATGCTGAGCAAAATAAGTCAATCAGAGAAAGACAATTATCATATGGTTTCACTCATATGTGGTATATAAGAAGATCATAGGGGAATGGAGGGAGAACTAAATGGGAAATCATCAGAGTGGGAGATAAACCATGAGAGACTCTTACCTATAGGAAACAAACAGGGTTGCTGGAGGGAAGGATCATGGAGGGATAGGGTAATTGGGTAATGGGCATTAAGGAGGGCACATGATGGGATGAGCACTGGGTCTTATATGTAACTGATGAATTATTGAACACTATATCTAAAACCAATGATGTACTATATGTTGGTGAATGGAATCTAAATTTAAAAAAAAAACTACATTGAGAAATAACCACACACCTGTCAAAATAGCTAAAAGCAACAACACAAGAAACACTAGGTGTTGGTGAGGATGTGGAGAAAAAAGAACGCTTTTGCACTGTTGGTGGGGATGCAAATTGGAGCAGCCACTCTGGAAAACAGTATGGGGTTTCTTCAGAAAGTTAAATATAGAAGTACCCTTCAATCCAGTAATTGTACTATTAGGTATTTACCCAAAGAATACAAAAATACTAACTCAAAAGAATACATGTTCCCTGATGTTTATAGAAGCATTATTTACAATAGCCTCATTATGGAAATTGCCCAAGTTTCCACTGACTATTGAATAGAAAAATGAGATATATATATCACTTCTTTATCTATATATATATATATATATATATATATATATATATATATATATATACACATACACACATACACATACATATACACACACACACACAAACAGTGGGATATTACTCAGCCATAAAGAGGAATAAAACTTGCCATTTGCAATGACATGGATGGAGCTAGAGTGTATTATGCTAAGGGAAATAAGTCAGAGAAAGACATATGATTTCACTCATCTGTGGAATTTAAGAAACAGAACAAATGAGCAAAGGGGAAAAAGAGAGAGAGAGAAGCAAACCAAGAAACAGACTCTTAACTACAGAGAACATACTGATAGTTATCAGAGGGGAGGTGGGTGGGGGATGGGTTAAATAGGTGATGGAGATTAAGGAGTACACTTGTTGTGATGACGACCAGGTGTTGCATGGAAGTGTTGAATAACTATATTGTACACCTGAAATTGCTATTACAGTGTTAACTATGGAGAATTTAAAGAAAAACTTAAAAAATATTTTGTCATCTCACCCCCTAAAAAAATCCAAAAAATCTGCACCTAGACTTACCATATTCAAACTGCAGAAAATCAAAGTCAGAGAAAATTTTTTTGGTATTTTGTTCTTCAAATTTTTATGTAAATTCTAGTTAGTTAACATGAAGTGCAATGTTGGTTTCAGGAATAGAATTCAGTGATTCCTCATTTACATATAATATCCAGTGCTCATCATAACAAATGTTCTCCTTAATACCCATCACCCATCTAGCCCATTCCCCACCCACCTCCCTCCATCAGCCTCCATCAGTTTGTTCTCTATCTTTAAGAGTCTCTTATGGTTTCTTTCTCTTCCTCCCCTCCCCCCATATGTTCACCTCTCTTGTTCCTTAAATCCCACATATGAGTGAAATCATATGGGATATATCTTTCCCTGACTGACATATTTCGCTTAGCGTAACAGACTCTAGATCCATTCATGTCATTGCAAATGGCAGGATTTCATTCTTTCTGAGAGCCAAGTAATATTTCTTCCTCTCTCTCTCTCTCTCTCTCTCTGTGTGTGTGTGTGTGTGTGTGTGTGTGTGTGTGTGTGTCTACCACATCTTCTTTATCCATTCATTAGTTGATGGACATTTGGGCCTTCTCCATAGTTCGGCTATTGTTGATAGTGCTGCTATAAGCATGGGGGTGTCTATACCCTTTCAAATCTGTACTTTTACATCTTTTGAGTAAATACCTAGTAGTTCAATTGCTGGATTGTAGGGTAGTTCTATTTTTGACTTTATGAGGAACCTCCATACTGTTTTCCAGAGTGGCTGCACCAGTTTGCATTTCCACCAACAGTATAAGAGGGTTTCCCTTTCTCCACATCTTTGCCAACAGCTCTCGCTTCTTGTGTTGTTGATTTTAGCCATTCTGACAGGTGTGAGGTGGTTATCTCATTTTGACTGGATTTGTATTTCCCTGATGATGAGTGATGTTGAGCATCTTTTCATGTATCTGATAGCCAGCTAGATGTCTTCTTTGGAAAGGTGTCTATTCACCTTTCTTGACTGAATTATTTATTTTTGGGGTATTGAGTTTGATAAATTCTTTCTAGATTTTGGATACTAAGCCTTTATCAGATATGTCATTTGCAAATAGCTTCTCACATTCCACAGACTGCCTTTTAGTTTTGCTGATTTTTGCCTTTGCTGTGCAGAAGCTTTTGATCTTGATGAAGTCCCAATAGTTCATTTTTGCTTTGTTTTCCTTGCCTCTGGTGATGTGCCTAGTAAGGAGCTGCTCCAGCTGAAGTCAAAGAGGTTGCTGCCTGTGTTCTCCTCTAGGATTTTGATGGTTTCCTGTCTCAGATTCAGGTCTTTCATGCAATTTGAGTTTATTTTTGTATATGGTGTAAGAAAGTGATCCAGTTTCCTTCTTCTGCATGTGGCTGTCCAATTTTCCCAACACCATTTGTTGAAGAGACTGTCTTTTTTCCATTTGATATTCTTTCCTGCTTTGTTGAAGATTAGTTGACTATTTAGCTGTGGGTCCTTTTCTGGGTCTTTTATTCTGTTCCATTGATTAATACATCTATTTTTGTGCCAGTACCATACTGTCTTGATGGCTACAGCTTTGTAATATAGCCCGAAGTCTGGAATTTTCTGATTCCATACACATTTGGGGATTGTTTCTTTTACTTTTGTGAAAAAAAGAAAGCTGGTGGTATTTTGATAGGGATTGCATTGAATGTGTACATTGCTCTGGGTAGCATACACATTTTGCCTCTTTGATTAGGTTTATTCCTAGGCACCTTATTGTTTTTGGTACAGTTGTAAATGGGATTGATTCCTTGATTTCTGTTTCTGATGCTTCACCATTGGTGTGTAGAAAGACAAAATTTCTGTACACTGATCCTGTGATTTTCCTGGGTTCATGTTTTAGTTTTTTTAATTTTCTGGTGGAATCTTTCAGGTTTTCTAAAAAGTGAAAGTTTGACTTTCTTGTCAATTTGGATGCCTTTTATTTCTTTTTGTTGTCTGATCGCTACGGCTGAAACTTCTATTACTATGTAAAATAGTAATGATGTGAGTGGACATCCTGTCTTGTTCCTGACTGTAGAGGTAAAGCTCTCAGGTTTTCCTAATGAGGATGATATTAGCTATGAGTCTGTCATATATGGACTTTATAATGTTGAGGCATGTTCCATCTATACCTATTTTGTTGAGATTTTTTTTTTAAATCAAGAATGGTTGCCGTGTTTTGACAAATGCTTTTTCTGTATCTATTGAGAGGATCATATAATTCTTATCCTTTCTTTTATTGATGTGGTGTATCATGTTTATTGATTTGCAAATATTGAACCAACTCTACAGCACAGGAATAAATCCCACTTTATTGTGGTGAGTAATTCTATAATGTACTGTTGGATTTGATTTCCTAGCATCTTGTTGAGAATTTTTGCATCCATGTTCATCAGGGATATTGGCCTATAATTCTCCTTTTTAGTGGTGTCTTTCTCTGATTTTAGAATCAAGGTAATGTTAGCCTTGTAGAAGGAATTTGAAAGCTTTCCTTCCATTTCTTTTTTTGGGGGGGGAAGGAACAATTTGAGAAGGATATGTATTAACTCTTCTTTAAATATCTGGTAGAATTCCCCTGGGAAGCCATCTGGCCCTGGACTTCTATTTGTTGGGAGATTTGTGACTACTGATTCGATTTCTTTGCTGGTTATGGGTCTGTTAAGTCTTTGATTTCACCCTATTTCAGTTTTAGCAGTTTGTGTGATTGTAAGAATTTGTCCATTTCTTCCAGTTTGCCCAGTTTGTTGTCATATAGTTTTTTATCATGTTCTATTATGATTATTTGTATTTTTGTGGTGTTGGTTGTGATCTTTCCTTTTTCATTCATGAGTTAAGTTTTGTAGGTCATTTCTCTTTTCTTTTTTTTTAAATACTTTTATTTATTTATTTGACAGAGCGAGAGAGAGAGCGAGGAAGCACAAACAGGCGAAATGGCAGGCAGGGGAGAAGCAGTCTCCTGGATCAGCAAGGAGCCTCATGTGGGGCTCAATCCCAGGACCCTGGGATCATGACCTGAGCCAAAGACAGTGGCTTAACCCAATGAGCCACCCAGGTTCCCCTTCTCTTTTCTTTTTGATAAGTCTGGCTAGAGGTTGATTGATTTTATTCTTTCAGGGAACCAGCTCTTAGTTTTGTTGATCTGTTCTGGGTTTGTTTGTTTGTTTCTATTTCATTTATTTCTGCTCTAGTCTTTATTATTTCCCTTATTCTGCTGGCTTTAGACTTTATTAACTGTTCCTTTTCTAGCTCCTTTAGGTGTAAGGTTAGGTTATGAATTTGAGACTTTTCTTGCTTCTTGAGGTAAGCCTGGATTACAATATACTTCCCTCTTAAGACTGCCTTTGCTGCATCCCAAAGGTTTTGGACTATTGTGTTTTAATTTTCATTTGCTCTCATGTTTTTTTTTAATTTTATTTCTTCTTTAATTTCCTGGTTAGCCCATTCATTCTTTAGTAGGATGTTCTTTAATCTCCATGTATTTGTGGTCTTTCCAAATTTTTTCTTGTGGTTGACTTTAAGTTTCATAACATTGTGGTCAGAAAATACGCATTGTAAGATCTCCACCTTTTTGTATTTGTTGAGGGCTGATTTGTGACCCAGTATGTAATCTGTTGTGGAGAATGTTCCATGTGCACTAAAAAAAATGTGTATTCTGCTGCTTTAGGATGAAATGTTCTGAATATACCTGTTAAATTCATCTGGTCCAGTGTGTCATTCAAAGCCATTGTTTCTTTATTGATTTTCTGTTTAGATGATCTGTCCATTGCTATGCATGGGGTGTTAAGGTTCCCCACTATTATTTTATTATTATCCATAAGTTTCTTTATGTTCATTATCCATTGATTTATGTATTTGTGTGCTCCCAAGTTGGGGTCATGTATATTTACAATTGTTAGATCTTCTTGATAGATAGACCTCTTAATTATGATATAATGCTCTTTTTCATATTTTGATACATTCTTTGGTTTAAAAACATTATATAGGTATGGCTACCCTGGCTTTCTATTTTTTTTAAAAATTTTTTATTTCTTTTCAGTGTAACAGTATTCATTGTTTTTGCACCACACCCAGTGCTCCATGCAATCCGTGCCCTCTCCAATACCCACCACCTGGTTCCCCCAACCTCCCCCCCCCCTCCCCTTCAAAACCCTCAGATTGTTTTTCAGAGTCCATAGTCTCTCATGGTTCACATCCCCTTCCAATTTCCCTCAACTCCCTTCTCCTCTCCATCTCCCCTTGTCCTCCCCTGGCTTTCTTTTAATGTCCATTAGCATGATAGTTTTTCTCCATCCCATCACTTTCAATCTGCAGATGTCTTTAGGTCTAAAATGAGTGTCTTGTAGGCAACATTAGATGGCTCTTGTTTTGTTTTGTTTTTTATCTATTCTGATACCTTATATCTTTTGATTGGAATGTATAGTCCATTTACATTGAGAGTGACTCTTGATAGATATGGATTTAGTGCCATTGTGTTACCTGTAAAGCTGGTGTTTCTGGTGATGTTTTCTGCTCCTTTCTAGTCTTTGTTGCTTTTGGTATTTTTTCCACCATTCAAAGAGTCCCCTTTACTATTTTTTGCAGGGCTATCTTAGTCACAAACTCCTTTAGGTTTTGTTTGGGAAATTCATCATCTCTCTTTCTATTCTGAATGACAGCCTTATTGGATAAAGTGTTCTTGGCTGCATATTTTTCTCATTCAGCATGTTGAATATATCCGGCCACTGCTTTCTGGCCTACCAAGTTTAAGTGGACATATCTGCTGAGCTTGATTTATCTTCCCTTGTAGGTTAAGGACCTTTATCCTTGATGGTTTCAGGATTCTTTCCTTGTCCATGGATTTTGTGAATTAAACTATGATATGTCTTGGTGATGGCCAGGTTTTGTTGAAGTTAATGGGAGGTCTCTGTGCTTCTTGGATTTGAATTTCAATGCCTTTGTCCTCTCCCAGATTAGGGAGGTTTTTTAGCTATAATTTGCTCCATAAATATTCTGTCCCTTTTTCTCTCTCTTGATTTTCCTAGACCCCATTGTTACAAATGTTATTACATTTTAGGAAGTCACTGAACTCCCTAATTCTACCTTCATCATCCAATACCTTTCTTTCCCTCTTCTTTTCAGCTTCATTATTTTCCATAATTTTATCTTCTATATGCCCCATTCATTCCTCTGCTTCTTCCATCTTCATTGTTATGGTATCAATTTTGGTTTGCATCTTGGTTAAAGCATTTTTAATTTCAGCCTGATTCGATTTTAGGTCTTTTATCTCTGCACTAAGGGATTCTTTGGTGTTTTTATGCTTTTTTCAAACCCAGCTAATATCCTTGTAATTGCTGTCTCAAATTCCAGTTCCAATATCATTTATATCTGTATTGATTAAATCCCTGGTTGTTAGTTCTACTTCCTGTTCTTTCTTTTGGGTTGAATTCCTTTGTCTTGTCATTTTGTCCAGAAAAAAAAGAGGTGGATCCTAGGCATGTTTTGGTCTGCTTGTTAAAAGAAGTGAGACTCCCCGCCCTCAAAAAAGTAAGGTAGATTCTATTTCCTTAGACCTGAAGCTCTGTCACACTCTGTGATCCATAGACTTGGTGAGTGCAATGGGTTTGCACCAGCCATCTTGGGGAAAGTCTTTTTGCACTGATTTTCAGTCCAACTTGCCCTTATGGAGATGCACCTGCAAGGCACAAGAGGGCATGGCTTGTTGTAAGTGGCTCTGGTCTCCACTTGTGGGCACTGTTTAGCTTATTGAATTCAGTCAGTGCTGATGAGTGGGGTGCAAAATGGTATCACCCCACTTTCTCATTCCCTGAGCAGAGAGCTTGCACACATCACTCTTCTGGAAGCCTTCACAGAACAACAAACAATCACCCATAACTCCTCTTGTGTTCTTAGCTTCCATCAGATCCCTGCCTTCACCGTGTGTGTGTCTGAGCCCTTTTCATGCCAGGCATCACAGCATCCCTGTGTTTTATCTCAGGGACACAGCTGGGATTCTAAAGTCTAAATTTTAGGTACTTACCTGGCAAGGCCCCATGCTGAACCTCTGAGAAGAAACTCACTACAATTTTGCCATTTGCCAGCTCATTTCAGAAAAGTGGTCACAGGACCATGCAGTGATTTGTAGTTTATGCCAAAGAGAGGAGAAAGCTGACTCCAAGGTTTGCTGCTCTCAGCCAAGTTCCCTGCTCCTGTGCCTGGGAACAGTGCAGCACATTGGCACAACCCATTCTTTTGTCACTGGAGAGGTCTTGCTGTCGATGCCAAATGCATTCCAAGCAGAGTTACAGTTTCTCCCTGTGTGACCCAGGAGATCCTCAGACCACACTGTTTTCTCCTTGTTCTCCACCCTCCTTCCCCACAGGAGCACTTCTTAGCCAGGAACAATCCTGGTGGTGGCAAACATCTAAAACGTGAGATTTTGTGCTCCACTGTTTAAAATACTTTGTGGGAGTCTTTGTAAGCATGGCTCCCTCCCCTCCATAGCACCTGCAGTTCTTATCTCCCTCAAATCAACTCTCGGCAGCTTCTACCATCCATGATTCTACTTGTAGACTTGCGGTTTTGTCCTTTCAGTCCTCAGATTGATTTTTGGGGTGTTCAGAATGATTTGATATTTATCTACCTGTGTTTGAGTGACAAGGCAAACTTAGGGTTCCCCTACTTCATTGTCATCTTTACTCCAACTCCAAGACACATTATAATTGAAATGTCAAAAGTAAAAGATAAAGAGAATCTGAAAAGCAGCAAGAGAAAAAAGTATAGAAGGGAAACCCCATATGGCTGTCAGCAGATTTATCATGAGAATGGTGTGACATATTCAAAGTGCTGAAAGGAAAAAAACTCTAACCCAGAATACTCTATCCAACAAGTTTATCATTTACAATTGAAGAAATGGATAATAAGTTTTATAAGCAAGCAAAAGCTAAAGGGTTCATCACTACTAAACTGGTTTACAAGAAATGTTAAAGAGACTTTACTAAGCTTAAAAATGATGGCAGTAATTAACAAGATAATATGAGAAAGTAAAAATCTCAGTGGAAAAGGTAAATACATAGAAAGAGTAGTGGGTTAATCACTTATTAATTGACTATGAATGTTAAAAGACAAAAGTAGTTAAATGAACTAGAAGTACAATACTTACTTAAGACATATGTAAAATAAAAAGATATAAAATGTGGCATCAAAAACATAAAATATGAGAGGAAGTAAAAATGTAGAGTTTTAGAATGTGTTCAAATATAAGTTGTTATCAAATGAAAATAGAATGATTTAGATGAACCTCATGGTAACCACAAAGCAAAAACATACTAAACATACAAAAGAAAATGAGAAAGAGATCTAAACAAAACACTAAAGAAAGTTGTCAAACCACAAATGAAGAGAGAAAGAGAGGAAAGGAACAGAGTAAGTAGATATCTACCAATAATTACTTTAATTGTAAATGGACTAAAAGGCATAGTGTTTGAATGGATTAAAAAAAAAGATGAAACCAACCAAAAAAAACCAAGATGAATCTATATATTGCTTACAAGGGATTTACGTTAGAAGTCAGGACACAAAGACAGTAAAGGTATGTGAAAAGATATTCCATGCAAATGAAAACCCGAAGAAAGCTGGTATAGCTATATTCATATCAGAAAGAATAGAATTTAATACAAAGATTGTAATAAAAGACAAAGAGGTGCACTACATAGTGAAAAAGTGGTCATGCCAGCAAGAAGATATAACATTTACAAATATATATGCACCCAGCATAGAAGAATCAAAATACACAGAGCAAATTTTAACAAACCTAAAGGGAGAAATTGTAAAAACATGTATGGACCTTAAGGGTATTATGCTAAGTGAAGTAGATCAGACAGAGAACAACAAATACTGCAAGATTTCACTTATATGTGGAATTTTAAAATAAAACAAGAACAAGTTAGTAATATAAAAATATTTTGACTTACTATGTTTTGCACTGGAAACTAATGTAATATTGTATATCATTTCTACTTCTATAAAAGGTAGATTTTTGTAGTTTTCCAAATATGTCTTTATTTCTTTTGTTAAACTTATTCCTAAGTATTTTATTCCTTTTTGGTGCTATTATAAATGAAATCATTTTTTTAATTTTATCTTTGGAATGTTCATTGTAGATGCAGTAGAAATAAAACTGATTGTTGTATATTGATCTTGTGTCTTTGTTGAACACATTTATTCTCATAGTTTTTTTAGTGGATTCCTTAGGATTTCCTATGTAAAATCCTTAGGATTTTCCATTGGCAATAGAGATAGTTTTCCTTTTTCTTTTTCTTTTTCAATTTCGTTGCCTTTTACCTATTATCCTTCCCTAATTTCCTTGGATAGTAACTTTTGATAAAAGTAGTGAGAGCAAACATCTTTGTCTTGTTCTTATCTTAGAGAAAATGGATCTAGACTTATACCATTAAGTCATGTTAGCTGTGGATTTTTCATAGATGTTCTTTATTGTGTTGGGAAAATTCTTATTTTTAAATTCCTGCTTGTCGAGAATGTTGGATTTTGACAGAAGTTTTTCCATATATATTGAAGGATAGTGTGACTTCTTTTTAAATTTAAATTTAATTTTAATTTGTTTTATTAACATGTGATGTATTATTTGCTTCAGGGATACAGGTCTGTAAATCATCAGTCTTACTCAATTCATAGCACTCACCATAGCACATACACTCCCCAGTGTCCATCACCCAGCCACCCTATCCATCCCCCCATCCCCCAGCAATCCTCAGTTTAGTGAGATTAAGAGTCTCTTATGGTTTGTCTCCCTCCCCAGTACCATTTTTTTCATTTTATCCCTTCCTACTCCCCACAACACCCCAGCCTACCTTTCAAATTCCTCATATCAGAGAGATCATATGATAATTGTCTTTCTCTGATTGACTTATTTCACTTAGCATAATACCCTCTAGTTCCATCCACACTGTTGCAAATGGCAGGATTTCAGTTTTTTGATGGCTACATAGTATTCCATCATGTATATATACCACTTCTTCTTTATCCATTCATCTGTTGGTGGACATCTAGTTTCTTTCCATAGTTTGGCTATTGTGGACATTGCTGCTATAAATATTCAGGTGCACATGCCCCTTCAGATCACTACATTTGTATCTTTAGGGTTAAATACCCAGTAGTGCAATTGCTGGTCATAGAGGAGCTCTATTTTCAACTTTTTGAGGAACCTCCATGAGTTTTCCAGAGTGGCTGAACCAACTTGCATTCCCAACAACAGTGTATGAGGGTTCCCCATTCTCTACATCCTCGTCAACAACTGTCATTTCCTGACTTGTCAATTTTAGCCATACTGACTGCCATGAGGTGGTATCTCACTGTGGTTTTGATTCGTACTTCCCTGATGTTGATTGAGTGACATTGAGCACTTTTTCATGTGTCTGTTGGCCCTTTGGATGTCTTCTTTGCAGAAATGTCTGTTCATGTCTTCTGGCCATTTCTTGATTGGATTACTTGTTCTTTGGGTGTTGAGTTTGATAAGTTCTTTATAGATTTTGGATACTAGCCCTTTATCTGATAAGTTATTTGCAAATATCTTCTCCAATTCTGTCTGTTGTCTTTTGGTATGGTTGACTGTTTTCTTTGCTGTGCAAAAGCTTTTGCTCTTTATGAAGTTCCAATAGTTCATTTTTGCCCTTGCTTCCCTTGCCTTTGGTGCTGTGTCTAGGAAGAAGTTGCTGTGGCTGAGGTCAAAGAGGTTGCTTCCAGTGTTCTCCTCAAAGATTTTGATGGATTCCTGTCTCACATTGCAGTCTTTCATCCATTTTGAGTCTATTTTTGTGTGTGGTGTAAGGTCCAGTTTCATTCTTCTGCATGTCGCTCTCCGATTTTCCCAACACCATTTGTTGAAGAGACTGTTTCTTTTTTTTTTTTTAAGATTTTATTTATTTATTTTTCTGAGAGAGAGAGGGAGAGAGAGCGAGCACAGGCAGACAGAATGGCAGGCAGAGGCAGAGGGAGAAGCAGGCTCCCTGACGAGCAAGGAGCCCGATGTGGGA